>NW_004524579.1:5831102-5857731 GCF_000260255.1 Octodon degus | reverse complement strand
ATACTGATTCCCTGTTTTTTTTCAGCCTCCCAAGCACTGGGTTTGCCGGCCCACACCACCCCACCTAGTCTCCATCACCATCTCAGCGAGGCCGGTGTGGCAAGCTGGGCATCCAACCCTGCCTTCTGCACTCTGCCTCAGCACATGCTTTAGTATGCTGAGCTATTTGGCTGGTCCTCTGTATTATTGTAATAGAATTAACAACAGCTATAGTTCACCCACATCTTAAAGAGTAGAAAGTAGTTTCCTTATTTGTACTTCTCTGAATTATATTCTTTTTTGGGGTGGCAGGATTTTTTACAGGGTCTGCAGGGTCTCACAACACAGATCAGACTCATAGTGATTCTCCTGTTTTTAGCCTTCCAAGTGCTGGGACTATGAATCATACTCAGTAGCTCAGTCCACATCCATCTGAATTTTAGTCATGATTTCATAATATAAAATTGAGAAGTGTTTGTTCAGATCACCTATGATAATTATATATTTGTCATTACCATACTACAATCCATTAATTTACAGACCAGTACAAAGTTGCATATTATAGTGATTATTTTGCAATAATATAAAAGTGTATACGGAAGCAATATATTATTCCTTTGCAGCACTAAATATTGTGCTTTATTGTGTAAATGCTAATCACTTTTCTCTGTGTTAAGATTACAAAGGGCCTATTTCTTAAACTTTATTGTCCAGTATAAAAAGCATTTAAATAATTTGGAAATCGTCATACACTGTGCAGTTGTACTGTTTTATGATAAAGACGTTAGACTAAAACTACTCTAGTTAATGTTCTCCGGAGACATGGTGGGTTGTATCGGCTATTTTCTCATGAAATACTATTTAACCTGAGACGACGAGTGTCATTAGGCTTGCGCGTAAGGTTCTCTTGTGTGTTTTCTCCTTCTGATCCTTTTCACGAGTAATTGCTGGCTTCTTTCTTGGTATCTTCCTTCTGTGCTCATGATGGTATTATGTTTCTCTCTTCAAAATCGACTCCTACTCAATCAAGAATGACAGCAGGACTTATTTGAGGCATCAAAGGTGGTCGTGATATCTTGAAGAGTTTGTACATAATTCATCTAAATAAGCTATTGTGGTTATAAGCAATCAGGATTTTGAGAATGAATGCAGCAGATTTTAATTTTGTCATCAGTCAGAACGATGGAGAGGGTCAAAAAAATTTAAGAGTGGAAGAGAGAATAATTTACAGAGAAAGAATTATGTAAGACCCTAAGGGTAAATGGAAAGATGGCAGTGTGGTAAGGATTAAGTGATAATTAGAATTCAGTAATGGCTGAAGGAAATCAGTCAGCAGTCTGTCTGTCTGTCTGTCTGTCTGTTTCTCTCTCTCTCTCTCTCTCTCTCTCTCTCTCTCTCTCTCTCTCGATTGTGAAAGGAGATGTTAGAGAGATAAAGTACAGCCTGAATGTGTGTGCTCAAGAATTTGGCCTAAGAATACCCTCATGTGTTCCAGACACTAGAAATGGAACTACCTGATTTATATTGCAGTTTGGTCTAGGCTTGTTCTTATCCTTTTCTGTCTTTATTCCTCCTTTTATTTGTCTGCTTGTCTGTTTGAATTACTTGTCTCACTCAACTCTCATATCCAGGGTCTCTACATAGTTCAGGCTGACCCCACATTCGCAGAATTCCTCTTGCTTCAGCTTCTTGCATACAGGTCAGCGCCACCACAGCTGGTTTATTCCTATCTTTTGGAATGGGAATGTTTATCCTTTACCATTGTATATTCAGAATATGAAGTTCTGAACAATGTTTGAATGGTTGAGACTTTGAAAGAGGCATTAGTATATTTTCATTGTACATGCGACAGTTATATCACATAAGTGGATTTATAATCATGTGCTTATAGTTTAGAGAGAAGTGTTCCACTATTACATTTTGAAAGTTTAGAATGTGAGAGGCAAGCTTTATTATGCCCATTGATTGGTTTGAGAGCTACAAGGAGACCAGCTAGGGCTACTTCCAGGTTTTGGGGTAGGTCCTGGAGGCATGACCTCGGGGGTGTTTTGTAATGTTTCTGGTCCCTTTCTCTCTGGCCCTGTACCTTGCTCTGTTCTGGTGGCACTATGTTAATAGCTGTGCCCCAGGGAGCCTTCTGCTATGTTTGTGCTTTGGAGACAATTACCATGATGAACCTTTGAAACTACAGACCAAATAAGCCTCTCTTTGAAGCTTTGTATGCCAGGCATGTGGGTCATAATGATGATAAGGTGGCTAGTGCAATGTCCAAGAGGAACAAATGTGATCTGTATACAACCTTAACTGATTCATAATGCTTTGAAAATTACTAATTACTTTTTCCTTCGTTCTGCATATCAACTTTTAGCAGTGTTATGGTGTGTCCCTGCAAAGCCTCATGCCCTCTTGGGGAGGCTTCTGGAGTTTGTGATTGTGTGGATTCTGTACTTGCGTAGGGCAGGCAATTTGCATTACAATGTAAGGAGGGAAGAGAAGCTAGCTGCTTGCATGGCTGCTACCTCCTTTTGTGCTCTTGCTTTTTGCTGCCGCCCTGAAAGGTTGTCCTCTGCCATGTGCCGCTCTGCCTTGGATCCAGCTGAGTATGGACTGAAACCTCCAGTAACTGTGAGCTAAATAAACCTTTCCTTCCTTCATTTTGGGTGTCGGGTATTTTTCCCAGTAACGAGAGAAGAATAACCAAGACAAGCAGTAACACTATGATCACTTGCAGCTGAACATCTAGATATGGTCTATGAGGGAAAAAGTGAAGGAATCACCAGATACTCCAATCTTATTATGCAGTCACTAGTTTAATTAGGCTTGTTCCTTTAAATTACGAGTATTTGGTACTGTACTTCACAACTGCTTCTAAAATATCAGTGTTTGAGAGTTAAATCTCATCTATTTGAATGCTATTCCTATGTTACATCATGCCATTCCATGATTCAGTATAAAGTAAGTTAAAGAGTAAGTAGAAATGACATTTGCAGTTATTCAGCTACATATTTTATTATAATGCTTTAAAATAGCGCTATTCATATGTTTCTATAGGAAGTTGTTTTGAAGAATGTTGATTATAGGAGCTAAAGAGAATTTTAGTAATGTATTTATCTGAAATAATCATAATTAGCTTAAGTTTTCAATGCCTTAAAACTAAATAAAAATGTTCAGCCCTGGCACATTTTTGGTAGCATTTTGCTAAATATTTGTAGAAGTATGATTTGGATCATTTGTAAATTATATAACGCATCAAGATTATGGCCCAAGATATGAACAGAAAGGTATTTAAGTAATTTCCAGTGACTTTTTCACAGTAGACCAGACATTAATCATCTTTTATGTCTTCTATAAACATGGAAGCAATTAAGTGAAAATTGCCAAGTTTAGATAGCAGACATTATCATTTATAATCATAGTATCAGAGAATAAGCAGTGATTTAAGTTTTGTTGAAGAACAAAATCCTCACAATATATTACAGTGGCCCTTTTTTAAGTGAAGCAAATTAATAAGTAACAAATGAATAGATTTTCAGTAATATTTACAGGAATGAAAAAAAAAGAAAACACTGGCCATTCAGCAATACATACAGCACAATCTTCTTTAAAATAATAAGATGAAACACCCACTAATGTGATTCATTTTTAAAATAGTGAATTTAAGAAAGGCATGATTTTCATTTATTGTTTTATTAATTTTATTGAGAAACAAATAGCAATGAGACATCTTCAAAATCGATTAGTAGGACAGTTTAAATAATCAATACAATGCATACTGTTGTCTTCGTAGTGGTTATTCATAGTACAAGATGCAGACATGATATCCTGTCCAAACACTTAGTATAAATCTTTCTTTTCATTGAATTAAGAGAAAGTAGCTGTAGGTCTATCTTAACTACTTTGTTTATACAGATACAAAATGGTCCTTCATTTGTATCTTCTTTTTTTGTTTAGTTTTGTCATAGATGGGTATTCCATTGTCATTTAAATAGTGTGGGTATGTGAATTCAGCAAAATAATCCAATATACTCCAGTAGTCCTTAACAGTAGTGGGTTATCTGTAGGACTATCAGATACAAAAGTTACATATCTTGTTATATAGATTGTGCTTTATCTTGGTCTTAAGCATCCAGCAGAAAGGTATAAAAACGAGGTATAAAAAGTCATATTAATATGCTGAGCTGTAAAATGCTCAAGTCAATAAGAAAGGCATGATTTTCATGATGCTACAGTGTTGTGATTTTGGCTTAGGAAACCCTTGTGTAACTGTAACTGATCTATTCATGAAACAACCAAATTTTAGAGGTGTGACATGGTATGCACACCAGAAACTGTAAAGTTAAATACAATCATAAAGTCCATATAGCAATTATAAATAATAGGCAAAATTTTAAACTTCCTTTTGTTTTATTATTTTAAATATTATTTACTATTATATTCACAATGCCTGAAGTTTACATGCCATACCTTGAGTAAATGACTAGTGATCTCAAAAATATCTTACATTTAAAATTTTATTTAAACACATTTGTTTTGGTTCTAAAGATAAAGATGTGTCTCTATGGAAAGTTAATAAACAAACTCTGCATGTACTCTGTGAGTTAGAAAAATCACCAACTAAATTGAAAGTTCAGTTGTAAGCCAGCAGGGTACAAGTTGGTCCAAGGCATATTTCAGCAATTAGTATGAGGGAAACAATCTGAATGGTACCACCTGTAAACTTGAAATTCTCACATCATTTTCGAGCTGCTGATTGATTGTTGTATTCCAAAAACTGGGTCAAATATTTCACATATATCTCTCAGTGTCTTTTAACTTCTATGTCATTGAAAACAAGGAGAAAATTCAACTTTTTAATTGCTCTACACTAACTAAAATATACTTTTTAGGTTTCAAATTGTCAGAGAAAATATCATAGTAGAGAAAAGAGAAATGTTTTATAGAGATTAGAGGGAAAGTCTTTTCATTACATACCTACTTCATGTACATCTCAGATCTCTTTGAAATGGAGGCAATTTCTCCTTTTTCATAGAGTTGCATGCTCTATTTCTAAACCCCTAAGTCACATAAGTAAACAAAGGCCCTGAACTATGATTATAACAGCTAAATGTATGCAAGGGTTTGGCAAATGATCTTCTTTATACCATAAAACAAAGCTGTATTGAAATGGTTTGTTAAACAGATTGAAATGAATAAGCATACATGGTAAGAAAGCACACAGTTGGTAAAGATATCCTGACTGTGGAGCATCTATAAAAACAGTTAACTAACACCTAATTTCAATGAGGAAATTATATATATATTTTCATTTATTTAGTCTTGTTCTAATTATTTGATCATTTTTATACTCAACAAGTGCTTGTTGTGGGCTTGAGATGTTCAAGGCACTGTGAAAGACGTTGACATATGCTGAGAAATTTTGAGTTATTTTACCAGTATTTATGGATCTTAATCTTTTATTGGATGATACATTAAAATACATGTGTGAGTATGGCCAGCCAAATAACTCAGTGGATGAAAGTGCCTGAAAGCAGGCACAGGGGTAGGGCTTCAGTGCTGGCTCCGTCCCCGGGACATGCTGAGATGGCAATTGAAACTGGGCTTCGTGGGGTATGCCTGTAATCCCAGATGTTGGGAGGCTATAAACATGCAAATCACTATGAGTCCAAACTAGTACTGAGACCCTGAACACCCCTGTAGACCTAAAATACAAAAAAAGAGGTACAATGATTACTGAAAAATTATAAAATATAGGATCATGTAAGTGTATCTGACATAGTCCATCAACTCATTTTTAACTATTTAACCAGAAAATTTGTCTTCCAGGTTGTAACATGAACCACAAATAATTTCTATCAGTAAACACAGAGAAGCATAAACAAACTCAGAGAAATAATAATGTTTTCCATATCTATAGGTTAAACAAAGTAAAATGACAATTTAAAAAGAATAAGAAGGCTATCAGGTGAATAGGAGAAAGAGGAGAAAAGGGGTAAGTGTGAAGTGAAAAATCAGTAAGGTATTCTGCATTCACGGACTAATACACCAAACTGAAAGTCGGCTCACAGGAGCAAACCGAAGTACCCTGAGATGTCAAGTGTGGTGTCACACATCTGTAATCCAGAATCTGGGAGGCTGAGGCAGGAGGATCACCACTAAAATCATTGCCAGCCTGGGCTACAGAGTGAATTCACGGCCAGCTTGTGCTAAATAGTGAACTAAATAGTGAACTTAATCTCAAAAACAAAAACAAATCAATACAGCTATAAATTTTAAAAATCTGAGGAGCAATAAAAATCATGGTGCATGTTGAAAATTTTAACATTTATTATAGTAAATGTTATCCCATTGTGACTAATCCTTCTCAGAATTCTTCCTCTTGCTTCATACACTAAGCCTGTCATTCTTGCCACTTTCTTTAACAGTCTGGAAGTTGTTTTTTCTTTTTTTTTTTTGAAGTCTTTGGTTGCATTATTTTGTCTGCATCAATATCCTTAATAGATTTAAATGTGTGTGTGTGTGTGTGTGTGTGTGTGTGTGTGTGTGTGTGTGTGCAGGGTCTCACTATGCAGCTCAGACTCACAGTGATCCTCCTGTCTGTAGCCTCCCTAGTACTGGGATTACAGGCACGTGCCACCATGCCCGCTCTCCATTGCTGGCTCAGCGTGTGCTGGGGATTGAAACCCTGGCCCCAAGTGCTTAGTCCACTGCACTATCTCGCTGGCCTCTAATATTCTTAATACATTTAAAACATTTACCTTTCATGGTCATTTGGATTCAGGAAAAGCCAGAAGTCCTATAGGACCACACTGGTTGAATTAGTTGGTTGAGTATATGCTGACATTGTACAAGCCTACTTTCCTTTGGGGTGGCACTTGGCAACAACACTCACTATAGTTTGGCTCACACCTCATAAAGACAGTCACGAAAGAGGATTTCCAGAAGTGCTTCAGAGAGTGGCAAGAAAGTTGGGAATAAGTGTGTTGGCAGGATATTTCCGACAGCAATAATGTCAATGTCTTTTACTGTAATAATTATTTCATGTATAAATTAACCATATGGTGTTCACCCTGCAGCTTCATGATCACTTGCATAGTAAAATCAAGATATCTGCAGCGTAGTCTTTGCATTCACTGTGTAAACTCTTTGAATTGGTATATGACATATTTACTTTTTGTGATTGTGTGTTACATTTTAAGAAAAGTCTTTAAAAAAACTTGTGGGCCAGAATTGGCATAAGACCATAAGTCTAATGAAGATGACAGTGGATGACGTGGTAAAATGAATGAAGTATGGGAAATAAGGGGATCAAGACACGTAGAAGAGGGGGCCAGGGAGATGGCTCCGTAGAATAAGTGCTTGCTTGGCTGAGCGCAAGGCCCTGAGTTCAATCTCCAGTAGCACAAAAATAAAATAAAACAAAATTTTTAAAAAAAGATACATAGAAGAAAAATTACAGAAATCTTCAATGGAAACTTTCATAAGATGAAGGAAATACTTTTAATTTCAAATCATAGTCCAGTGTATTATTGCAGAAATATCAATGATGAACATGTATTTCAAAAATAAAAATGTATGAAATTTGTCATTAAAATTGTAAAATCTTAGTGAGACCTCCTTCTTAACTAAAAAAGACAAAAAAAAAGAATAGTAAAAACAACAATAATAAAAAAGACTTAAGTTCTTAGTAGAATATCGAGGTTCCCATTTAAGAATGTTAAGTAAATTGAAGTCTATTTATTTCAGGTAAATATAAATAATTCTCAGACTTTCAAAGTTCAAAACATATTTTACTCAATTATTTTTAAAAACTCACTCAGGGCCGGCCAAATACCTCAGCAGACTAAAGCATCAGTTTAGGCAGATGCAGGGGCCAGGTTCGATCCCCAGGCCTGCCATGCTGGCCCCACTGAGACAGCGATTGAGGCTGGGCATGGTGGCGCGCGCCTGTAATCCCAGCACTTGGAAGGCTGAAAACAGGAGATTCACTAAGAGTCCAATCTATGTAGTGAGGCCCTGTAGACCCTGTGCTAAATACAATAATAATAATAAAAAAAACTCACTCAAAATGCACCAAAACATTGGAAAATGCATAGAAAAGTGTTAGATTAGAAAAGTTTTCCAATTATAAGACAGTTAGTATGCTTTTATCCCAACTAAAATAAGGTAAAAACAATTTTAAAAGTGTCCTCACTTTATTATTGACATGATTTCAGATGCTAGTAGTTGCTATTTGTTTTGATTTTTTTTTGCTATGCATTTAACAAAAATGAAGTAAAGAAATTTGAGGAAATATTCATTAACATGGAATATATAGAGGCCAGGGAGACAGAAAAAAAACCCAAAAACGTAAAATAGGAATATGTAAAGAAATGTAAGAATTAACTCTGTTTTGTGAAATTTTATTTAGTTTCTAATTTTTTTCTGTCTATCACTATTATGTAGTCTTTAAAAACAAAAATAAATAACTGCTGAGCGTGGAAGATCATTTTCCTACTATGTGGGAGTTCAATCCCCAATACATTGATAAAAATATAAATGAATAAATATATAAGTAAACAAATATTTATTTGCTGGTGTCCCTTCCATGAAGAAAAAGGTAAAGAGTATTCTTTCATTATTTATAATTATCTATATGTACCTATAAAAATATATTGCAGTAAAACGTCTAAGTAAAGCTGTAGTTGTGTTGAAAACAATACTTATTTCTGTATTATCAGAGAATTATCTTAAATCAGAAAAGTTTATAGAACTCAGTCCAAATACAGTAAATATGGCAAAATGTTATAGTCTTACTTCTACTTATAAAAAAATAATCTTGCATTGGGCTATGATATGCTTGTACAGAATCAGACATTTCAAATAAATAGCTAAAGCTAAAGAGATACACGGCAGAAGCCTTTATCAATTTAAAAAAAAAAGATGTAAATAGGATAACCAAGCAAAAACAGTACTAAGCAACATGTAGTCCATAGTGAATGCAAAAGACCTGAATTTTTATATACCAAATTAATCATGTAACATTTATAGCATATGTCAACTGTTTAAAGACAAACCAGCAGGGTTTAATGGTATTAGCAAGTTTTGCCTCATTATCGGTTCACACTATACACGAACTTCTAAGTTTAAAAATGCAAAGAACTTGGTCAATTTGACCAACACAACAAATCCAGCCCACGTGGAATTCTTTTTCTTTTATTGCAAATAGGGGATACCAGAGATTAAATTCAGATTGTTGCACTTGTCAGGGAGGAACTTATACCTCTGAGCTATATCCCTGGCCCATACTCAGAATTCTTATCCTTTATTCTTATTTTTACATCCCTTTATATTTTCAATGATTCATATATAATATATTGTTTCATATATTTTGCTAAATTCATACTCAACAAATATTTAAAATATAGAAATTATGTACATAAATTCAAACAGTTTCCAAAAGAAACTCTCCATTCAGCATAGAAGACTATTTGCTTTACCTAAAGAAAAGCAATTATTTCTTAATAATACAATAAAACAATAAACACTGACATTTAGAGGAGGAAAATTGAATAACGTAAATTAAAACAAAGTGAACAGTGTCTAAGTCATTCTAAAATTTTTATTACTAGCATAGATAACAAAGGTTAAACTAGATGTTTAAGATATGGTTTAGAGAAAACTGCAACATAATAAACAATTTTAAATGGCAGAGAAGACTGGCATTAATATTAGATTTTATTAAGACAATGATTTATATTAGATTTCTAGGAAATATAATCAAGAACAAAAGAACAAGAGACCAAAATATTTCTAATGCACATCCATAGGCAGCAATACACATTTTGAGTAATACACAAGCATCAGGTATAAAGGGAAA
Source organism: Octodon degus (assembly GCF_000260255.1). Classification (NCBI taxonomy): domain Eukaryota; kingdom Metazoa; phylum Chordata; class Mammalia; order Rodentia; family Octodontidae; genus Octodon; species Octodon degus. The sequence goes on along the minus strand of NW_004524579.1, from coordinate 5,847,896 downwards.
GTTGCTGGGGGAAAATTTACCATTTCCTGTTGTTATTTTATAAAAATATTATGTATTCAATGTGAACACAGTTAATGCATCTTTGGAAGGAAAATCGCATTAGTCCTGAATTCTGACATGCAAGGATATTGCTGAAAAATAAGAGTAGAAAACGTTGTGTTCTTTTTGGTGCACGTGAGGTTTTTGGCTGTGTTCAATACTTAGAGATGCAACTGCATACATCTGAGATGACAGATTTTAAGATGAATTGCAAACTTAGTTTACCCGCTTCTTCATGGTCACTTATTAACTTACACAGAGAAAATTTTAAAATAAAAGAAACAAAACAGTATTCTGTTTCTGGTAATGTGCTTTTCCTGCAACTAAAATTATCACCCTACATAACTTCTATTTCTCCATCATAGTCTTCAAATCTTACTTTCTTCTTGTTTGTACATGCTTTCGCTAGAGCTAGAGGTTTCTTAATTATTTTTATTGTTGTTGTTATTATTATTACTGTTTTCATACAGGGTCTCACTATGCAGTTCAGGCTAGAAGTGATCTTCCTGTTTTCAGCCTCTCAAGTGCTGGGATTACAAGCATGTAGCTCCACTCTTGGTCTCGGTAACTGGTTCATGTGATGCCCAGAACTGAACCCAGGTCCCAGAGCTTGCTAAGCAGGCACTTAGTCTTGTTGGCCCCTACAGCCAGAGCTTTGTATCCACATGTATTATATTAACTTTCAAGTTAAAAACTCCAGAATCTCCTTAGATAGCTTTGCCATATAAAATTTAAGTGGTTCAACAGTTGTACTCAAGAATCTTCAAGTTATCTCATTCCTGGTATGCTCAAATGCAATCCAGCGCTGACCTGCCTTCAAAATCTCTTTCTTCCAGTATTTGCTAATGTAATGAGGACTAACTACCTCTGGCCCCAGATAGAAACCTGATATTCATCCTGTGTCCCACTTTTGTTTTACCAGGCTGACAAATCTGACTGAATCTGTTAATCCAGACTAACAAAACATGTTGTTTTAAGTCATTCTGTATGTCATATCACAACTACCATCACCGAAAATCTCCTACGTGGTCATCCTTACTCCAGATTATAAATTCATACTTCAAATTTTGCCTCACAGATTGCTTCCACCATTATTTTCTTCCTCTAATGTCTAAATCCAAGTTCAGACAGTATCTTCTATATTTCACTGGTTTGCTTTGCTGATCTTTCCCATTAGCAGCTTTCTGACCCTCCTCACTTAGCAAACTGCTTTTGCTTCTAGCACTGTATGCTAGTTTATGTCCAGGACATCACAGTTCCTATGCTTGAATTGTTCTTTTTTTTCCTACCTAATTTTCTATTTGTGTTCTTGAAGTCTGTATAAGCATTATCCTTAAAGTTCTTTCTTATTTCCTAGAAGCAAGGTAAGTTCCTTCAGGAATTATATTTTATAAACGAATATCCTTCCCCAATCACATGCTTCTGAGTGGCTTTATTATAATAATTATTTTTTTATATAGGGTCTCACTACTCAGTTCAGTCTCCAAGTGATCCTCCTGTCTCAACCTCTCCAGTGCTGTGAGTACAAGCATGTGCCACCATGCCCGGGTTCCAGGACTGGCACGGCATGTGGTACTGGGGATCAAACTCAGGGCCTTGTGCTTGCCAGGCAGGAGCTTAGACTGCAGAGCTATCTCCCTAACTCTCTGTTGCTTATTAAGTATGACTTTATTTCTGCAAAAGATTGTACAGTCAATAGGATTTAAATTTCTATATATGTATAGTAAATTCAATAGAAATAATTTAAAATGTAATACTAGGAATTAGAATTAGAAACACATTAAACTAGGCAAAGGGGGACTTCCAGTTAAAGCCACTGGAGAAATAAAGGCAGCTATAGTTAAGAGAATTTTACTTTTAGGTAAACATTGTCAGGAGGACATTTGGAAACAAGTGCTCAAAAGTAAGTGCTTTAGCATTTGCCAGGCATGAGCAGGGTTCTGAGTTCAATCCCTGGTACTGGGAAAAAAAAAATCCAAGTGCTTTAACATGAACTTGTCATATACAAACCAAGTAGTACTCTATTCTTTGCTTTCTGCTCAATATTTCCTGCCATATAACAACTAAAAACCATATTTATTTCATCTTTTTACTATGCACAAGTTCCTTGTGAGATGGCATGTGAAGGTCTGATTTCCCATTAAGTTGGACTCATAATATTTTAAGATTTTATTGAAAATAAATTACAAAGTGATTACAATGGCTTTAATTGAATGAAACTGATCATCTTTACATATATCTCCACCATTTTGTCACTGAAATGCCTTGGTAGACAAACATGTCTTCCTTTTCTATTACTGTGGTTTTTAAATTTGGGCTATCCGAAAACGCCTGGTTACATTGGTGTGCTCATTTGTTTTTATGATTAAAAAGACTATAATGCTTCAACATGAAGCACTCACCCAAAAGTTAGGAGGACTAAAGAGAGAAGAAATGTACCAGGGGATCAGGAATTTCATCAGTGAACCTGGTAAACTGCAAGCTATTCTTCTCTTGTCATCCAAATGATGTCAGTTCAATGGCAGGTGAAGTCTATATTAGAGTTCACTGAATCTTTACGTGCCTGACAATCACAAGAAAAGATTGTTAAACCATAGACTACTGGGGTACTACACCCAAAAGTTGGATTCAATAGGTGTACATGCTGTCTAGTAATGTGCATGTCTAAGAAATTTCTAGGTTGTGAGTACATTGGAAATTTCCTGTTTGTGAGTGTAATTGATCTGTGCTTTCACCTGGGTTCACCTCTGAATTTTTATGTACATCGCCTGCTGACTGTGAATGCTCTACTTCTCATTCATTCCTCTGCATTTCACTTATTATTTTAGATTCCAACTCTTTTAAGAATGCATTCCTCAGAGGGCTGGCAAGATAGCTCAGCGGTCTAAGGCACCTGCGTAGGCAAGGTTAGGCAAGCATGCAGGGGCTCCAGTTCAATCCCTGGCAGCACATGCCACACCAACCCCACCCTCAGGGAGGGCTGAGCCAGCCACAAAAATAAAAAATAAAAAGTAAAATAAAATAACGGATGTATTCTTTTTTATTTTCATTAGTATATATTTATAATGCATAATGGATACAATCATTGTAGGTGGTTGGAGCATACACATGACACGTCTTAACCCTTTTTGTTGATTCAGACTCTCTCCTGTTTCCCTTTTAATCTCTTGATTTTCTTCTATTTACAAACTATCTCTCTCCTTGCTTCCCCTTATCTATGTGGTATTGTGCTCTTTAAATATTTCGTACTTTGAGTTTCTCATGTGAGAAAATGCATGTGGCATTTAAGCTTGTGTGTCTGATTTATTCTTGATCTCTCACTTTCTCTCCATTTTATTAGTTGACACTTTGAAATGCTGTTATATCCTGTACCTGCACATAATTTTCACAGTGTGTTTCAATTCTGAGCTATAAATATCTTTAGAAAACTTAGCATTTTTTGTTCATTTGTGGCCTCAGACTAAAATGTGTCATCAGAGCATGGTCTTATTTTGTTAGCACTTGTTGACTAACCTAATTTTATTGATGTTTTAGTGAAAATTTTTAAAAAGCTGATATTTCAAATATTAAGCAGCATTATTTTTTAATTAGTTAATTAATTTATTTATTGGTGGAACCAAGGATTGAACTCAGGCCCTTGCGCTTGCCAGGGAAGTGCTTATTCGACTGAGCCATCGCCCTAGTCCCATCAGTGGCATTATTTATACGAAGCTGTTTTATCTTTACCTAAGCAATCTTTTAGGTCTTGTTGTTGCCTTAGTTTAATGAATGCTACATCTCATGAAAGCTGCTCTGTTTTTATATTTAATTCCAAAATATGATTCTGAAACAACATCTCATTACAGCATGTGGTGGAATATTATTGTTGATACGTCAGAATACAGAAATAATGATAAAATGTACAAAGGGGAAATAATGGCATCATGTTATGTAACTTTTTAGTGACAGAGATTAAAATCCGGCCCAGGTGAGCTGGCAGTGTGGACTTGTTTTTCTCAGCCACTCCTCTCCTTTGTTCATTGGCTGTGTCTTCCAGGGCACTGCGTGCAATGTGTTCCAGGCTGAAGAAGAGCTAAAGTTGATTTGGGCATGCACATTTCGGTTCAGTCAGGTCTGGATCCCAGTTCTGCCAGCCACTAATAAGCTGTTCCCTGTTGTGAAGTCAAAAACATAAAGTGTAAAACACATGAAAATGTGCTCTACTATAACAGCAAATCTGAAATAAACAGAATCATTTTTATAAAGCAAGGTTGAAGGAGTACAGAGAGCAATTTCTAAATGATTTTTATCCCCAAAATATTTTTCCTGGAAAAACTTTTTGTGGTTTACCAAATGCCTAAGAGACAACAGAGAAAAACTGTGAAGAGAGCCATGTACACATCTTAGAGCCTTGGATTTAATCAGAAATACCTTGAGTTTCAGTTTTTCAGAGGTACAATGAAAGCTTTAAGAGATGAATATGAATATATGAAGAAATATGTTTAGGATATGCTGTAATATTTGTACATAATAAGAATATGGAGTAAAAGTTTCAGGTTAATAAATTAGCCATTGATCTGTCAAAGAGAAATTGCACTGGACACTTGGTGAGAATCAAGAAAGGCTATTAAAAGAAGGTATAGGGCTGGAGAGATGGCTCAGTGGTCTAAAGCACCTACTTAGAACAAGCTTAGCAAAAGCATCAGGGACCGCGGTTCAATCCCCCAGCACCACATGCCAGCCAGCCCTGCCCCCTGGTGGCCCACTCTCTCTCTCTCTCTCTCTCTCTCTCTCTCTCTCTCTCTCTCTCTCTCTCTCAAATAAATAAATAAATAAATAATTAAAAAAAATCATTCTTAAAAGAAGGTATAATTCCACTGAAACAAAGAAAGGAAGATGGTTAAACTCTAGAGTGAGCTAGCAGGAGAGAATTAGAAAGCAATGGGGAGAGGTTGTTACTGTGTCTGGTCATCAATGTTCACTAGTCAGTACAACCAACATCTGGGTCCTGACTCTCCAGAAATACTGGCACACGGATATCTGCCCTTCCAGCCACTATATTTCAAGGGGAAATCTCCATGCAGCTCCTGGAAACATTCCTGTATGTGAAATGCTTGCATTTCAGCTAAGCAGAGAGGGCCGGGGAGATGGCTCAGTTGAATAAGCACGTCCCTGGCAAGAGCGAGGCCCTGAGTTCAATCCCTGGTTCCACCAGAAAAAAAAAAAGAAAGAAAAAAAAATTGCTAAATCAAATGCTATAGAAGATAAAGTAGAAACATAGAGCTTAAAAAGAAAAAAACCCTAAACTGTTCAAACTGAAAGTAATGTTAAGGCCTTCTTCATCTGTAATATATTTTGTACATAAGTTGAATAGAATAAATTATAATGCCAAAACATTAAAGCAGTCTGATAAATATTTTGGTATTTTCTTTAGCGTTCAAAATTTACTTTATGCAGTATTTTAGGGCTTCTTATTTTTCCTGTCTTATAAAGGTGTAAAAAATGCCAGTGAGTAAATAATTCTGAGGGTCAGCCAAATAGCTCAGTGGACTAAAGTACCTGTAAGCAGGCGCTGAGGCCGGGAGTTCAATTCCCAGGCCTGCTGTGTTGGCCTCACCCCCGGAGCAGGCTGAGACAGCAATTGAGACTGGGCATGGTGTCTGGGCCTGTAATCCCAGCTCTTGGGAGGCTGTAAACAGGCAGATCTATGAGTCTGATCTAGTGGTGAGACCCTAAACATCCTGTAGACCTTCCCCCCCCAAAAAAAAAAATTCTGTAAGCAGGTGCTGACTTATGTTTTTCTTTAGTTGAAGAAAAGAAATACAAAAGAATGTGCTTTAATACTAAAAATAATAAATGCAACCAGATTGAGTTCTGAACAATTTGGGAATCTAATTCATAGTACACAGATATTTTTATCAAATAATGAAATAATGAAAACTGGAACATTGAAATAATAATGGTAATACTCACATTTTTAAATTTTTCTTTAAAAAGATATATTAATAACATATTTGGTGCTGTCAATTATTTTAATCCTGATTATTTTTCTATTTTTTATCAAGTCAACATTTTGTTAATTTAAGTAATAAAAAAGAAAGAAGAAATCTTTCTATCTGTGTTTAACGTGTTAATTTCCACTGGTGGAGGGCGCGCAAGATAGCTCAGAAGACTAAATGCCTGCTTAGGTAATTGCATAGACCAGGGTTTGATCCCCAGCACCACATGTCACGCCGACCCTGCCCCCAGGTGCACCTAGCCAGCCACTGAGACCTGGCACAATGGTGCACATCTGTAATCTCAGCTCTGGGAAGGCTGGAAACAAGAAGACCACTATAAGCCTCAGCTGAGTAGTGAGACTCTGTCCTAAATACATAAAAATCAATCAATAAATAAATTTCCGTCCAACCCCCAGTTCCACCAAAAAATAAATAAAGAAATAAAGAAATAAATTTCCACTGATGGAATCATACTTTTTTATATGTGGTGGACTTCTAAAATATCATACTTCTGAATTATAAAAACATAAAAACACAAACACAAAAATAGAGGATACAGTACTGAGGAATTTTGAACTAAAATCAAAGGACTGTCTTGATGTTTAGTCTATTTTGTAAATAAAAGCTTAAAACAATGAATGAACAACAACACCAACAACAAACTGGTAGAAAGTTTGTTTAAATTCTTGTAGCACAAAGTAGAAGAGGTGGGTTTATCTTTCCACATTATGCACTATTTTTCCTTAAGGGTCTTGGAATTTATTGTGTCTCAGACAAATCAGTCTGTGCTTTCAAAATGGTCCAAATGATCTGGCTGGAATATTTCCTCTACTCTTCTGAATAAGATGGAATTGAAGACATCAAAGGTCATTGGAGTCAATGACAATAATAGCTCTATGGTAATATTGATAATGAGGCATATAATGAACTGGACTTCATTTTGGAGATCCTCAGTAACCAAAAAGAGAATTGCAAATGAAGTGGAAATTTAGAGAAGATTAGTCAGGGGGAAAGAAAAAAGTCCATTTGAAAAGGTGGAATTTCAGGTTGGATGCAATTAAGCATAATGAGATTCCACTGTTAAGTGAAACTCCACTAAATGCCAGAAATAATTTAAATAATGAGAAATTATATGAAATGAGACAGCAAAGCCCATATATGCAAAATAGATACTGCGTACTAACTTCAATCTTTGAAAACCACAGTGAATCCATTTCAAGCATAGTCATTTTGATCAATTCCAAGTTTGTAATAAGTCAAATAACCCAATAAAATTTTATTGGAACCCACTAAATTTGTTATAAGTATTCTGTTGAACTATCATTGTGTGACTAGTGAGTATATTTTATTATGTTGATGCACCTCTATGACTAATGTTTTTAATTTGTATAGTTGTTTATTCAAGCATATTGTACCTATTTTTATTATTTGTACAATGGTGAATGTTGGTCAATCATATGTTTGATTTATTCATAGATGTTCATCTATCAATGTGTGATCTAGGTAACTGGACATGTTATTTTTGCAGCTCTGTCAGGAAGTTTCAGGGATAGACAGACATTTGGATTGGTGGACTCCATAACTAAGATCACACTCACAACATGGAAGGCCACCATCTATTCTCCTGAGGTTCTAACTGGAAGCAGAGGAAAAGCTAATTTTCCTTTCCTCTCATGAAGCCACCACACTCACCAGGCCTTGACACTGAAGCTCCTGTTTTAATGATCTTCAGGCTCTGCGCTGCACCCCAGGGCCAGATCTCCACTCTACCCGTCCTTTTTAGACTTTCAGAATCAGACACAAGAGGAATTGTGGCACCATCTACTTTCCTGAATTTTTTTCAAAATTAATTTAATTATATTTTGAAGAGTAAAAACAAAAGCAAAAACAAATGACAGCAACAAAGCCAGAAACAAACAAATAAACAAAAAAGACAGCAAGTGGAAAGGACCTCCCTGCTCCGTTATCACATAGGCCAGTTCCCATTTCATTGGTTCTGTTTTTCTGGGCAACCCTGGCTACTTCCCTCCCCAACTACAGCTGTCTGTCTGTCTGTCTGTCTGTCTGTCTGTCTGCCTGCCTGCCTCTTTATCATCTGTCTATCCATCTATTGTCTTATATCCGATTTAGAAAACAGCCACTAAAAGTTGAAAGCAATAATAGCAATCAATGTCTCTTCAACACATTTTAATGTTTTTTTGTTTGTTTTTTTTTAGTAAGATGTCTTTTATCACGAAAATGTCTTTGGAAAAGCCATTTTGTCTTGACAGTGTTGTTTTCCATTGTCTCAAACAGAGACCTTGTTCTGTCACTCGCTGTCTGTGGACATCAACAAACCTCTCGTTACTTCTGAACTTCAGGTTTCTCCCTGATAAAATGGGAACAGCAGTTCTTATAAGGTTGTTCTGAGGAATAAATAAGTTTCTTCAGATCTTGTAGACTAGATGAAGGTGAACGGACTGCATCATTTAGGAAAATGTACTAATGTTAAATAAAATACACAAGTAGAAGCGACTTTCAAAGACATCTCACCCTTTTCATTATTAAATAGAAGAAAACTACACGTCAGAAGATAGAGTGATTTATCAAGGTTATGCCTCCTTTTAGTAACCATGAAAACATTAGAATTCAACATTCTTACTTTCTAAGTCAGTGTTAAAGACACATTTCTTCACTATTCTACTAAATAAATAGCATTAGTTGTCATGAGAACAATAAATTATCCTGCCCTGTGTTTCAGGAGAACACTGTGGTTCAGTGTTTAATTCTTAGCGTTTTTTATTGAGAGTCACATGCAAAGTGACATCCCATGAGCAGTCTGCATTTCATTTTCAATATGCCAAAAACGTCAGTAAAAATTTAAAACTAATTTGAAGAAATCTTGTTGATTGCTTTTGTGTTGAAGATTTAAAACTAACAATTTCTTCAGAAGAGAAAGGCAGCTGAACAAACACAGATGTATTTTCCTGCATCTATGGAAATATTACAGTAATTTGTAATTCCCATATTATAGTCCCAAATATTCAAAACACAGACACACACACACACACACACACACACACACACGCACGCACGCACACATTGCTTAACCAATATTTGAGAAGAAAAATCAGTTCCACGAGGTAAAAAGTTCATTGTAAGGCTGATGACAAAGTACTGCAGCATTGGGGACCTTATCATACAGTCAGTCACTATTTTCTAGTTGATAGCTTGAAATATTCACTGCCACAACTTTTATCAGTTTCATTACAAAAACTAAATCACAGAATGTTAAGTCATGTGGTAGGTTGCAAATACATGCCCCTGGAACTACCTACTGCTTATTGGCATAATTATCTTTTCCAAATAAATGCAAACTTATACCGATAAATAGTAATAATATATAAAGATTAATTTTCCATCCTGTTGTTCCTGTACTTAATATTCTTCATAATCCTTTACCTCTTCATAATTATCAAGTATCTTTTAGATGAAAATTGATTTCATATAAAAATTTGAGAATATTTACTTATTCACATTAACATTCTGTTACTTTGAATAAAAATTTGCAATTCAAAGCATGTGCATTCTTTGAAAATAATGAAAAGTACAAAATGAAAGCAATTCTTTTACTTTCAAGTTAGTCTATTAATTTAATACTGCACTTTTGTATATTGTTTTCCTTTAATTTTTAACAACATTCACAAAATCCTTCCAGGTGAAAATAATTGAAAGTATCATAAATATAGATACCTAATAGATCTTCAATAATGTACAGTATTTAACATAACTAATAGGACACATAGTTTCTGTGGTTAGTAATTCAGACTGAGGATAAAATTTAGATTCTCAACTTAAAATTGGTTGCTGGATCCTTGAAGCCTTATTAGAATATCATTTTCTGTATGGATTCCTCTTAGGCTGTAATTATTGAAAGCCTCAGTGGTAATTTGTTAGAACACTCTGTCTCCTTTACTGCAGTCTTGTGGACTGAATTTGGATAATATTTTATTTTTAATACCAACACTTCAGTGTACTTAAAATAAGCTCCATTTTATACATTGGTCAGTGTGGAGGGGGAAAAGACTTTTTAATCTACAAATACGTTAGAAAAGATCATGTCAAGATTTTTTCAGAAATTTGCTCAGTTTAGTAGAAAATAATATAAATGATCAAAAAGAACATTTTAATTCATTATTGTGTGCAATAATGCATTGCATTATTGCATGCAATAAACCTTAGATTATTAATTAAGATGCACACATTTGGGCTTTCTCATTATTCTTGTGAATGTATGCTCTTTAGGTATATACTAACTATTTATTAGCAAGCGATTGTATTGTCCAAGAGACTGGCAGAGTGAAATACTATAAAACCATAACCAGCAGTGAAAATACATTCCTGATTTAATGAATAAATCTTGTTCAATTGCCCTAAAACATTAAGCTCTTCACACTTCAAGTAGTGTTCTCTAATTATGTTTTCAGTAGCTCTGGATTTACAATATAAGCTGGTCTTTCAGGTCAAAGGGAGAGCATTAGAGACTCACTTCAGAACACACAAAAGGAAGGTTGAACAGAAGCACTTCAGGACTTATGTTTGGAAATAATATGTTTTATATATAGTAATGACATCTCTCATGCTCCTTAGTTATTCAGACATTTTCTTTAACTTTCCAAAGGAATGTGCTAGTCTTTCTAGGGTAACAGCAGGGGGCAGTAAGTATCACTAAAACATGATTGTACCAATAAACTTAATCATAAAAAATAATTGGAAGAAGCTTGAACAGTTTCTTTCCTGATGATTTTCTTCACAAACTCTTTAAAACAAAACTATACCCAACAAGTCATGCAGTGTTTGTCAGCGCTTTTACATATCCTTTTGGCAGTAAGCTGATAACAAAAACAATTATTTTAATTTTCCCAAAGAACACCTGCTGAGTATATGTGTTTTTCTTGGGAGGAATATTATCCATGAAAGTAAAAGACTTTTGTTGGGACATGAAGGGTAATATATTTGGCTGGAAGTGGGCCCTTTACTTGGCTTGAGCAGCTTAGAATTTTATAAGTGTGGTGGCCTCACACAGCCCCATGTCCAAGAAAGATATTTAAGCATGGATTTTAATATTGCTATTAATTTGAAATTTTAAAAAAATGGAATTTGAAACTAAAACATAGACTACTGGAAATTCAGGGGTTTTCAAAGTTATACTGTTTTAAAACATTAAAAATAATGTAATGTGTTTTGGTTTTGAAAAAAAAAAGTTCCAATAAAAGTTTTCGTTTTGCTTTGTTTTATTTCCTGAAGCCCATCTGAAATACAACCCTCTAACGATCTCTTTACCACATTGGTTACTATGTGATAATGGTACCTGATTATGTGATAGAGCTCCACAGTAATAATTTGTAATCTGTCATGTGTGAAATCTTTCACTGAAACACATAAACCTGGCCTGCTGAAGTATGTTCTGTGTCATTGTATTGGCAGAAATACCACAGACTGTATAGCCACATAAATAAAAAACTGTCTTTGGTCCATGACTGTGAATCTGACTACTGTAAAATGACCAAATGTGTTTTTAAAAAATTAATAAATTTTAGGATTTTATACATTAATTAAAATGATCTACTGAAATTGCAGATAATTCATTAATAAACCAAAAGCTTCTCTCCAGTTCTTGTTATATCTTACCAGCACAAGATTTGAATAAATATCATCCAATATCATGTTTACTTTATCATGTAATAAACACTGAAAAAGTGATGAAGGGTGCTATGTATGGGACTGGCCAGGATGTGGAAGCGCTATACAGCATTGTTAAGAATTTCATCTGCCAGTGAAACTACAAAGTTCAAACTATTCTGTTAAATGATCCTCAGTAAAGATGAATTTTTTTTCTTTACTGTTGCGATAAAAACGTTTCCAGGCGTATTCACACCACACAATCAGAAGACGTAGTGTGCTGCCATCAAAATTGTTTAATTGCTTCTGTTGCCCAAAACATCCCTAGATTTAGTCAGTAATGATTAAAAATTATCCTTATGTCATAAAAATGGTAAATTTCTCTCTGGGTGTATACAAATTTTCTTATGCAAATAACACTTAAGTATAACACTAAGCAGATATGAAATGTAGTGGTTTGCCATGAAGATTTGTAAGTCGAAAAACTGGGTAACTGAATGTGACAAATTTGTGAAGTGCAAAGAAGTTGTGCAGGAAACAATTAGCTTAGAATGAGCCCATGAAAGGGGTTTACTTGTCTTTCTAGGATGGGTGGAATGACAGGCTAAGCAACCAAGGTGAAGCAGGCACTCTTGCAAGTAGACACGAGTTCAAAGCTTCATAGGCAATGATGCCCTTTCTCAAAAGTTGGTAATGTGATTTAAGAAGATAGATAGGTAAGTCATAAGGAATGGAAAGGATTTGGTATTAGTTTAGTATTCTGAATAAAAATAATCTGTCAATCCAGGATTCAGCGTTGCATTAAGTTGTAACTGATGGACAGCAACTCAGTGCAGGTGACACAGCTACATAATCAATAATAATAGTAACAATGATTATATTGATAAGTGCAATTTCCTCAATAAAAATTATGCATCAGTAACATTCAAAAGTACTTGAATGTGTTTTTATGATATATTCATGACAAAAGTATGTATCTGAAAATAATTTTATGATAATTATATAGATGTATATATTAAGGGAAAATGTGACACAAACACTCAATGTGCTGAAATTGAGTAAATTACAGACTTATGATCTGAATCTAAGGGCCAACCAGATAGCTCAGTGGACTAAAGTGCCTGCTTAAGCAGACACAGGGACCTGGGTTCAATCCCTGACATGCTGTGCCACTCCATCCCAGGGGTGTGCTGAGCTAGCAATTGAGATTGGGTGTGGTGGCACACGCCTATAATCCCAGCACTTGGGAAACTGAAAACAGGAGGATCACTATGAGTTTGATCTGTGTGGTGAGACCATACAGATTCTGTACTAAATACATTTAAAAAATCTGAATCTAAGAAATCCAACATTAAGAGTCTCAATATATAAATTTAGATTCCTGAATACTTATGATGTTTATTTATTTACAACTTTAAAGACTTGACAATTTTCACTCTGAAAGCATGTTTTCAATAGTATTTTCAGCACAAACATGTCGCTGAAAATCTAATGATAATTTGAAACTAATGGTAAAAACTCAAAATCAGATAACATGGAAATTATCCATTTTATTAACATACATAATTTACACTGGCATTATAACCATGTTTAGAAATTTTCAATATGTTCATTGATAAAGATGAATGAAGTAAATAATGAGAGTGTATTTTGCTAAAATATGGAAGACATATGAGAATCATTATGGTTTCAGGAGGGTGACCCTCATTTTCTCCCTGATAGGTACAACTAAATGTAACTGAAGTTACAGCTAAATGTAACTTCAATTCATATTATCTTGTTAAGTAAAATTCTGTATCACTTGTGATTTTTAACTCTAACTTGTTCACTTTTAACACATAATTTTAAAAAAAGTCCTAATGAATTGATAAGCTTGATGTCACATCTTCATAAATTATGAGGAAGGAATTGCCTCTGCAGAGAATGATGAGTATTGATTATGGTGACTAATGAATGAAGACATCTCTGAATGAATTATATGGCTTCAGTTTCATTTCATGTTGCTTGAAGACCAACTTTTCTGTATAGGTTTAAAAGCATGCATGTTTTCACAAAAATTGTGAATTCACATAAGGTATTCTCTCATTTTGAAATTTCTTTTCATTAGCTTCCTTTACCTGCAGGATATAACCAATTGAGAGAACTCTTCTACTATGACTGCTTAGAAATTTAAATGACACTGGTTAAGGTCAATGAAATTATTGACTTATTAATTGATAAAGCATTTTATTCCGTGTCTCAGTTACTTTTTACTCATTGCTGGAACAAAATATCTGACACCCCAAATTAAGGAAGGAAGGGTTTATTTAGTTCACAGCTTGTGGTTTCAGTCTGTACTCGGGCTGGCTTCTAGGCAGAGTGGCATGTGTCAGAGAGCAGCAGATCACAGCAGCAGAAAACTGGGAAGAGCAGCAGCTGTAGCTTCTAGCCAGCCTCTGTCCCCTCCTTATATTATAAACAAGCTACCCTGGGGCTGGAGTGTAGAACTCACACAATGTCCATGCCCTCCCCTTGCACAGGACGAGGATGTCTACAAACTAAGAATCCTGGCTTTTTGCTGAGCCACTTAACTAAAGGTTTAAGCCTCTCAAGTTGACACAGTGTATCGACAAATACACTCTCCTACCAACATGATGTCAAAATAGTTTCCTCTGCTTTGAATTTGCATCTGCTTCCTGTTTCATATAAGTGCATATTATTATATTAACAATGTTTTAAAAATAAATGAAGTCAGATAGTAAGAAATTTTTCATGAGTGTTTTAATCTTTGAGATTAGAGGAACTATTTAAAGCTTACTGATATTGTTCTTTTTTGTGTGTGTGTTTTAGGAAAGGGTCTACAGGTTGTTCAGGGTCTCACTACTAGTTCCTATTCATAGTGATCCGGTGTTTACAGCCTCCCAAGAGCTGGGGTTACAGGCACATGCCACCACGCTTAGTCTCAATTGCTATCTCAGGGCACCCCGGGGGTGGGGCTGGCATGGCAGGCCCAGGAATTGAACCCCAGGCCTCTGCTCTTGCTTGTGGGTGTTTTAATCTGCTGTGCTATTTGACTGGCCCTTGACATTGCTCTTGAGTGTATCTAGAATCTTCCATTGTTTTGAGTCAAAGACTTGACATGGCAAATATATCCCTAGGTAGAACAAAATGATTTACAAAATATACAGTTAAAGCATGATCTTATATGTTGTCTGATGTGGTGAAATTTACTATGTTATGATCATTATTTCTACAAACAAAGAGGAATGAGTTAAAGTTGGCAAAAGAAAGTAAAATTTGACAAATGTGTTCAGTCTTCATCTTTGTCAAACTATGTCAGAATTCAAACTTAAAAATATTAGCTTAACGTCATGATATGTAGATCACCTGCTAACTCAACAAAAATTCTTTCCCCAAGTCCTATAATCTTTATACACTGATGATAGCAAATTAAAATGTTTGTAACTTGTGTGTACAAAAGTGGGATAGAATAAGAATACTTCAGTATAGCGTAACTATTCTGTTGTTTTATTCGTGTATTTTTATTCTCATAGTTTAAGCTACTTGGAATGCAATAGTCATTGTGCAGCAAATAAAATTCAGTGGTACCATTTTATTGCTTGAATGATGCAGCTTACTAAAGCACATCAATGTAGATTTCTTTTAAATTTATTGAATTATTGTAGGTTCAGAAACTTATAATGAAATTGGCCTTACCAAGCAAATTATACTTTAAAGGAAGATTTGAAGCTGGCTGAAATTTTAAAAATCTGGGCAAATAGTGTATCATATAATCAAATAACTTAAAATATAAATAATTCATAATAAATGCTTACACTCTGTTCATTGTAGGTCAGAGAAAATTATAAATGATACTTTGTATATTTTAATTCAATTCATATTAGTACCACAATTATTCTCATATAGGTATGCAAATGAAGGCAAAAATAAATGAAAATAAGTTACCCACTTTAGATAGTCACCAGCAGAAATACAGAAATTTTACTTAGTCATAGTGGTTACGAGTTTGAAACCTTAATTGCTATTTTAAATTGTGTTTCCTGTCTTGCTGTCATGCTGAAGAACCAAGACACTAATCATTTTCGTATTCTCC
The DNA here is from genome assembly GCF_000260255.1 of Octodon degus. Taxonomy (NCBI): domain Eukaryota; kingdom Metazoa; phylum Chordata; class Mammalia; order Rodentia; family Octodontidae; genus Octodon; species Octodon degus. Next base: position 5,832,125 of record NW_004524579.1, on the reverse strand, counting down.
TATGCTTTTCATCTGCAGGCTTCCTCTAGTATGTGTTACCATTTAGGACTAAGTATCCATACCTAGCATTGCACCCCAGGGAAAAGACTTGAGTTCCTTTTGCTTTCAATTTATTTCTTCTTTTTTATGTATATATAAGGTAACTAACAATTTAAATATTCGTGATATCAAAAATCACTTTTGTGTCCAGAGGTGAATCAGTCGCATTGCACAGAAGTCATAGATCTGAAGAATCATTCTACAAAGTGACCTTCACGGTGATATCATAAGAGCTATTATTGTGGTAACAATGGGCAGGGCATTTATTCAAAACTGCTTTTGAAATTAATGGTCGCATTAAATTCAGAGAACCTCTGAAACAGGAACTATCCAAAAAATCAGAGCAAATAGAAATCATATCTTACATCCAATTTACAAAAATATACGCCTGTTCGGGAAGTGTTATGTCACCAGTAGATTGACCTTTTTTAACTATCTTCAATGTGCTACTTTAGAAAGAGTACAAGAGCGAGTGAGATAGCGTAGCAGTCTAAAGCATCTGCTTAGGTACGCTTCGGCAAATGCAAAGACTGCGGTTGGATTCCCAGAACCACGTGCCGCGCCAGCCCTGCCCCCAGGACAGACTGAGCCAGCCACAAAAATAAATAAATAAATAAATAAATAAATAAGAATACAGTTCTGTCATTTGTAACAACCTGAATGTAGCTTGAAGACACATTATGTGAAATAAGCCAGGCAGGTAAAGATAAATAATGCTTGTTCACACTCATATTTGGATGCTAAAAACAAAACTGAGTTCATAGAAGCAGAAGGCCGAATTAGTGGCATAGAGATGCTAGAAAGAGTAGGAAAGAGGAGAAACCGTAGAGGGTGAAGTAACAGGCTATCAAAACAATGTTAGAGACATTGGGCTTGATGGCACGCTCCTGTTATCCCAGCTCCTGGGAAGCTGTAAATGGACAGATCATTAAGAGTCTTCTCTAGTAGTGAGATCCTGAACACCTTGTAGATCTTTCTCAAAAA
>NW_004524579.1:5820731-5831002 GCF_000260255.1 Octodon degus | reverse complement strand
ATGTACAATGTTAGAGAAGAAAAATAGGTCCTAATGATCTCTGGCACATATAGTGATAATAAATCACAAAAATTAATCATATATTCTATAAAACCTGAAAGAAGGAATGTAAACTTTCTTGAAATGAAATGCCAAGGGCTAGTATAGTTAAGTGGTACAGCACCTGTCTGACAAGCACAAGGGCCTGAGTTTGCTTCCTTCCATCAAGAAAAAAAGAAAGGAAGAAAAAAAGAAAGGAAGGAAGAAAGAATCTTCAAAAAGAAGGAAATACTAATTATCTTGACTTGATCATACACTTTTATACACATATCAAATTATCACATTGTCCCATGAATATGTATGATTATTGTATCAAAAATTAAATACACAGAAGAGATTAACATATAGAAAACAAAACTAATAAATGAGAAAATATAACTATAGAGAATGAATAAAGATATGAAAAAATGAGCAAAGCAGTGTGCATACATTTTATTTGTTGCATGTTCTGTCTTCCTGAGACTCTGCAGTATACAGTGGTCTAGAGCAAGAAGAGTGTCCTGGTTTGAATACCAGCTTCCCACATCCTGTTAGTGTAAACTAAAGACATTTACTTGTTTCACTTTAATTTATTCATTTCTACAATAGGATGATAGTAAGCTAGAGTTCAAAGTATTGCTGTGATTTATTGGTGTCTATCTATATCTATCTATCTATCTATCTATCTATCTATCTATCTATCTATCTATCCATCCATCCATCCATCCATCCATCCATCCATCCATCTATGTTTTCTCCTCTCTGTCTAACACCTGAAAACTGTATAAATCAAGACAGCGAAGAGTTCCAGTGTGTCCTTTATGGTAAACTGTGCTAACGCAGTTGTAAAGTCATGTTTTCTAGGTTCAAGTTCTAGTTCTGCCATTTTTTCATCATGTAATCTCAGACCTGGTAAATAGATTTTATTTACTTTAAGTTTTTAATCTGTAACATTGGAATGATTTTAGAACCTAATTAGTTCAACTATTGTCAAAATCTTCCAGGATGATTATTCAATAATCTCTGTTTTTATAAACATACCCCTAGGTGAATTAAGATTTATTAGTTTATTTCTCCTTGTATAATATGCATATGCTTGCACATTACTAAGCTATTTGTAAAGCTTATATCTATTTTGCATTTTTTGATGATTGTAGAGTTTAATTACCAGTCCTTGTGTATGCTAGACACTATCATTGAGCTACATTCCCATCCCTGAATTCTTTTCCAAGTATGTATCTTATCTTGAAAACATTTTTATGAGCATATAAAATTCAATTGTGCAGGCTACTTTTTACATATCTATCTCCTTATTATGTACCTGTAGTTCTCTTTTTCAATAGAAATTAAGTTGCATTGCCATGTTAAGTTCCATAAAATTAATCTGATTGCAACATTATGGTGAGCATACCATATAAACAAATTTGTAATGTGGGACAAGGATAAGAAACAGATTTGGAGATCAACAGGAACTTTAACTCTTTACAAGGGCAATGACAAATAATTTAAGCTATAAAATTTAAGTAGTGCTTTATAGAAAATTTAGTATATATTATACCATCTTAGAAATGGATGTTTTATGGACCATTTGACTGCCCTCTATTGCCTTAGCCTGGCCTAACTATTGAACATTTAGTACTCTTACCCAATTGTACTTCATTCCTACATAAACCAGCTGCAAAGAGTTCCTTTTTATGGTTTAGTTCACAAACTATTTATTGCCACTTGATTTTCAGTAATGTTGTTATATTGAACACATATCTGTAAATTTGGATTCCTCAGCTTTACATAGCTGTAAGCAATTGCTATGTGTAGGTGCAGAACTGTAAGTTAAGCAATATAAAACCTAACACTTGTGAAAGCTAAACTTTATATATACCACCTAGATGCTCAAAATCTAGGATGATGTCTTTGTCCTCAAAGGCCTGTAGACAATATGTGTGAATGAATTAAGACATAAAGAGAGATGCGGATTATAAGGGTAACAGAACAAAGAGGGTGAAGAGCTCACCCAGGCCCAGGGTGAGGTGAAGGAGTCAGCAGCAAAACCTTCAAGCAAAGACAGAAACTGAAAATCACAAGACATGAGATCTCCTGTGATTCAAAGTAATCCAGACAAAAGGAATCCGTAAATACTTACAGTGTTTCAGGTAGCTCCTGAGATTAGACACTGAAAGACAGTGACCTGAGCAAGCCCTGAAGAAATCATTGAAATCAATAAAGGAAAAGGAGACAAATTTGGGGAAAAAAGGTGGCCAAGAAGTCGAAAGAGGAATTTCTGGGCAGGATTAGAGCTGAGGGCTAAGGGAGCAGCAAGCTCTTTTGAGAATTTTTGTATAGAAAATTGAGTGTACACAGTTAAAGTCTGAGTGTATAGAAATCGCAAATGAGACACTGCCAAATCATTTAGGAAGATTCACAGACTTTTAATAGACTTTGGATTTAAAGTTTAATAAAAGCACATTTTATGAGCACAATAAAAACTACAGACTATAAGACACACACACACACACAAATACACAAATACACATAATTCATTAGAAAGCATTATGCTCATAACTTATGGTTGAATAAAAACTACCTGTAACTTGTTCATTAATGTAATTAAAATAATATCTTTCATCTGTATATGGCTGTATAATTTTGTAGAAAATTTTTTTTACAATCAAATTTGATAACTTTGGAAAATAGGAGAAATATTAGGTGCTAATTTTTTTCTTGTTTAGGTTTTAAGAGGGGTTGGAGAGATAACTCAGCAGTCCAAGCACCTGCCTGGCAAGTGAAAGGACTGGTTCCATCCTCAGCACTGGGGAGGCTGACATAGGCGGGTCAGTATGAGTCTGAGCTCTGTAGTGACACCCTGTGCCAAATCAATAAATAAAAGATTAAGAAAAATAATGTTTTGAGAGAAGAAACTTAATACCCAGATGATAAAATCTTTTGACCATGATATCAAGATTTGGTAGTTTCAGATTAAATCTGAGATATTTTGAATTCTAGTTGTATATTATTTTACCAAGACAGCTTCCTTTTCTCTATTTGTTGGATATTTTTATGCATAGTAAACACATTATAAATAAAGAAGAGTCTTCCATGTGTATATACTACATGTATGTTTTGCATGTGCTTTTTTTCTGTAATAAGGATTGAATCCAGAGTCTTTGCACTGAGCTGAAAACCCAGATATTTTAGAATCATTTATTTATTTTTTTAAATGTTTTTGAGATAGGCTTTCACTAAGTAGCTGAGCTGCCCAGGCTGGGCTCAAACTGTGATCTTTTTGCCTGTGCCTCCCAGATTGCTGGGATTGCAGGTGTAAATTACCAGGCCAGGCTCAAATAGTAAAGCATTAAAGCAAACAATTGAGTCTTTCAATTTTCTTCACTTTATTTTTTTAAATTTTATTGATTCAATAAGTTTTAATTCTTCATGATAACATGACCATAGGTTTTTCTTAACCCCAACACTGTACCATCTGGGTATCCCAGTTGATAAATAATAGTGGGCCTTACAAAATATAATCCAAAAACAAGTCTGACATTTTCACCAACATCTATTGTAAATCATGGCTCTCCAGCAATGAAATAACTGTGGTACTAGTCCACAGAGAAACAGATAACATTTAAATGTAGAGGCTTCATGATTAAGGGGTAAAGAAATAGTACTTCAGAACGAGGAGCAATAGAAGTAGAAAGAAAGGAAAAAATAAGAGGAAATGGAACAGGATTTGATTGGAATAATGACTGAAATAATTTTTAACTTTCACAATTTTCTGCAATGAAGCTAAAGAATCTTTTTTGTGAGGTAAAATTTGATTTCAGCTTGGATTTTGAAATTTTTTTCATCTCAAAGAATTTGGACAATTGGATAGTCTTCATTTCCTTTCTCCATTTAGCCTAAGAGCATTTCTTGAATCAATTTTCTTTATATTCAACTTTTTTCAGAGTAGCAGTGTGAAATTTGAATTGTTCTTGGTGGAAGTATGCCAGTTAGAAAGAATCAAAGATCTTTTAAAACTTTTTTATTTTGGGGGGCCAGGGAATTAGCTCAGTAGAATAAGTGCTTGCGTGGCAAGCGCAAGGGTCTGAGTTCAATCCCCGGAAAAACTTTTTTATTTTTCTAAAAAGAGAGTATAAAATATTATTAAAACAAAAAGTTACAAATGATACAGAGTTTCGCTAAACAAAATAATACTTATTTCTCCACAATTGTTGTACTGGATAATGTTGTCTTCAGATTAGTTGTTCATATTACTAGATATATACTTGCAAATTGGAAGAACTAATATAAAAAATTAAGAGGAGAGAAAAATGAAAGGAAGGGCCCTGGAGATAGCTCAGAGGACTAAGAGCTTGCCTAGGCAACTGCAGGGACCTGGGGTTGGATCCTTAGCATGAAATTCCCCCCTGGTCCCACCCCTGGGCAAGCTGAGCCCACAGAGATTGGGCATGGTAGTGCAGGCCTATAATCCCATCTGTGGTGAGGCTAAATACAGGAGGATCACTAGGAGTCCTAGCTGCCTGTGCCAAATACGTTGCAAAAAACAGAAAAAACAGTAACAGTAGTGAGATAATGTAAAGCAAACAGGTGTTCTGCCTAGAAGAGTAGTTTCAGATTTAGAAAACCCATTCAAAACTCCCGAGTCAAAAGTGTGTGTACTGGTTGTAACCCTGGACCTTGGTAAAAGATCAACTTTCTCCATTGTGAGGACTAACACTTCAAGTAACAGGAGCTCTCATACAATTCTTAAGAAAAAAATCTTACTGTTGCTAGTCAGCAACAAATAAAATCTAGAATGAAGATAATGAATATATTCACCACTTCAAAAATTGTCCATTTTTTAAATAATTCTTTTCATCCACATTTCCACCATCCCTGGTTAGCATCTCCAGATAACCCCTATTCTAGATACATCGTTGACTGGTGGTAATGTTTAGATTTTCAAATAAACATAATATTAATTAGTATAATTATTGTACCATATTGCACATTATAGCATACATTCACAACTCCAGTTTTCTGAAGAGCACTGTATTCTATAGAGGTAGCAGTGTGTGCATCCATTTATTTCTTGATGAACATTATAAACTCAATATTTATGTACCTCTACGAATATGTTGGATCCCTCTTGCCTAGTGTGGCTGCTTTAGGAAATGGCGACATTAGGGAGAAGTTGCATAGGATTGAAAATGTGAGGCTTTCATTCAATATAAATAGTGTCTTTGTGAGTGGAGACGGCAGAGAATGTTCTCTCTCAAGTTTACAAAGGAATGCCTGGTGAGGTAGTTCAGCAGACTAAAGTGCCTGCTTAGGCAAATTTAGCCTTGAATGAATTAATTTCTGCTCTAATCTTTATGATTTCTTCTTGTCTTTGGGCTTTGGGGTTGATTTGTTCTTCCTTTTCTAGATGTTGGAGGTACAGCATTAGGGTGTTTAGTAAAGCCATACTATTATGCTTAGCTGTAAAAGGATCAAGTCAACAACTTTTGACATTGTCAGACCTACGGATAACCCACTACTATTATGAACTACTGGACTACACTGGATTATTTCACAGAATTCACTCACCTACAATGTTTAAATGGCAATGGAATACCCATCTCTGATAAAGCTAAACAAAAAAGGTGATACAAAAAAAAGACCATTTTGTATCTGTATATAAAAAATAATTAGGATAGACACACAACACTTTCTCTTAATTCAATGAGAAGAAAGATTTGTACTAATAGTGTTTGGACAGGTTATCATGACTGCATCTTATACTATGAATAACCACTACAAAGACAGCACTATGCAATGTATTAATTATTGTAAAGCAATAATTATTGTCAGGCAAGTGCAGGGACTGTGGTTCCATCTCCGAACCATGTGGTGTGCCATCCCCACCACCAGGGCAGGCTGAGCCTAAAAAATAAAAAACAAACAAACAAAAAACAAGAATGCAAAGAAATATAGATGACTGCCCAGGGAGAAGGCGGACATCAGTGATCCAGAGTCCTCAGCAGGAACCAAGTAGGTCAGTCCTCTGATCTTTGCTTTCCCAGCTTCCATAATTATGAGAAATAAAATTGTACTACTTACACTATCCAGCTCATGGCATTTTACTATCATAGCCTTAAAGAATTAGTGCTAGAGAGTTGGGTCTTTTTTTAAAAATAGGTTTTGCTATGAAAAATAAAAGCTATTAACATTCTTTAGGTACAAATAAGGTAGCCATATTTAGCAAATAAAAGTATAGAATACCCAGTTAAATTTGAATTATTTCTAATTGTTATGCATCTGTTCATAGAAGTAAAATAATATTGCATTTACACTAAAAATTATTACTTACTTATATGAAGTAAATTTTAATTGTCTCAGTTACAGACTTCTTTAGTTTTATTTCTCTAAGGATCTTGCCCTTCTTAAATGCTCTGTTTTGCATAATTTTCATATAAAATTGTTTGAAGTTGTAGTTTATGTTCTATTTACATTGTAAGTAGTTGCATCCATCTTATTTTGTTCTTTGAATATTGAACATTCATTAATGAGAAAACACCTTAAACATTAGCATTATAAATTTGCATGCAGAACTTACTTCCATAAAAATTAACAAATGTGAGTTTTCAAATTTGATTTGCTGCAGCACATATATCACTGTTCATGAAATAAACTGTTTGTTACCTTCATCATCATATTACAAACATTAATTATTATTTCCTTCTCCTTCATAAAACTCCTTGTTTTGATTTCATTTATTTTCAAGTTTTAAGTGTTTTGGTAAAGTCTATGAATAATAATTGCCTGCCATGCCAAAGCGTACCTGTAATCCCACCGCTCAGGAAGCTGAGGAAGGATGATTACCATGATCTTCTAGCCAGCTAGGGTAACAAAGCGAGTTCAAGTTTAGCCTGAGTTGTACAGTGAAACCCTTTATCAAAAAGAGAAAAACCAAGAGAGAGAGAGAGAGAATGAGAGAAAAAAACCAGATTTTTCTGGGATAGAATTCATCTCAAGGTCAGTCATGAAAAGAAGCACAGTAATTACTTAGGTAAAGTTGGAACTTATTTTTCTACTTATAGATACTGTTTTGCATTTTAAGGGTAGGCTTGATACCAGAGTTTGTTCTCTTTTGCAGCTCTGGGGATTAAATGGAAGACTTTGCAACAGTGAGTTATATCTGCAACCCATTTAAAAATCTTATTTTGTCACCTCCAGTCTTCTGTAAAGTCCCAAAGTTCCCAGGCTGCCAGGTAGCTGAGATTACAGGCAGGGGCCACAGTTCCCAGCTTCACACTATAATCTGTTAATGTCTTTATTCTGCCCAACAAGTATGTTCAAGTAATGCTACAATTAAATAAGCCAATTTGCTTTTCTTTCAATGTATACAATCTTATTACTAGAGAGATGTTATAAACAATGCACAGTAAATTACTTAATGAATTACTTTACAAGTCAACAATAACTTCCAACATGAGGAAATAAAACATAATTTCAGTACTTAAAAATTTATGCATTCAGCTTTTTCTTTTCTTTTTTTTTTTTTTGTGGCCAGCTCAGCCTGTCCTGGGGGTGGGGCTGGCACAGTATATGGTGCCAGAGATTGAACCATGGTCACTGTGTGCTTGCCTAAACTTACATAAGCAGCTCCTTTATTTATTTATTTATTTACTTACTTATTTTTGTATTTAAGACAGGGTCTACAGGATGTATAGGGTCTCACTACATAGATCAGACTCATAGTGACCCTCCTGTTTTCAGCCACCCAAGTGCTGAAATTACAGGTGTGTGCCACCATGACCAGACTCAATCACTGTCTCAGTACACCCTGAGGGAGGAGACAGCACTACATGCTGAGGATGAACTCTGGCTTCTGCATTCTGCCTAAGTAGGTGCTTTAGGTAGCTGACCTGTTTCACTGGCCTTCATTCAGTTTTTATAAAAAGAAGCAATTGATTTTTTATGTTAAGAGAATTTTAGAATACAAACTGACAAAAACACGACAAATCAACTTAGAGTAGCATGAATCAAAGTGCATCAATCAAATCAGAATAATATCTATGACAAGTATACCAGTATCAATAAATAGAGTATTGGTAGGATGTATGAAATATGGGATGGTGGCCAACATATTCAAGAGAATCTCAACCTATGCTTCAATTTTGAAAGTAAAATTGTATTTTAACACAAGCAAGTAGCAAAATCTGTATTTATATTATCTTGGCCATGATCAGTTTGATTTTCTTCCATTAAAACTGTATCTGTGCGACTATTTTTGAAGTGTTATCTGGAAAAGATATTACTTCCTGTACATTTATAATGCAGCATTCCAATGAGAATAAAAGTAAATTTGAAAAGACCTTTTTCTACATAGTGATCAAATTCACCTATGATTAAATTGTGTTATAAAGACACAAAATGATAATTGTTCATTATGCAAATTTATTTTGTTGCAACATTTGAAAATGTGCTCCCAATGGGGAACAACTGAAATCTTTTACTCTTAGATCTGGTACAAGGCAAGAATGTCCTCTACCACCACTCCTATTCAATATAGTTCTGTAATCATTAGCTAGAGCCATTAGACAAGAGAAAGAAATAAAAGGAATAAGAAGAGGTGAAGAAGAATTTAAACGATAATTATTTGCAGATGACATGATATCTTACTTAGAAGACCCAAAAAACTCCACCAAGGAGCTACTAGAATTAATTCAGAAATTCAGTAGCATAGCAGGACACAAAGTCAATATCCAAAAGTCAATAGCATTCCTCTACACAGATAACAAACACACTGAGAAGGAAATTATAGAAACAATACCTTTTACAATAGCACTAAGGAAAAGGAAATACCTTGGAACTAATCTAACTAAAGAAGTCAAAGATCTTTTCAAGGATAATTATAGTACTCTTTAAAAAGAGATCGTAGAGGATTTCAGAAAATGAAAAGATATTCTATGCTCCTGGATAGGAAGAACCAACATTGTGAAGATGGCCATACTCCTAAATTGCTGTACAGATTTAATGCAATCCCTATCAAACTAACACCAACATACCTCACAAGTTAGAGAAATTATTCCTAAAATTTATTTGGAACCAGAAAAGACCTAGAATACCAAAGGCAATTCTGGGCAATAAAGACAAGGCAGGAGGCATTACAATTCCTGACTTGAAATTATACTACAAAGCTACTGTGATAAAATCAGCATGGTTCTGGAAACAAAATAGACCTGAGGATCAATGGAATAGGTTAGAAGACACTGAAGCCCCTACAAACACACTCAGCCACCCTATCTTTGACAAAGGAACCAAACATACTCACTGGAAGAAAGATAGCCTCTTTAACAAATGGTGCTGTAAAAACTGGCTCTCTACATGCCGAAAACTAAAACCTGACCCAGGGCTATCACCATGCACTAAGTTAAAGTCAAAATGGATTAAAGATCTAAACATTAAAATACAAACACTAAATCTCCTGGAAGAGAGAGTAGGAGGAACTCTTGAAGACATAGGGGTACACAAAGATTTCATGAAAAAAAATCAAATTGCACGGTAAATCCTTGAAAGAATTAACAACTGGGACTTCCTCTTATTGAGAAGTTTTTTCACATCAAAAGAAATTATCAATGAAGTGAAAAGACAATCCACAAATTTGGAATAAATCATGACAAACAAGTACTTCTGCTCTCTAGAATTTATAAAGAACTAAAAAAACCAAGGGCCCCAAAATTTAATGACCCAGTCCAGAAATGGGCATCCAAGATCAACACACACTTCTTGGAGGATGAAATCAAAGAAGTGAATAAATATATGAAAAAATGATTCACATCACTAGTGATCCATGAAATGCAAATTAAAACAACATTAAGATATCACCTCACTCCAGAAAGAATGGCTATTATAAAGAAATCAACCATCAAAAAATGTTGAAGAGGCTATGGGGAAAAAAGAACCCTTCTCTACTGCTGGTGAGAATGTAGACGGTGCAGCCATTATGGAAATCAGTGTGGAGACTCCTTAGAAAACTTGGACTGGAAATCCCATTTAGTCCAGCTATTCCTCTACTGGGGATTTTCCTGGAGGATCTGAAAACATCATATTATAGGGATATATGTGTGCCTATGTTTATAGCAGCCCAATTTGTGATAGCCAAATCTTGGAAACAACCAAGATGCCCATCACTTGAGGAATGGTTGAGAAAGATGTGGTATTTTTATACAATGGAGTATTACTCAGCTATAAAGAATGATAAACTCGGACCCAGTCCTAGCCCAGGT
>NW_004524579.1:5797807-5812568 GCF_000260255.1 Octodon degus | reverse complement strand
AATATCGTATAGTTTCCCTAGTGTAAATACTCAAAAGAAGAAATACAAATAGAAAGGTATAATACATGTAAAAGGAAAGCAGGAAGTTGAGGTCTAACTAATTAAGAGAGGGAAAGGAGAAGAGCTAGGAGACATGACAGTGGCAAGCCATACAGTTATATGTAGAAGATGGGTAAAGCAATGATCCTGAGAATCTTCAGAAGAGTTTTAAATCTAGCAGTTAATTGGAAAGATTGTCATGCTGACTAACTATATATGCTGACACCTGTGAACTCAGCAATTGCACTGAAGATACAATTTGTAATAGTAGGTTCATGCTTGGCGTGCCTGTCATTCTGGTCTTCTGAATACGGGCTGCTTGTCATGACATGCCAGTTGCTGCCATGCTGTCTCTCGGGTAGATGATTTTTCAAAAAGAAGGGGATGGTGAATGAAGGCAGAAGACAGGGAATGGAATGTTGCATGACTTTCCTGCTACAGGGTTGTATATGGTTAGATTTCTGGACTTATGTGTAAACATAAGAATTATATAATTCTTTATTCCTATTTTTAAAATATATTCTAATTTTTAAATTTTTTTTATCATATTCTGTAGGGACTTAAAGTTCAACATATCAATACTTGATGAAAAATACCTGTTCCATGTTAGGCCTAAGATGTTTGGTAATCAGACAGATAGTGAGGTTAAGCTTAACAGCCTAAGTTGTATGGTAATAACAATAAGCTTGTCTTCTGGAGTATTAACAACCTAAGTTTGCAGACCAAAATTAGAGGAAAAGGAGGGCCGCAAGGAAAGCCAACATTTTGGCCCTAGCCTTCTAAGGTCAATTAAGACTCAGAACATATGAGATCTTGTACTGTAATGTCATGTAACTCAGTAGTGTCCCAAATTTTCTGATCAAGGAAATTATGGAGACAAAGAAGAAAGTGATCGATGATGTATAGTATGCCTAAGGAGATTCACATGGAGAGAAAACATTCTCTCAGGTTTTCATGGGGAGCACATTGGCCAAGCAATGGCCGTGACTCATCCACAGGGCTGACACTGACAAAGGTTCTACTATCTGAGGTACAGGATCTCAGCATAAATCCTGAGGGTATTTCATTGACCTTATCAGATCCAAAAGCTACAACTCTTGTTGCATAGGTCCTGCTTTACCTTGATCTTAACCATCCAGCAGAAAAGTATAAAAACGAAGTATAAGAAGTAAAGCCATGGTGTTACATTGGACTGTAATGACTCACGTCAACAATTTCTGACTTTGACTGTCAAACAGAAGACCCAATACTATTATGGACTACTGGACTCTTTTAGAATATTTTGCTGAGTTCACATATTTATAATGTTCAAATAATGGAACTTAACAAAAAAGGGGATACAGATGAATGTCTATTTTGTATCTGTGTATTCAAAATGGTTAGTAGGATAAATATATAGTTACATTCTCTTAATGAATAGAAGGATTTGTTCTAATAGTGTTTGTAAATAAGATATCATGTCTGTATCTTGTACAGCAAATGACCACTAGGAAGATAGTATGCAATGTGTTAATTATTGAAACTGTCCTACCAATTTGATTTGAAACTGTCTCATTGCTATTTGTTTCTCAATAAAATTATGGATAAAAAAGAAAATGAGCTACCTTTTTGGACTGACAAAGTACTTCTGGAAGACGTGTATTCAAACGGTCATTCATGCTTAAAAACTTACAACAATGCCTGGTTTGGAAGGCAGTTAATTCTTCCTCTGTGATTATACCTTAACCTTGACTTGTCTCGATCACAATGTTATGCAAATTGCTAATGGTAGCAGTTGAGAAAAAACTAAATCACTTTCTGTTGGTAGCTGTTATGTATGGTCTACGTGTGTCTGTTCATGATTTCTGACATCAAATGAAGCCGTTTTCCTTCTTTAAATGTCCACTGATCAGAAAACTTATGGAATTCATGTGCAGATTTAAGTCCTTCAACATTCGTGTATACAGAAGCAGGACTGTAGACAGCAATTATGACAAGTTGAAAAAAATTAATTTAATGATCTCATGGACACATAGGCATACCTATTATTAATAATTTCTATCTCATACCTATCAACTTGTTTTAGCCATGGAAAAGTGTATGAACTAAAAAAAATGATGAACGAATTTTGTCTTTTGACTAATTTAAACACTAACAGTTACTAAGGTGAAATTGCTTTGGTGAATTTCTGTAATTTATTAATAAGTAACAAAGGAGACATGAATGAAGGATATTTAGAGTATGCTTACAATGTCAATAAAAAATGGTATCCAAAACTCATTCAGTATAAGACATTCTCATACATATAGACTTCATCTTCTTAAGTAGTCTCTTAAGTTTTGTCCAGATTCTCTTCTTTGTTCCCTTCCTGAAAATTATCTTAAGGAAGTAAGGTGGTGCAATCCTAGTGCTCATTCTATTTGTGTTTAATTTCTCATGCAACCTTGGCCCTATTGCTCGATTGTGGAATCTGGGAAACCACAGCTCCATTTTTTTAGAATAATGTTTTTCTTTGCACTGATAGAGTGCCTTTGGTTTCTGCTACCATATCTTAGGTTTGTTGAATTAGATTTGGTGGGCGCATGCGTCTCTACTTTTGGGTCCTTATGTAAGGACCTGCAGCCTAAGTAAGTGACCTAATTGAAAGCTCAACCTAGCATATTTTTGTAACAAATAGCCGAGTCTCAAGCAATGATGGCAGCCAAGCTTCTGCCGATCACGGACAGCCACCTGATCAGATCATGATCAAATAAGGCCATCATGCTGTTTGTGCTTCTCAATTTTCCATCCATGAATGTCCCACGTTGTGGAACAGCGCTCCTTCGCCGGCTTCGGGTTGTGAGCGAAGCGTGACTTGTAAGTTGTTCTTTGTTCAATGAAACTGCTAAATTTAACATGTCTGAAGCTTTCATTTTTAGCAAATTAAAGCAGAAGTGTCTCTTTGTGAGGTTTTAAAAGGAATACAAGGGGAAAAATGTCAAAGGGCCAAAGGTCTGTGTGTCTTAGTGGTTTTAAGAAAGGGAGAGAGAAAGAAAGAGATGAGGACTCCAACTGAGAGGAAACAAGTCACCCGTTGGGGATTGCTGTTGCTCGCAGTTTTGCTTGCTCCGTTTTCAGGTGTGGTCGCTATGTAGCGACTTCCACCCACCCCTTTAACCCCCTGGCCATTTGATCTATTGTTTTTATAAAATAACTTTTTCTCTTATTTTTCAGGCGTTGATGTTTTGTGAAATAATGTATGTTCAACCAAAGAATATCACAACTTATGTGTTGTGTGGTGCTGAGGTCAGCTTCTAACTGTTAAGTGGCCCAGATTTTTCAATCAAGTGTTTTAAATTTATTTTTTTGAAAATAATCTATGCGTACATTTAAGTCTTTTTCCCCCATTGTTTTATCAAAACAGACAGCCTTATTTCAGTCTTAAGCTTTCTGAATTTCACATTATGAACAAAACACTATGAGGGATATTCATTGTTTAATTTGGTGTTGATGGCAATATTTATTTGATCATACATCCATGGTCGTGCATCTCTCTAAAGTTTGTCCCCTAACTTTCTAGATGGACACAGATTGTAACTTTATGTCACACCAGTAGTTAGCGTTGTATTAGGGAACTGTGAGCCACCCCTTCTTTTCCTTCTGGTTTGCCATCCTGGAGTCTTGTCCTTAACCATCAGTTTTATTTATCACATATTCATTAGTATTTTGAAAAAGCACAGGCTAAGTTTTCAAAATTCTGTTTTTGTATTAAAATTTATCATCTTGATTTTTTAAAAAAATTGTGTATCATTTCTAATATCTTACCTACTCTTTTCCCCTTCTCTTTATCTTTTTTTAAAATGTATTAAATACAGAGTCTACAGGGTCCTACTACACCGATTGGACTTGCAGTGATTCTCCTGTTTTCAGCCTCCCAAGTGCTGGGATTAGAAGTGTGCATCTCCACGCCCAATCTCAGTTGCTGTTCAGCGTGCTCTGGGGTGGGGCCGGCAGGGCATCTCCCAGTCTCTTAAAAAATTAAAAAAAAAAGAAAGAAAAGAAAAATCTGAACTTCTGAACTTCTGTTTAATATAGAACTGCAAGTTGAAATTAATTTTCCTATTAAATTTAGAAAGTATATCCTCATATTTTCATGGAATTCTTGATCTTTTATATCAGATTATAGAAATATTTCTTTATACCTAATGTTCTAAAATTTTGTAGTGATATTCTTAGTGTTGATCAGGTTAGTAGGAAAGATGAATACACTTTTAAGAAACTTTCAATATAAAACAAATATATTTCAGGTTTTTAACAATTTGTTTCATTATTAGCCTTCTAGATTTGTTCACTTTTATGTACTATCTTTGTCATATTCATAGATTGTTCCCCTAATTTTATTATGTTTATACTCATAGTTCTTATCTCAATTTATTTGCATTTATAATTTCTTTCTTTCTTTCTTTCTTTCTTTCTTTCTTTCTTTCTTTCTTTCTTTCTTTCTTTCTTTCTTTCTTTCTTTTTTTCCTGTACTGGGGATTGAACTCAGGACCTTGAGTTTGTCAGGCAAGTGTTTATTCTACTGAGCTATCTCTCTGGCCCCTGGAATTATAATTTTAAACACTACATGAATTAAGATATTCTTCAACAATATTCATATTTCCCTGAGACTATTATCTTTTCAGGGATTATTGAATTTCTTATTTCACAAAAGTAAAGCACACTCATCCTCTAAAGCTAATAATTATAATTTTTGAAGTGTTTTCCCATTTCAGTTCATCCTGTCATTTGTTTTTGCTTGTAATGTAGAATGCAAATTTGCTTTTCATTGATGTGATACAAATGAGAAAGGCAATGTAACTTTTATATACCAAGTGTGGATGATTTTAAATCATGGGCCTAGTAAACAAAATAATGCATGAAAGTTCACAGAAAATAGAATTCTGGTTAAGAACATGAACAAACAATTCACAGAAGACTTAAATGAATGATTAAACCCATGAGTTTAAAAAAAAGATGAAATGGACACTCTGCTAAACTGCTAGGCAAGTGAAAAATAAAGCGAGGATGGTTTTCTTTGTCTCCCATAAGGTTGCCAAATTTTAAAGTGTTTGATATAGTTCTCTTGGTTTGTAGTTCTCATCTCAGTGTCCCCCCAAAGCCTCATACAGTTGTGGAGCTGGCTTCTAGAGTTTGTGATTGGTTCATGATCCAATGCTAGGATGATGGGTGCAAGTGATGCTGGGATTATGGGTGTGAGTGCCCCACCAGCCTGGGGGCAGGTATTCTGAAGGCAAAACAAGGGAGGGAGAGAGGCCTGCTTCTGTAGCGCCACCGCCCTTCCCTTTCTTCTCTTGCTCTTTTGACTGCCATGAATGGAGTCCTTTGCCATGGTCCACTCTGCCTTGGATCCACCTGAGTATGGACTGAAACTTCCACAAACTGCACCCTAAATAAACCTTTCTTCCTTTAATTCTTGGTGTTGGGTATTTTGTCCCAGCAACAAGAAAAAGTATCTGAGAGAGTAGTAAACAATTAAAGCTAATAAATAGATGCATATTCTCCTATATATAAAATTCAGATGTAAAACTGATTTCAGAATTTAATGGTAGTAATGAATATAATTCTAAGTCACTTCATTTCACTTCCTGATCACTATCTTTATATGTCTTAGTATACAAAGAGACATAAAGTTCATTAAGTTCCATACTATTCATGATAACTGTATATTAGAAATAGTGAAGTATGCACCAAAAGAGGAAGACTAAAGAAATGAGTACTGTATAATGGACTGTCTAACAATTTATACTGTACTATAATCTTGACCCTAGCTTTCCAAGGTCAATTAAGACTCAGGACATATGAGAACCTGTACTGTTACATCATGTAACTTGGTAGTGTCCCAAATTTTCTGATCAAGGAGATTATGGGGCCAAAGAGGAAAGTGATTGATGATGTAGAGTGTGCCTAAGGAGAGTCACATGGAGAGAAATCATTCTCTCAGGCTTTCACAGTGAGCACATTGGCCAAGCAATGGCCGTGACTCATCCACTTGGCTGACACTGACAAAGGTTCCACAATCTGAGGTACAGGATCTCAGGATAAATCCTGAGGGGTTTTCACTGGCCTTATCAGACCCAAAAGCTACAACTCTTGTTGCATAGGTCCTGCGTTACCTTGGTCTTAACCATCCAGCAGAAAAGTATAAAAACAAGATATAAGAGGTAAAGCCATGGTGTTATGTTGAGCTGTAGGGGACTCAGGTCAACAATTTCTGCCAGTCAAGTATAAGACCCAATACTATTATGGGCTACTGGACTCTTTTAGAACATTTTGCTGAGTTAACACACCTATAATATTTAAATAATGGAACTTAGCAAAAAAGGGGATACAGATGAATGTTTATTTTGTATCTGTGTATTCAAAATGGTTATAATAGATATATAGTTACATTCTCTTAATGAATAGAGGGATTTGTTCTAATGGTGTTTGTAAATAGGATATCATGTCCGCATCATGCACAGCAGTTAACCACTAGGAAGAATGTATGCAATGTGTTAATTATTGAAACTGTCTCATTACTATTTGTCTCCCAATAAAATTATGAAAAAAATAAATAAAAATAAAAATAAGAACAAAAAAATTTAAAAAATAAAATAAACATTTTCAAGTTCTAAAATAATGCGATGCCATTGTTGATGTATTAGACTACCTAGCCATCTACCAAAAGCAATAAGAAAATGACAAGAAGACCCTGGCAAGGAAATGAAGAACCCAAAACTCATTCGCTGCTCATGGGGAAGCAAACGACCCAGTCAATTTGGAGGAAAATGTGGTAGCTCCTAAAAAAACTGTATGCAGAGCAGGTTTAATACTCGTGCCCCATCATCCAGAGCCCATGCTCCTTGCTGCTTATCCAGGTCAGTTCAAAGCTTATGTCAGCACAAAAATCTGAAAATGTATATTAATAATAACTTTATTCAAATTGCCAAAAGTTGGAAGTAAACACACTGTCCTTCGTAGATGAAAGTATAAACTTACCATGCTGTTTCACACAAGGTGATGCTATTCAGCAGCAAAAATGAAATAAGCCTTCGGGGCCTGAGTCGCGGCACATTAAGACGAGCGCACTGATGGGGGAAACAGCCATCTGAGACAGTTCCGGAGTCTGATTCCAATTTTGTGACTTCTGGAAAAGGCAAAATCTGAGTATTGCAAGGAATGGTGGAGAGAAAGATATAGGAAAGAGCAAGTGCATCAAAGGGCATTTTTAGGGCAGTACAACTATTCAGTTGGCCACATGACTGTGAATGAATGCCATTATGTATTTCCCCAAGCCCACTGAATTTACAATATGAAGCACAGGCCCTAGTGTAAGCCATTAGCTTATTTAATAATGGTGCATCAATGTTGGTTCAGCAATTCTGAACAGTGCAGTACATTAAAATAAAATGCCAGAAATACAGGAAATAAGAATAGAAAGTCAGGAGACATAAGAAAATTCCACATATGTAGCCTAACATGTCTGTCCAAAAAGCTGTTAATTAAAAAATCCAAGGCCTGAATTGGGTTTCACCAATTTGCTTCTGCTTTATTATCAGAGAAATTCTCTCTACAAAAAGTATTTTAGGTCAAACCAACATTTCCACTACCAGATACTGCTACCCAGGCCTAAAATCCTACCCAAAACAGAGAGATGAAATCAGTGCCATCATGAACACTAACACACAGTTGTGAGCACCACACTACTACGTGACCGTTTTGACCCATTTTTCAGAGCTAGAGACAGAAGTGCAGGATAAGCCATTCCCTCATCCCCATTAGCGAAGCCAGAGCCTAGGATGGAACACAAGATCCGCCCTTTCTAGGTCAGCACTATGCACACTAACAAACTAGATCCTTTTAGGTGCTGCTAAGTTAAATGAGTCTTTTTTTATTTTTCTCATTACAATTTCTACCAAAACTGAATAATGTCTTTTTTTTTTTTTTTTAGGATAGGGTCTACAGGATCTATAGGGTCACAGTGCACACATCAGACTCATAGTGATCCTCCTGTTTACAGCCTCCCAAGTGCTGGGATTACAGATGAGTGCTGCTATGCCCAGTCTCAGTGCCATCTCAGCATGCCTTGGGGGCAGGGCCGGCACAGCAGAGCCGGGGATTGAATTTAAGCACTTTAATCCACTGAGCTATTTGGTCAGCCCTTAAGTCAGTAGCATCTTATGCCTAATATTAAATTAAAAATTGTAGTTCCTAAAACAAGTTAGAATATTTTAGAATGTATTATCCAAAATCTATAAGATTGTTTATATTTATTTTCTGTAAATAGAGCCAGGTGTATATCTGAATCCAGTTCACTGAGATATCCCTTAAATCCTTCACTTTATCTCTTTCTGCACTCCTGCACTTATCTGATACAAACTTGGAGATGATGATAGATAGGATTCTGATTCCTGACCTGCTTCACAGATAATTGCAAGGCAACATGCAGCATGGAAGGGGAAGCCAATACGCAGTTGTGGAGTTTCCTTTCAGTCATTAGTGTTATAACCTGTGAAATTGATTCCAATTTTGTAACTCTGTATGCTTCCACTGTAACTTTATTTACTGTTATATCCTGATGTATGCGCCGCCATCTTGTTCTGTATGCGCCATTCTAAATGCTGTAACTTTCCACTGTGCCCATTCTCTACTTGAGAACCTGCAGTTGGGCCTTTCACACACTGCCCTTTTGTGCGCACCTGAATCTAGTTTCGACCCAGTGCCCTGATCTCGCCCTCGTTCTCAGCTACAAACTGTACCCACCAATGCACTTGTTATTGTTCATTAGAAACAGGTAATTTTTCAACTGTAGCCCCAAGATAAACCCTTGAGGTCAGCTTTTGTGGTTTATTGGCTTAAATACCCATTCCATTTTGTAACCAGAATGGGCATTGTATTACACATTTCTGTACATGTCCACTGTAACTTTATTAATGAGGATTGTTTGGTATAAGCTGACAACTTAAATGGCTCCATCTTGATGGTTCAAGCCATTCATCGGACCTCTGAACACAATTTGTTAATGTTCAAACTACTCCTTTGTTCTAAACCACGGTGTGTTAAAGGTTGAGATCTGAACTTATTTTTACCCCAGAGCACTCCACACAATATGTCCTGTGATCAGCACCGAACCATAAATTGTAATTATTTGTTCCTAAAGATTGTATGTAATCTATTTTCCCGAAAGTGGACGCTGACTCCTGTGCTGCATTCCCTTGCACTCAAATCATAAGACCTCCCCTTTGCGGTTTTCAGCCTTAAAAACCCTTGTCTCTCCCCTCCTGGGCGCGCACCTCAGCATCTTGCGGGGGTGTCTGCCGCTGGGTACCAGCTAAAATAAAGCACTTCTTTAACTTTTGGACTTGCCTCGTTGTCATCTGATTTTTGAGTTACAACAATTAGCATCCAGCTTTCTTGAAAAAAAAAATTGACAGGATGTACAAGAAAGAAAAATTCCTTTGTAGTTAATGTGCAAGACCAGCCAGTGAGGCAATTTTGAGGCTCTAGATTAAAACCTTATAAAGAAAATCAACATCACAAAGCTACCTATGAACGAGAAAAGGGGAAATTGATTTTTTGTTGTTGTTGTTTGGTACTGAGAATTGAATCCAGGGCCTTGGCATAGAGCTACTTCTCCTGACATCTTTTTTCTTTTTAAACATGGTCTCGCTGAGCCTCTATCTTACCCAGGCTGGGCTGGAAGGTACAATCCTCTGCCTCAGCCTTCTCGAGTTCTGGGATTATAAGAGTGTGCTGCCATGCTGGAGATGGACTCATACCCTTGATGTGGTTACCAAGCTTTTTATAAAGCAGGTGGAGTGAAACTACTGTTGAGGACAAGTTCAAAAAATATGGTCTGCTTTGACAAAATTAAAAAAAAAAATAAAAACAAACCTTAATTTGCACCCAGATGAATATTATTAATGGCTTAAAGTAAGATAAGATTTAGATTAAATTAAACATATATATTTTTATTTGATTAGTATATTACTTGATTATTTAAGAGGTAATTTTATCATATTGATTTAACAAAAATAAATGCATATTTTCATTTATTTTTGATACTTACTACTTTATTCAAAAGAATCTTAAAATAGTGATCATTCCCCAGACTGTGAGATGTAAATAGCGTTAATGTCAACCTTTTGTCTGTGCAAAGTTAATTATATTTATTACAAAAGGTATAATTTTCAGAAATATCAGTGAAATTTTTTTTTTTTTTGGAATTTTTGCTATTGTCACTATAATTCAATTCAGCCCATTTCTGTTACTAATTCAGTATGTGGTGAATCCATGGTAAAACTATTTACTTTTTTTTTTCTTTTTCTTGGCTAGCTCATCCCCCTTGCGGGGGGCTGGTGTGGCATGTGGTCCAGGGATCCAACAGCTTTCCCTTGCATGCTTGCCTAAGCTTGTCCAAGCAGGCACTTTAGACTTCTGAGCTGTCTCACTGGCCCCAAAATTTAATTCTTCTGAGAGGAAAAATAAGAAAACAGAGAAATTGCTATTTACTTTTTATATGTTAGCCATTGTTGTATTATTTGTGAACATACTTTTTGCTTTGTTTTGTTTTTTATTGTTACATTTATTTATATTTACAAGAACAACTAAAGAATTTCATGATGACAAAGCCAAGCCTATAGACTACTAAATGAGGTTCTAGAGAGGGAACAAATTGATCACAGCCCCATGAATGAGAATAGAAAGAACCCATCAAATAGGGCAAACCGAGGAGAATAAGAGGTATACAATAGTAGTCTTTTAGTTACTCCTTTGTGTTCAGCAGCAGAATATTTCCATTAGCACACTCTACAAATGGACTTCTCTTCCACCCTATGAGTCATGATTCCACCTGAGTCTACAGGGTGGATTTCAAAGAAATAGCTGTAGCTCAGTCTCACAAGTGACGCCTAGCTACCAGTAACTGTCATGGTCATTATGCATGTCCACAACACACTAGAACTTTGTGCGATATCCTATCCTCAAACTGTTAGAAGTGTTGGTCATTTACTTGCCATTCCAGTATTTATCTTATGTTTTACTTCTTTGCTATCATGAAAACTTTTTCTGAGTTCAATTGTTTTGAAACATTTAATTTTCTGAATATTGCTTAATCTTAATTTTTGTTCTAAGATTTATACTATATCTTTGACTCACAATTTATTTAAAAGACATTGTATGATATCTTTTCCTAGTATTAGAAACTTTAAAAAGTATATTTCCATTTTCTGTTGACTTAAAAAAACCCAGAGGTTTGTACCTATGTTGTTTATTTATTATTTCTTGTCTATATTTTGTAATATGAGAAACTACTTTGGCAGTAACAATACACAGTGTACTAACCATTGTTACTCTCCTAAAATCTTGATTTGAGATTTTGTACCATTGTTTTTATTTTTTTCTTTAAAATAAAAATAACTGATGTCAAAAAAAATTAAAAAAAATAAAATAAAATAAAAGGAAAAAAACGTATGCTTTTAATTCTTACCTTGTATTATTGAAAATATCAAGCTGAAAAATATCTACATGCTGATATTGGTGTAAAATTACATTTTCTGTTGGCTTTATGAGTGTGTGATTTGCTTTTGTGGTTTTTCTTAAAAGTAATTTTCATTTATTGTTCTTTGTAACCAATTGTGGAACTCTCACGCTACATGATGTAATACTTCCAATTGAGATTTTAGTTTTGAGTTAATTTGAACCTAATATGCCTTGCCCAAATGATTTTGTAACACATGACCAATAGGTATATAGATAATGACAGGATAGAGAGATAGGTAGGTAGGTAGGTAGGTAGGTAGACAGACAGATAGATGACAGACAGACAGCCTGGGTTACAAAATAATATTTTAGGGCCTGGGAGAAAGCTCAGTGGACTAAATTACTTGCTCAGGCAGGTGCACTGACAGTAGTTTTGTCCTGGCACCAACGTGCTGCACCAGCCCTGCTCCCAGGGTGGGCTGATCTGGCCACAGAATGCAGGCGTAGTGGCATATGCCTGTAATCCCATCGCTGGGCAGGCTGAAAAGCTAGAACTGGATGGTGTCTTTAAGGTATGAAGTGTGATCAAAGTACATGGTAAACGTTTGAATACAAAGCAAATAGGACCAAGGATGTATCTCGGGGCACACACCTGCCTAGCAAGCACAAGGTCCTAAGTTTAATTCCTAGTACAAAAACAAAACAGGCACAGTTACAAAAAATATTACTCTTCACCCCCCCAAGGCATACTCTTTCACTCCAAACACACTTACACCACAATTCTTGCCATTTACTTGAACACGTTCTCAAAGCCCTCTTTTATTGCATGTCTTCTGGAGATATGCTCAAAAATGCAGTGAATGCTGCTGCCTAGAACCATCAAATGGAAAGGCAGGCTCGTGAAAATGCTGCAGTGTGCTCCGGTCCACCTTCATCTCCAGGCCACGCACAGGGTGAATACTGGCTGTTCACCAAGTTCTCAATAACTGAGAAAAGAAAATGTCTACAAGTCATTCAGGATATTGAGGAAATCACAATAATATATCTAAAGACATTCAGGTGCACGAACTTCTAGAGTGCTAAAGCAAGTGGCAAGAATGAGAGGATTATTATGTTTGGGAAAAGGAAATGCATTTGGGGGATATCAATGGCAATTTGTCTTTTATTCTAGTAAAATCTTTAAACTTAAATAATCGTTATATTTTTGTAGCATACTGCTTAAATGGGAAAAAAGTGGCTTAAAACATTTTTGCTGGAATTTTTCTGAATATATTATAAATAAGTCTCTAAATGAAAGTGTTTCCATAATCCATCACACAAACATAACTTTCTTTCTTATTATGCTGCTATCATTAGTTTAGTACTGTGAGATATTGAAATACCCATTTGGTATATCATTTAAGACAGCGTTGAAAAATAAACTTCAGATATTTATTTTTTTTGCTAAACTTTAATTCTTTTTCTGATATTAAGCCATCTTCCTTCTTCCCTTCATCCCTCCTTCCCTCTTTCCCTCTCTCCTTCCCTCCTTCCCTCCTTTTTTCCCTCTCTCCCTCCCTCCCTCCCTTCGTTTCTTTGGTACAGGGTCTCGCTATGCAGCTGAGACTCCTAGTGACCCTCCTATCTCAACCTCCCCAGGGCTAGGATTACAGGCGTGCTGCACCACACCTAGTTTTGGTGGCTGGCAAGGCCTGGGCTTGTACAGCATGTGGTACCAGGGATGGAACCCAGATCCTGTGCTTGCCAGACAGGCGCTTAACTTGCCAAGCTATCTCCCCAGCTGGGATATGCTTCTTATGTGACAAAATCTATGTCATCTCTTTGTGAATGGTCTATTTTCCAAGATGATCACATCTTTGGTGTTTATTCCAATTTCTAAAATGTCTGACAAAATTTCCTTTTAATATAAGATCATGGTATTTGCCACAAGATTATGAAGTTCAGATCAATCAGCAAAATTGTTCCTCAAATTTTTTCACATTAATTAGGACAGAGAGGCAATACTCATGGTTATCACCTGGATTTGTAGACCAGTAAATCTTAGGTTAAAAGTAATTTATTATTATTATTATTATTTTAGGGACGGTTTTTGAGGGTGTTCAGGATCTCACTACCAGATCAGATTTGTAGTAATCTGCCTGTTTACAGCCTCGCATGAGCTGGGATTACAGGCGCAGGCCACCATGCCCAGTCCCAATTACCATCTCAGGGCTGGCACTTCAGGCCTGGAGATTGAACCCTCGGCCCTGTGCCTTCTTGCAGGGGCCTTAATCCACTTAGCTATATATCTGGCCCTTAAAAATAAATTTTGTAGAAAATACCTTCAGAAAATTTGGAAGAATAAGCACCAAATCACAGCTTTTCAACTTACCTTCTCTATGGCCTTGAACAATTAACTTTTCTAAACTTCAGATAATTAAGTAATCAAATTAGCATTTAAAAATCTACTGTACAGGTAATGTTATACAAAAGAAAATGAAAACATGGGTGTGTGATGGCTAGTAGACTTTAAGCATAAAGAGATACTAAAATTATTTTATCATTTTTTGGCATATTTACTAGACATGAAGGAAATTTTATCTCCAAATTCAATTTGCCTGCAACTGAATATCAAATAGAGGATTTTGGGTGCCAAAATATGTTTTAATTTAAGGTATAGTTTCCCGTACTATTAAAATTGAATTAAAAAATAACTATTTTAGTTCCTTGTGACAAAGGGTCTGAATATTGCACAAAATAAATGATGTATTTTCAGATCACTTAAATATTAGAACTGAATATTGATTGAACAATATATTTAATTAGATAATTGAGGTAATTTGTGTCCTTCTATCTGTCAAAAGCACATTTATTTTGATGAGTGTAATCAGCATAGATGCAAATAAATTGTTCTTAGTTTAAAATCTAGCCTGGAAAACACAATATTAAATTTGAAAATTTGTCTTTCTGTGATTTCTGTCCTAATTATAAACTGTACTTTCTTTTCACAGGATATTTACTTTTAAAAACAGATTTCTATTTCTTGGTAAATAAAACAGCTGATCTCTGAAGATAAAACTGTAAATGCTAATATCCTCATCTCTCTGAACTTTTCCAGTTTTATTTCTTTTTTTTTCAAATCAAATTGGTAGGACAGTTTCAATAATTAACACACTGCATACATTCTTCTTAGTGGTTAATTGCTGTACAAGATGCGGACATGATATCCTATTTACAAACACCATTAGAACAAATCATCCTA
>NW_004524579.1:5764633-5796572 GCF_000260255.1 Octodon degus | reverse complement strand
TGTTTAGACAAGATATCATGTCTGCATCTTGTCTTCTAACTACTATTAAGACAACAATATGCAATGTATTAGTTATTATAACTGTCCTACTAGCCTGTTGTTGAAACTGTTTCATTGCTCTTTTGTATTTTTTCTTATTAAAATGAATAAAAAATTAAATAAGAAAAGAAACTCAGAATGTCTAGAGATGTATATTCTGTGTCTAGTATTTGGAGGTACTGTAACATGCAATATAAATTTAAAAAATTGCCCAGCAGGCGGTTATATGTTTAAGGGCTTTAACTGCTGTGTACTTCAAACATTTCTTTTGCTGTACCATCTGGCACATAGGAAGTTTAATGAATTTTTAAACTTAATAGGAGAGATTCTCCATCAGTAATGTCTGAGAATTAGTTGCTAATCACTGGTAACTCACAGATTTATCGTCACAAAACTCACGAAGCTATCTTTGGTCTCTTTGAGTCTTTAAGGCTCCAGCTCATGACTAAGCAGAAGGAAAGGTTGCTTACACAACTATGTAAGTGGGAATAAGTGAGAAATACAGGAGCTTTCTTTAAAGAAATCACATTTTTCTTTGAAAGTGGTTTTGTAGAAATATTGTTGATGTTAAGTAGAATATTATGCTAAGTAGAATATTTCACTTAAATTTTAAACTAGTTTGGGGGTGTTGGAAAAATGTATGATAATGTTTTCAATTATTCTTGTTTTATTGAAATCTGTATCATTCAAACAAAATCTTTTTATTTGACTTATATTACCACTGTTATTGTATTTTAACTATAACAGATCTGACAGTAATTAAAATGAGTAGCTACCACAACACTGATTTCAAAAAAGAAAATGTATTTTTCTGTTTGCTCTAATAAACTTAATCTCTGTCTCAGGTTTTCTCCTTTTATGAATAAAGAAAGGATTCTATATTGTCCCATCAAAAAGCAAAATGCAAAGAATCAGCCAAGAATGCAAGTAATTAGCAAAATACATTCAGTAGTATAAAAGAAAGCAGATAAACAATTTAATAATCAATAAATCTCCATAAAAAAGAAACACTTGAAAAATGATGGAACATAGTTTATGGATAGTTTTTACAATTATAAATGAACATTAATAAAGTACCTTAGAAAGATAGAAGCTGCCTCAAACAACTAGCTCAGAATTTGAAAAATTACCATCTAGAATATCATAATCATTTTCTTATTCCCTATGAAATGTTCCACTTAGTAAATTGCTAAAGTGCCCATGATTACACAAAAATATCGTATGACATTCTTGGATAGGCATACTTATAAATATGATGTTTTTGTTTTCAGTTATGTTTGCTACATATATACAATATGAGCATAAATACTTACTGCTTAAACTATTACCTTGCTACTTAAAGCATAAATTTAAAAGGCTCTAAATTTTAAAATAATAGGGCCAGGGAGATAACTCAGTGGCATAAGCACCTTTCTGGCAAACTCATGGTCCTAAGTTTGATCCCTGGCATGCCCCCCCCAAATTTAAAATAATATTCAGCTGAAGTAACTCCTCTCTTTCATAGAAATCAAAAAAGATTCTGATAAAATATACTTTTCCATAAAATTTCACCTTTCACCCCAAACAATATCCCTCCTCCAGTTAGAAATGGTGGGGATGTCAAAGTCAAGGAGCTCACTCCCTACAGTGGAAGACTGGGCGAGAAATTGCCATGGCAGTTGCCAGCACTTGCCAGCTTTCTTATTCTTGGTACTGTCCAAAAAGGCAACATGTCGCCCCTGCAGGATCAACGGTCTTAGAAGTGGGCAAGAAAATCTCATAGAGAGAATTTGGAAATATTGACATACATAGGAAGGAATTAACAGGAGCAATGTGAAGGGTCAGCCCAGACAGGAGTATGAAAAAAGCAGGAAAACAAGCCATTTCCTGAAGCCACACCGAGCTCCCAGCAGTTTCATTCTACCGAGGTCTTGTCAACCCATGATCTGCCTGCTCTTGTCTTCTGACAGGCCCTCTCTTGTGGTATGTTATCTGCTTCTCCCAACATGGCTTCTTCCTAGTGGCTTGTAAGATTGCCAGCAGCAGGGAAATCATTCGGGTTATCTTTTCTCCCTCCACTCCCTATGTGTCCATTATTTTGTCAGTACAAAATAATTACATACTTGTTTCTAATTATTTCATATGATGTTAAACTGATTTCCCAATAAGATCGGAGGTCCCTTAAGAAAAAGACTGTTAGTTCTTATTGTTTTCACCATTTATCTTAATATACAGCCAGTAAATATTGAGATATTGATAATACACCCATTGCTAACTTATGGGTTTCTAGTTTTGTCATCTTCTGTAGAATTTGAAGATTATTGTGCTAGCAGTAAGATTATTTTAAGTTGAGAAAAGATGTCTTACTGAAGCTTACCCTGAAGACTGTTAACAACTTAAGAACAATAGAAATTTTGAAAAATTTGAGAAAGGAACTGTGAGCTCTTATAAATGAAAAAACCATGTATATTAAAGATGGAGATTAAAGGTGGAATTATGATATAAAAATTCCTAATAAACAGTAAATCTGCATTGTCCCCACTTTCTTGGTCAAAAGGATTAGGAAAGGGAGCAAAGGTAAATATTCCTGCTATGCTCTAAATCCAAAATGTCCTCACAAGTCTCATTTTTTCCCCTAGTGTTTTTGTTGCTTTTTGATAGAGGATCCCTATGTATATCAGGTTGGTCATTAACTCACTGTCTGGCCCTGGTTGGCCTCTCACTCACTGTAGTTTTCTTGCCTCAGCCTCCCCAGTGCTGATGCTATAGGTGTATGCCACTATGCATGAGCTTCTCCCATGAGGTGTGGTTTTGGGAAGGGTATCGGATCATGGGGACATAGCTAGCCATGTAATGAGGAGGCAGGGCCTGGCTGGAGGGAATGGGCTTCTGGGTAATGTCTTCAGGGAGTATCTCTTCTGTTCTAGCACTTCTACTCTGTCTCTTTGTTTTTCACTATCTTGAGGTGAACAGCTCTTCCTGCCATGGCCCGCCTGTAGGATGTTTGTGAGCAAGGATGTAACCTCGAAAACGGTAAGCCAAACCAAAGGTATCTTTCTTTAAATTGCAGGAATCAGGTATTTTGTCCCAGTGATGGAAAGGCTGACCAGGATATCTTCCAACGACAGATGTGCTGGCCTACATGCATGTTTTGTCATGTACTCTGGTGGGGCATTTTTTTGTTGTTGTTCATGCTGAGGAGACTTTGTAGCCTCCATTTGTAATATTGGTCTTCACACATGTGAATCCCTGAACCTCAAATCCTATACATTATTTTTTGATCTGTGCTATTAAGTACTATTCTTTTATAATCATGTTTCTTAGATTGCTGATAACAAAGTCAAAAAGGGTCAGAAGATAATTTAAAAAATAGGAATAAACAATTACAATTTTTGCACAAAAATTTAGAAATCTATCCATATACAGCAATGTAGCAGGACAGTCCTATGAAATTTTTTTATATCTGTATATATAAAATAGTTAGGATAGATACACAGTTACTTTCTCTCAATTCAATGAAAAGAAAGATTTGTGTTAATAGTGTTTGGACAGGATACCATGTCTGCAGCTTGTACTATGACCAACTAATACAAAGACAGCAATATGCAATGTACTAATTATTAAAACTATCCCACTGATCAGTTTTGAAACTGTCTCATTGCCATTTGTTTTTCAATAAAATTAATAAAAATAAAGTCTGAAAAAAGATGATTACTGTGATAACATAATTCATTCTTTTACTCTAGTATTTCTCTGACAACTTTGAAGCTCTTGAGCACTTTCCTTTACTTCTTTGCATTAATTTATCCTGTAACTGTTCTGCAAACTAAGAGTTTAAAGGGCTAGTCCATAGATCTTAGCTCTGTATAAGTTAGGCAGCAGGCAAGACTAAAAATCTTTTCATCCTTTCATCATGATTTACAGCAACAATATCCCTCAAAACTCTACTTTGGAAGTTGGGATTTCTGAAGGCAAGTGGATTGTGGATGGATACATTTATCCATAGATTACTTCATTGATGAGTTTGTTCATAGCTGACTATGCTAGCAGAAGGTAGGCCAGGTTGGGAGAGGTAGATCATTGTGGGCTTGACTGAGATGGTGTGTTCTTATCCCCAAGCCCTGCCCTCCTCTCTGTTTCCTAACTCCAACCTTTTTGCACCATTCAATATGATGTATATATATTATTATATACATAATAATATGTACTATAGTATTGGTATAATATATTAATATTAATATTACATCGATATTGCATTATTATATATTATCTTTAATATTCATTATTGATTAGATATGTATGAAATTTCTAACTAATTAAATCTAATGAATAATTTCACTAAAACATAAAACCTGTTTGCTTAGCTTTACTACCATCTGGATTACTTATCCAAACCTAAGACTGGCTGGTCTGTTATGGGTCAAGGTCTGAATAGAGAATAACAAAGTGCTTGCATTTTTCTTTTATTTCTTTTAATCAAAGCTTTAAGCTGAAGAATTACTGCAGAGCAATAGGGACACATCCTTATGTGCATTTTGGATTGTGTAGGCATCAACTCATCAGGATTTGTGCTAATAGAGCCTAAAGGAAGCCTCTAAAGAGGAAAACTGCTGGTGCTTCTGAAATTTTCTATCCCAGCCTGCATTGTCCCTAACCCCCAGTTACTCCCTTTCCACCACAGGCTTCTGAGATGTCCCACAGAGAATATAAGTGGTTAGGACCAAGGTTTTTGGAATCTCTTGGTGTGGGAATCTCACCATTGTGGCCACATTTCATATGGCAGTGGCAATTGAGAGGACATGTAAAGTAATTCCTTGTCTTCTAATTATATAAAAATAATGAAGGCTCCCCCTATATCACAACCTTTATTTTTCAAAACCCAAATGCAGCCAAATGTGTGGAGTGTATGGAAATAATGAAGGTAGTATTTAGTCAAATTCCCCTGTTCCTTTGGCAGGGATAACAGATGTAACCTTCTAGACTCTCAGTGACTGGTAGAAATAATTTGTCTATCCTTATGCTTTTAGGGCTCCTACAGAGACAATAATGTAAAGGAAAAAACTAAGAAAATGGAATATCCATTTGGGACTCTACTTACAATATGTAAGGCAGTTTATTTATTTTTTATTTTGATCTTAGCATATCTCAGTAGAACATATTTTATGTAAAATATATTTGTTTCCTGAAAAATTCCTTAGTAAATTGGATGAACAATTCCAAGAATCAATGTTAATTTCTTATATTTTTAAGGAAAGGGTACAACCACAAATATGAAATAGCCCTATAACTGTCCTTGGTATAGGTTTGTTACAACTTATTTCTAGATTTTCCCCCAAGCCCTCCTGTGCTCATAGGTGGGGACTAAGGGAGGTGGCTGGATCAGGGGTATGTGACACTGGACCATGAGTGTGACAACAGGGTTAGTTCATTGATTGGCTAAGCCTCATTCAGGGTGTAGATGATAGGAAGGCCCAATCTGCGTATAGGCGGTACCATGTAATAGGCTTGTAGTCTGAATGGAATAAAAAGGGAAGGGAAGTCTCACTGCTCATTGCTTTCTGCCTGCTAGGCCAGGAATGGTTGTCTTCTCCCCTGATCCTCTCTCATGCTGCTCTGCCTTGGAGCTAGCTGACTACAGACTGAAACCTTTACAAATTGTGAGCTAAAGAAACCTTTCCTCATTTAACTTATAGGTGTCAGGTATTTTCTTTTAATAATAGGAAAGTAACTAAGACAAAGTTTAAATTCTCCCTACATTTTATGTGGAAGAAAATAATAGACATTTTGTTTTATGATCCCAAATAAAGTAATGCTGAAACCCACGTGCATCTACCTAGTATTCAAAGTAAACAAACATAGTGGAATATTTTACAGCACCAAGAAAAAAAATGAGCTATTAGAGAATTAAATGACATGGAAAAACATCTGATGTATAGTACTAAGTGAAAGAATTCAGTCTGAAAAGACTACATACTGTGATTCCAACCGGGTGAAACTTGGAAAAGGCAAAACTATGGACGATAATAGAAGATTAATGGTTGCTGGAAGGTAAGAAGTAGAATTAAGTAGGAGAAACAAAAGGATCTTCAGGGCAATTTTTATTAATTTTATTGAGAAACAAATAGCAATGAGACAGTTTCAAAATGGATTAATAGGAGAGTTTCAATAATTAATACATTGCATATTGTTGTCTTCATAGTGGTTATTCATAGTACGAGACGCAGACATGATATCCTGTCCATACACTCTTACTACAAATCTTTCTTCTCATTGAATTAAGAGAAAGGCTGTACATCTATCCTAACTGCAATTTAATTGTTTTGAGAGATACAGCAATAGTGACTGAATATTATTATGCATCTACTAAAATCCATTGAAAGTACAGCATCAAGAGAGAGCCTAAATGTAAGCTATGGACTTTGAGTGAAAATGTGTCAATGTAGGCTCATCAGTTGTGGCCAAATTACCATCTCATATGCGTGTTTGGAGCCTGCACATAGCACCTTCTGCTTTCTCTGTTCTCTAAGTGTGCTTAAGAAAACTGTCTCCTTCAGTACAGTAAAATATTGTTCATAATCATATGAATGACATTGCAATAATCAAAAATTACTCAAAGCTTAGTTTTTATGTTTTTCTCTATATATTTAAAATTTTGAGATTACTTCTTTAGGGAAACACATCATTTTAAACTTCTAAGAAGTAACTAAAATATCCTCTAGTATTTTGTGTTTAAAAATATTCTCCAGCTTTTCTTCTTTATTCAGGACAATAAATGTTTGTTTAAATAGAGCATTTGGAGCTTTAGTTCAGAGTGCATCCGCATTCTTATTTTTGTTTAGTAGATGTTGACATATGTCTTAGGGATATAATTCACTAGATTTGTACAATTATTTTCAGCACACAAAGTGTGAATTAATGCTGTCTTTTTAAATTTCTAAGTTGTGTATGTATGAGTTTGAAAGTTACACTTACTTTTTTTTTTTTTTTTTTGGCGGTACCAGTGATCGAACTCAGGATGTTGCACTTGCAAGGCAGGTTCTTATGCCTCTGAGCTATATCCCCAGCCCTGCAAGCTACACTTAGTTTGAATAATTCTGGAATCTGCTTTTAAGTTCCAGGTTCTCAAATTCCCAGGATACAGTGATAGTAAAGTAGTCAGATGGGATATCTAGTCTGATGGGATGTCTAGTAAATAATACAGTAGTTCTTTGTGCTCAATGCTTGGTTCTCAAATGGTTTTTTTCAAGAACAAGTCAGATAGCAAACAAAATCATTCACTAAATTTTGTTTCTCTTTATAAACTCCAGACCAGGTGACCAATAGGACCATAGCCATCTTCCTCAGAATCAGGGAATAAATTAAGTTTGCAAACCAAGTGTTACTGGCATTATTGAGAAAAATACATCCAAAATCTTTCAATAGTGTCTAGTGATAAGAAATTTCTTCCAGAAAAAAATCAAACTGCACATTTATAGTGATCTACTTAAACCATCAATCATAGGATATTTGAAGTGTTACAGTCTATTCCTCCTGGAAGGTTTGTCAAAAAGCATCTTAAGGAAGTGTTGTAGGTTCATAAATACTTAATACTCTTGTAAATTTGGTAACAGCCTCAACCTTCATATCCTCAACCTCCAGATGTGCCCTTAAACTCTGTTATCATTTGACCAGAGGAACAGATAAGAGATGATATGGGTAACACGATTTCTATATTTCCTCAAATTCAATATGAGTGTGTGTGTGTGTGTGTGTGTGTGCGCGCATGGGTGCATGTGTATTCCAAAAGATGATTTCTACTTTGGAAAATACGCACTCTACTTGTTCTACTGGATGAAAGCTACGTTTCTATGACTGTTCAAAGTCATACTGGGTATTACTTTGCCTGATGACAGTTATTTTGAAAAATATGTATTAAAGTTAAGAGGATATATATATATATATATATATATATATGTATATATATATGAGATTATAGTAGGAATTATGACTTTGATTTGGGGCTTATTAAATATTTCTTTCAAAGGGAAGAGGACAATACCAAACCCTGGCCAGAACACATGTTACACCTAGAAACACAGGGTGAAGCTATGGTAGGGAGGACACAAATCTCTTGGAACGTTCTAAACTTCATTGAGAATGCGATAGTTGACGACTTCGAAGCAGTGAAGACTGCATGATTTTACAGTATGTTCAGTAGAGTGCAATAAAGTACCTGCAGGTCAACAGAAGGCAAGATTCGTAGACAGTGATGGGTGCAGGGCAGGCAACACACTGCCATAGAGTGCTGATTGATCTAATAAATAGTGGGAAATTGGGACATGACTTGTGAGAGATATATGGGAAGCATCGTTACCAAAGATAGTAATTAATTTTACTTGAAGCTGAAGGAAATCTGTTTGACTCATGTTAGTGCCTGTGAGAGCAAGTGTGAGTTTGGGAAGCGGATATGGCTTAAGGACATGTGGGAGGGTCCGTGAAGCTCTGAGGCGAAGATCGGATTTAGACGACTGAGCAGATAGATAGAAGTTCCCAAGATAGTTTGGGGCTGGATATGAAGACTTGGAGTTATCCGAATATAGATGATAAAGTCATAGAAAGACACGCAATATTTACAAGGGTAGTGGAATCATGGAGAAACAAATTTAAAAATCCAAGTTCAAATAGTGGTAAAGGTTGCTAATCTTAACAGATCCCTTAGTCTGACTAAGTGTTAATAGTTCCTCCCTAACTCTGAGTAGGCTTTGACCCTCTTTTTCTCAAAGCACATACTATGGAATTCTCAAGTTTTTTTTTTCTTTTACAGATGTAAATCTTTTAAGAAATCTTCTTGCTGAGTTTAACAATCCAAGATTGTCCTTTTCAAAACCCTAGGAACTCTGCCTTTAAAATATCGATGAAGAGAGCAGCCTTGTCTCCTAGGCTCCTTAGGAAGTTGATGGTGGGGAAACTTCACAGGGCACCTCGCTCCAAGTTGTAAAATATCTCCTGCCAGGAAGACACAAGAAAATTCACTTTTTCTTCAGCTAAATCTCATTAGCAAGTTGAAATAGTCTATGATTTCTCCTTTACCCTGTTCCTTCAATATGGTGGTACCATTTGTTTTTTAGGAAATGGATTCAGCTGAGTCCCAGTGACCTCATAATGCAATGGTTGTGCCTGTTTAACTTCATCTGTTACGAGTTTTACTGTGAGAACACAATGTGCCCAAAAAAAGCCTAAGAAGGGTGACAGAAAGGAAGAAAACCAGGATATCAGGGCATCTTGGCAGCAGAAGGACAATTGTTAAAAAGAGAAATAATCACATGTAACAAAAATGATGAAGTGTCATGGAAAATAACTAAGAAAACCTTTTTGAGTTAAGAGTAGTCTAAGCCTTAAGCAAATATATTGAAATCAAGGTATGCAAAGTATGTAACAAGGAAACAGCAAGGGAATGAAAACTGGGGAAAGAGAAAACAAGAAAATGTACAAACTTTTAACCAAAATCTTTGAGAAGCATTATAAATTTGTATAGTTAAGAGAACACAGTGAAAGATTAATTTCAATTGCATACCATTTTTTGTAACATACTATCCTGTGAGAAATTCTATAGCTGCTATGGCAACTTCATTTGTGAAATTTAAGGGTTTTATAATACTGCTAATGAGAAATGTTCTTTAAAAAAATTTGCAGATTGATAAACACTTCATGAGGTATGAACCTAAGGTTGTGATAAATCTTAGGAACACATGTTTGTCTTAAAGCCAATCCGAAGCATATCTTGATTCTGCTTATACCATTTACTTTGTCTTTTCAAAAATAAATGACAAAGTTTTTATACATGATATTTGGAAGCTAATAATATACTGACACAACTTGCATCTCCATATGTCCTTACTTAGCAATATCACACTGTTTCCACTGAAATTGAAGATGGAAATTGCATTTCACTTGCTATTAGTAGTATTTCAGGCTGGATTTCCATAACCTGATTTTTACCAGAATTACTGTTAAGGAGAGATTGTGTGTTCTCATAAAGACAAAATGCTATAATGGGAAGCTATAAATAAGTGACTAGACACTAAAATCATCATATATGCAACTTGAAATCTCTTTGCAGACACACCACAAATTAGTGCACTGTACAGTTATGTAAGCCATAGGAAAGGCACTCTTCTGTGTATGTGGTCAACACAACACTGGTTCGTGCTCTTCTAATAGCATCATGGTGAGGCTTTTATTTTTTATTGCATATCTTATTTTTTAAGGAATAAAAAGAAAGCTCATGAAGTCATGATGTCATATTTTATTTTATTTTTGTATTTAGGGTAGGATCTACAAGGTCTCAGAGTGCAGATCAGACTCATAGTGATCCTTCTGTTTACAGCCTCCCAAGTGCTGGGAGTACAGGCGTGCACCACAATACCCAGGCTCAATCACCATCTCAGTATGCCCTGGGGGGTGGAGCTAGCACAGCAGGCCCGGGAACCAAACCCAAGCCCCTGCCCCTGCTTGCAGGTGCTTTAATCTGCTGAGCTATTTGGCCGGCCTTCTACAATGTCATATTTTAAAAGATCTTATAAAACAAGGCTCCATTCCAGGATAGTAGAATATCAAATTAAAAAGGTCACCTGTGATGCATGCCCAACTCTTTTTTTTTGTATTAGGAATCAAACTCAGGATCTTTTGCTTGCCAGGCAGATGCTTATGCTGCTGAGCTATATCTCTGGTACCAAGTCCAACTCTTGTGCTAAATGCCAAGTTCTCAGATAGAATACATAATTGCATTATGTAAACATATATCTGATTCAGGACAAATGACTGAGTCTACTCTTTTTCAATGCAAATTTAATAGGAAGTATTACCAATGCACAATGGATACTGTAAAATTGCTGTCAACGATTTGACTATGCTCAACTGGAAAAATAATAACTAATATTTTTGGAACTCCTTTTCTTCCATACTTCCCTCCAAAGTTCAGTTAAAGAGCTCCTAATTGATATTAACTTACTTTGCAGGAGATTTTTCCTTGGGATAATGTTGTTAGGGTGAAGATTCTATTGGCCAGAACACAAGGAATGGAGTTCACCAAATTTTATTAGTATTAGAGATGTTTAACTGATCTAAACAATGTTTGCTTTTTTCTCTTCTTTTCATGATAAAAAAGACCAAATAATTTCACAATTTGGCCTCTTTCTATTGTTGTTCTTCTCTCACATGTCTGGTTGATGCATATAATTTTCCTTGAATTTATTGTCTAAATTCAAAGGATAAGGGTTGGTACAAAAGCATCTTAATTCGAATAGTCCATCTCCCTGGTCAAAATAACATTATAATTCCAGTCCCTTTGGTTTGTGTTTCTCTGAGGAATTCACAATGAGATTTGATTCCTTAATTTTACTAATTCCATTTATATTAAAAGTAAATACATTATTTCTCTTTTGTTATCCAACAGAATCTCCCTTTTATCAACACTGCTCACCTAACATTTGTTACACTCCTGCAGTGTTCATATCTCCCTAAAATAACCACATTTACGGCTGCATTGTTTAATGTATCATTTTAGCTTTTTATGTTTTATTTATGCATCTATTGCAAATTAGCACCAACAAAGCATAAAGACTTCCCTTGTGCTGGACCAGAGGTTAGCACCTCTCCAGACCTGTACAACTGCTACTGCTGCCTAGGTTTGATCCATTTTCTTGCTTCTGGATGCAGATCTGTGTTTCCAATGACCCCAAAGTCTGAAGTGTGATGTTGTTGCCTCAAATTTTTTCTCAGTCTTCCCAAATTTACTTGCATATACTGATAGGTAGTCTCCATCATGCCTTTCAAGCAAGCTTCCCAGCAATTTCAGCAGAATCTAATGGGATAGATAGTCTGAGTCAGTAGAGGGACTTTGGGGGGGGATTGGTAGACAGTGTCCTAGCATAATTCAGGCTTACTAGAAATTGGCATCCATTGGGATTTGCCTATACTGTCCTCCTTTAGC
The DNA here is from genome assembly GCF_000260255.1 of Octodon degus. Taxonomy (NCBI): domain Eukaryota; kingdom Metazoa; phylum Chordata; class Mammalia; order Rodentia; family Octodontidae; genus Octodon; species Octodon degus. The sequence goes on along the minus strand of NW_004524579.1, from coordinate 5,784,583 downwards.
CCCTAAACAATTTAATGATCTTTTTTCCTCCTGATTTCATGCAACTTCCACAGAGGCTATGTTGGATTGGCAACTGGTGGTCAACTTGCAACACATAGCTCAAAAGAACCAGCATAGTGGTGGGTGTTGGAGGCCAACTTGAGGATTGTTGCCAGCAGCATAGGAGTCATATCTGGAAAATAAGAAGGGAAGCTAGTGGGGAGCTGTTAGGGAAGCTGTAGGGAGGTGTTGGTTTTCCTGGAGGAGCTTGTCATGCTGACTTTCCTGATGAACTTGGCTGCTCCCATCATAGAAGGCACTTGGGACCTCTTTGTTGCTGAACATGTCTACTTTGGGGAGCTCTGATTGTCACATTGAGCATTTCTTTCTGGCTCCAGCGGGAAAGGTGGCACACAGCTCAGTCTCTCTGAGAAGTTTGTTGTGCTGGATTTCCTGCTAGGAGCTCAGCTGTTCTCATCCTCGAAGGAGCTCAGGACCTCACTGTCCTTGAAGATGGCTGTGGTACCTTTCAGGAGAACTCTGGTGTTTACCTTGAGAGAAACTTCTTGGTGCCAGTGAAGATTTCTCAGCCTGCTCGCACAGAATCCTTCACCCCACTGACACAGACTTTCTAGCTTCCACCACTGACCTTCAGGCCTTCCCAGAGAAGATCTCTGAAGCAGGCCTGCATGAGACTGTCATATGCTCCAGGCCTCCAGTTGGACTTGTGGGAGGCATTGTTATGGGCTGTAGGTCTTCAGCTGGACTCATGTAGGATATTAGGATCCAGGCTCTTGGTGGGATTCTTTGGTCTTTAGTGTGTAGACAAATTTCCTGCACTCTTTTTGTATGTGATTCTTTGAGTGAGTAAAATAACTGTATAAGCCATGTGTTCTGCATTAAATTGTTCTCTTTTGCAAAACCCAACCTATGACTGAGGCCTTGAAAAATATTTGTGCACCTCTAGGGTTCTTTTCTCTTGAGCTCAGTTAGCAAAGTGTTGAATTCTTCTCTTTCATTTATTCCCTTCCACCTTTCCTTGCTTTTTTAAGACTGTATCTCAGCCTTAGCCACATGGCTGGTGTCTCACAATGTTGTTTTCTAGATTTTACTGCTATTTTTATTGTAATAATTCTCATTTAGGTACTCTTACAGGAGTTTTTTTTAGCAGTCTAACTTCTAAAGATTTCATCCTCTTTACTGGACCCCTTTTCATGCAAAAGTATTGCCATTTTAATAACATAGACAATTTTGATCAATTATTTCATTGCCTTTTTATTCTAAGTATGCTCATGTTTTATGAATCCTAATGTGTCTACACATTGCTCCTCATCATGTTCTCTGCTTTTGCAATAAACTTCATAGTATCACATAACTTCATTTTATATCACAATCACCATATTTCCTTGACAGTGTGACATTCTAATTTAAATTAAAAACCTAACAATGTTCTACAATATGTTTTGCATGTTCCACAAATTTTAATGAAACTTATGCAGTTTTTCAGGGTCTTTTTTATACTTATGCATATAATTGTATTTTTAATTTTCCTTTTCTTTGAAATGATCCAAGAGTGCAGTGGAATGTCGTGGTGTTTGCACTCAGGTTCTACCTTGCCCAGCCTCGTCACCTTTCTTTTCCAGAACTGAGGCCCACACATCACAGACAAAGCTCAAGTGACAGGCGAAGAACTGTCCTGATTTGACACAGATGGAGCTTTCAGAAATCAGCAGCCTTGTAACTAAAATAGAATATACAAAATGGTTTGCTGTGAGGAAAACAGCAAAAAGAAAAACAAAAACAAAACAAAATTCCAGGTCCAAAATCAGATACTTATTGATTTCCAAGGAGGCTCATTGACAAATGGAAGGAAAAAGAATAAGAAAAATTACTCAGTCCTTTTGGATAATTAAATACTTTTTAATTTTACAAATGAACCATGCTCTAATATCGGCAATTTGAATTTCTCCTTCCTTACTATATCCTACATTGACTTTCCTGTATTTAGAGTTATCTGTTTCCTTTTCTGAATAGTTGATACTGTTGGTCTGAAAATTATGCAGCTCCAACAAGAACTTTTCATAGAGTATCACTAAAGAAACAACCACTGGAAGGGTAAGATAACCCATGAATATTAGAATGTTTTATCAAAGACAGGGTCTTGATATTTCCAAAAAACAGGGATTAAAAGAATTTGTTTCAAATTTTGATTTAATGTCTGTCTTTTTAAATTTAGATCCATTAATTGAATTTAAAAAATATTTTCCAACTTTAATAGTGCAATTTACAATTTTTATGTCCACTTTTAAGTAGGCGCTTTCATACCTATGGCTGCAAGATTACTATAGAATCTCCAGTATATGCTTATTATTGGGATGATTTTTTAACTTCATTTCTCCTAATTGGGTCTATAAAAACAAGCTGAAGCATACCCAACATCAATAAAGTACAACACAACAAATATGAAATATACAGTTCAGAAAAAAGCAACTTATATTATATTCTGTAAATCCATGTAAACTCCTTGTTTAAAAATGCAAGAGGTCTCTTTATATATAGATAATATATGACAGGTTGTAGAAGGGTAGTTTACAGGTACAGGATAATGAATAAATCAAAGAAACTAAACAAAAGGACTGGGTTTTCTCTGTCTGCAATGTACTTTTTAATTACTTGCTTTCAGGATTAAAGGAAGTCACAATTCAGTGGGGGTATCTTCTTTTTCTTGCTCCAAGCAGCAGATGTACCCTACATTCATATTATACCTTATATTGGCTCTGGCTCTGTTCTCTCTCTCTCTCTCTCTCTCTCTCTCTCTCTCTCTCTCTCTCTCTCTCTCTCTCTCTCTCTCCTCTTTCCTCCCATGCTTTCTCTCCTTTTCCTTCTCTGGAACAACGACAGTAGGGAATATATTAGGCTGTATATTCTTACTGTGTCAACATATGAATTTACAATTACAATTGAGATTCTAGTGTATATATGCTGAAAGCAATGGTGCTCTTCAAATACTGTTATTCTTTCCTGCAGTCCCTATTTTAAAAGTCATTGCAAAGCATACTGCTAATATATCTGTAAATGATCGCTTAAGTCCTCTTGAATGTAAATATCAGCTCGTAGCACTATAGCCACGACACAGAGTGTATACAAATGCTGGCATTTCTTCGAGCTCCCCTGACAGACATCCAGATTTCATGGATGAGATTTTGGAGCCTCTTGTTGGAGATTTAGCTGCAATGACGAGAGAGCTGGCTGCATTCATCCACAGTGCATGCTACCGAAATGACACCTCCTGGAGACATTGAACGACTGTGTTTATTCCTGTAAAACTGAAGGAACGCTGCAAATATAGATAAGGGGGAAGGTCAAGAGCACCACACAACAACCGGTGTAGGGAGCATTTAGTCATTTATTTCCTGGGAGAGACACTATGCAAATTCTTTCTCTCTGTCTCTGTCTCTCTATCTCTGTCTTTCTGTCTGTCTCTCTCTTCCTCCCTCTTTCCTTCTCCCTCTCTTTCTCTCTGTCTCTCTGTCTGTCTCTCTTTCTCTCTCTCCCTTTTCTTTCTGCCAAATTTCTGTGTGGGATTTTTCTGTTTGTCCAAGGTAGGTCATTTGTCCTAGTGAAAAATGCTCCTCCGCTGTACCTACGGCTGTAAGTGCCCTCCTATGTCAGGAAGAAAAACAGCCAGTGGACACCTGGATTCAATTTCTTTCATTCCGTGGGGAACAGTCTGTACAACTGCTTTTTAAAATACTTTTATTTCACTCTGATACGTCTACTGTGCTTACATGAAAAACAAATGTTTTGATCTTGGGAGTATATGAAATATTATAATCAATTGAAATTTATGGGAAATCATCATTAGGTGGTGATTTAAAGGATTAACCTGACCTATGTTTTAGAGTCTTGTCCTCTTAATTCCACTGCAAGAGTCTATGTTTTTCTAAGGGGACAAAAAAAATTAGACACTGTTCAAGCATAAACTACTGCAGCACTTTGCAGAGATTTAAAGGGTATCCTGAAAATGTTAGACTAGGAAAATGTCTGGACTATAATCAGAAGAATTTCAGTATTACAGACCATTTGTACTTGAGTAATATATAGTCATGAATAAATATTCATGGAAAAAAGCAGCATTTAAAATAAAATGAATTATTGCTCAGCTCGAGGCAAAATATCCAGTTGGCAGATATTTTACTAATGCTCTCTCAGGACTTCAGAAATTTGAAACCACAGAGCTTTCATGCAGTCCTTGAAGCTAATAGTACACACAAATGTACACACACGCATGCACATACATGTATGTAGGCACGCAAATACATCTCTCTGTGTGCTACCAGTTGTGCTCTCCCTATGATGGTACTACAAGGGTCCCAGTTCTCTTTGTACCTTTCCAGGGTCCACATTGCGCTGGATGCTGCTGCATAATCTCAGCCTCATGGGTTACAGCTAGATGGTGCTAGACATCTCCCATCCGTGAGCTGATGGAGAAGCAAAAGCTCACTCAGGGTTTCCAATAACTGAAATTATTTTAAAAGATTGCTTTTGTGTGGTCTCGGGGATAGAATGCAGTCTCGTAGATGCTATGTAAGCTGTCTACTACTGTGCTTTTGAAAAAATAGGCCAGGAAGATATTTATTTTCAAACTGACCAGATTTATATGTCAACTCCTAAGTGTAAAATTGAGATGGCTGATCATCCCATAAAAATTATAGAATGATAAAAAGAATTATTAGCATTTATTTTAATATATTCATTAGAAATGTTCTCTTTTCATGTGAAAATAAAATTATCTACAAATGTAAAAATACTTTTATTGGTATTTCATGTTGCTATGTTTATGCAAGTTTCTTTCCTTTCTCTTCTTTTTCTATTTTCTGTTTTTTTATTAATATTGGTTTATTGGGTTGTTGCAGTTTTCCTGCAGCAAATTATAACTGCAAGTTAAAAAACCATGCATATGAGCAGTTTTTCACCCTTCTTTCTTTCTTTTATGCATTGTTTCTCCTGTAGGCAATGCTGTAGAGGTAGAGATGCAAAATTTCTACTCACTAGCTTCAATATCTAATAGCATGACAAGGGCAAGCCAGGTAGAATCTGGACAGTGGTTAATTTCATTGCTTTAAGGCTACAGGAGAGAAGTATTTGTCATTATGATGCTATTTTGGCTATTTTTAATGCAAAAAATACAGAGGCAAAGCAGACAAAGCAATTCTTTCTGACTCTTTCTGTCCAGTGTAGTGATATAAATAACATATTCATAGAGCAATATAGAAGTCAGTGAAGTGATGAAGTAAAAGTTCATTAGCACCAAATAGTTCTTTTCAATATCCACAAACACAGTGACTTCTCCTGCTCTATAAAAAGTAGAACGTGAAGCAAGTTTACCCAGAAATTATTTTCATCTACCTAGGACTTTATTTTTAATTCATGCAATAAAAATTGGAAATTTTTAAAGATGCTGAGTTTCTGATGAAAATGTATACTTGCATAGATGTAGATGGCCCCACATATAATGTGAACATCATAATAGAAAGCAGAAGAGTTGTCCTCTGACGTGAAGATATGGATCCCCTATTGCACACCTGTTATTTCGGCATTTTATTCATTGTAAATGTAAAAATTTTAATTTTCTGTGATACCACTAGGACTATGCTCAGATATTTTAATGAGTAAGACATGGACTTAGAACTGGGGCCTCTATTTGCAGAACCGGCAAGTGGAAGTAAGCTAAGGATTGCATCTTTATCTTCATTATACTTTTGATTACTTTATTACTTTAAAACTTTAGATGAAAACCCTTCTCCAGTATGTACCTACACATGTTGATCACTTGAAAGGTATATTTAAATAAAAGGTTCCCAACCCTAAAGTTGCCTTCCAATGTTATGCCTTTTGAAGACCAAAAACATGAAAGTAAGCATAGCTAAAGCAAATTTCAGGATACACCAAAGCATCAAGTAGCAGGTTTTGCAGCAGACTTTTCTGGACCCGTGGAGCACTGCCTAAGACCTTCCACTTACTGTGGCAAACCTGCACTCATTTTGAATTCCCAGCAAGGCAGAGAAGACTCCTAGACTATCTTACGATGACTTCAGCTCCTGTGGTAGTTATGCTGAACTGTCAACTTGATTGGCTTGAGGTCTGCCTAGGGATTGGCAAGGGGCACTTCTGATAGTGTCTGCATGGGTCATGGTGGTATGAGTTAGAGTACATTCTGATCTCTGGCTCCTTCTTCTCTTGCACTGTGAAGTCTGCTCCACTTCTTTGCCATATAAACTAAGCTTCTTGGCTTTTCAACACCTTTCTGCCATGCTTTTGCTTGGAAGACAGCTATCCATGCACTGATACCTTTGAAAACACAAGATAATTAAACCACTCCTCTTTTAAATTCTTAGTGTCAGATATTACATCTAGAAATGAGAAACCTAACACACACACACACACACACACACACACACACACACACACATAAGTGGCAACAATTTTGACATGATATGAACTGAGGCTGCCTTTAAGCAGCAGCCTTTGTCACGTCACCTAGAGAACTGCATTGCCCTCTCAAAGAATTATGGCTTTCTTAGAACCTCAAGAACAAGAGATAACAGTTAACTAGATTATGCCTTAACCAGGATTACCTACTCTACCAGCTACACAAACCCATCATCCTGGTTCTTGTTCCACTTTTCCATAAAGCCCCAAGATATTTGTCATCCCCTTGGAGACAAATCTTTGACATCTTTTTCTTTCCTCTTAGTGTGTCTTTCCCGATTAAAGCTCCTTTCCTGTCCTTCAACACTGTTTATGTCCTTGATTGGCAATGTGGGATTAGAACCAGAGCCGCATCTGTTGGAATCCTGTTCTGTTGCCCTAAAACTCTGTTAGCATTACCATTTATACCTCCACAATGGGCTGCTACCATCAAAATTGCATGTTAATTCAGAGGTTCTGCTCCAGATTTCTAAACAAACTAAATAACAGAAAGTTTGAAAAAGTATTGACCTAAAACAAAGGCTTACATGAATTTTCTTATCCCATGTCAGTATCTTATGCTAACTAAACTAGCTAAAATATATTCAGGATAAACTGAAAAAAGCTCCTGGCTTTTAGTCTTTCAAAGATAATGTAAGAAATAATGGATTTTATTATTTTAAAACGTTCAATAAACAGCCAATACTGGAAAACATTTCTTTAGTAAACAATCTTATGCATAAACACAGTAATATCACAGAAAAAGCTCAGAAGTTTTACATAAAAACTGATGACATCTACTCTACAAAAAAGCAAAATACATGTTATTAAGGTTTCAAAACTACCTAGAAATTACCTTCCATATCTACGCTGGCAATATTGGTAACACTTTACTGTAATGGTTGTGACTATTTCACACACTTGAGTATAATTCTATTTCTTCTGAATAACTGAACTAGTCTATTACAGCAAAATGATATTTAATTGGAATTCTTATATATTTCTAGGATAATGGATCTCTAAATCGTGAAACTAAACATTGTCAAAATGTTTTATTTTTGAGCAATAATTAAGCATATCTTAAATTGTTAATTAAATGGGCCGTGTTGACTATGTCATTTCTTAAAATAAGAATTTATGTTGCAAGTATATCTGATCCAAACCCATAGTACATGCATCACCACCCTCTTTCAGATGGAGGATGGGTACACTGGAAATGCACAGACCCAGGATGGGAGATATCGTTACTGTAAAACCTCTCGCAGATGCATGCTTTTCCTTTATAATGATGAGAAGTCACAGAAAGTGTGCTGGATGCTGATTTCCTAGTAAAAATAACATTGCTGCGTGCTCGCTTTTGCAGTCAAAGCGTTATTGTGCCTAAAGTTGAAATAGCTTCATTATAAACATGAAAAACAAAAGTAATACCAACGTGCTAAGGATTAGGAGCGTAAGTATATGGTGAAGACACATCCTCAAAAGGATGTTGGTCTAACTACGCTGAAATCAATCAGCTCTCTGATGGTTCATTTTGGTGGCCAACTTTACCACACTGAGGCGGAGTTGGTGAGACAGCTCCGCATATGTCCGTTAGGGGATATCCTGTGAAGATGGCAGGGAACTGAGTGGGGAAGAGTGACCTCATTGTGGATGGTACCATACAAGTGGCTCAGGTCCTGAACAAAACTAAGAAGGAGGGGAAATCCTCTCAGAATTGCTGAACTTTTCTTCTCCTTCTGCTTTTGGACTCCAGACTCTAGAATTTTAGCCTTGAACATAGACTTGGTACCAGTAGTTATCCAGGAATTTTAGGCTTTAACCTTCTGTTGAGGTTGTGTCACTGATCTGTCCTGTTGTGAAACTTTTAGCTTTAGGGGCTGAGCAACCACCAGTCTCCCTTGTTCTTCAGCCTTCAGGCAGCCATCTTGGGACTTTTTTGCTTCAGTGGTATTATGAGTCCATTAAAATAATCCCCTTTTATGCATATTATACCTATTCTGTTTCTCTGTAGGACTCTGACTAATATAATCTTGTTTTTCCTTAATGCAAACATTTTAAAATTAACATACTAAAAAAAGGTCCTGAGTTTAATCCCTGGTACCACCAAAAACAAAGCAAAAATAAATAAGTAAAAATAAAATAAAATTAATATACTCTTCCTGTTGTTTTTCTATTACTTACAAATAGAAATATACCTGTTTATAACACCTTCTCAATTATTTATTTTTTGTATATTAGGGAAGGATGTACAAGATGTTCAGGGTCTCACTACTAGATCAGACTCATAGTGATTTGCCTGTTTACAGCCTCCCAAGATTAAAGGCATGTGCCACCATGCCCAGTCTCAATTGCCACCTCAGTGCACCCTGGGGGGTACAGCACAACAGGCCTGGGGATCGAACCCCCAACCCCTGCACATGCTTGCAGGCACTTTAATCTGCTCAGCTATTTGGCCAGCCCTTATAAAGCCGTATTTTCTTCATTACATTTTAAGGGGTAAATAGTAGCTGCATTATCTTAGCCAGTAAATGAGAAGAGACCCCAAATTACACTGGTTTGAAGAAACAAAGGGTTTATATCCATTTTGTGCCATAAATGGATCACCATGGCATGCTATAGTGTCACAGATATGTGTACACCTATCCGCCAACCAAGAGAAGAAAGAGTAAGAGAGCGAAGGAGATTACTTTTGGTGATCTGCTCATGGGTTCTGAACTCTTGGTCTTTGTGAACAATGTGGCAGTTACCGTGAGGGGGAAGATCCATGATCAGCCTGAAGAAAGAAGAAAACCGTGATGTTTCTGGCAAAGTGGTTATTCGTGGAGCACAGTATGTCAAGTAAAATAAGTTAATGATTGACATATGCTGCACTTCTACGAGATATATGACATTCCAAGCTCATAGCTCTTGAGATACACTAGCTGCTGCCAAGAAGTGGGTGTTGGGGAAAAGGCCAAGCTGTTGTGCAGCAAGTGCATAGCCTCAGTTGTACTAAGTGCATGAGTTGTAGAGACCTGGTGTATAAAACAAAGTCCACAGTGTGTATATTTAATAATCAATTAAAATACATTTCAAAATTCTTTGAATGTATATGTCATGTTGTCTTCTTACCAAACACACATTTATACAGCAAAAACAAAACCAAAAAGGCAAAAGTAATCCTTTGGAAGGTATCTGCTACCTTGACTGTGGTGGTGGTGTCATGAACACCTTCCTACACACTTATCAGGTTACATAAAATAAATGTGTATAGCTCTTCATGTAACAATGATGCCTTAGTAAAGCTGGTGAAAATCAATAAAACTAATATTTATGGCTCTGGAAACCTATCAGCTTTATCTCCCCCAAATTAACTATATAATGTCATCTCCCTTAAAAAGAAACTGAAAAATACATGCCTTGCTGCAAAATCTATTACCAGAAAAGATCAGGGCATATTATCCTCAACAGTAAAGACCCTAAAATCTCCTCCAGCTTTTATAGCCAGTTCATAGACCACTATCCCTTCCTATGTTGCATAAATTCTCCATCAAATACAAATAAACAATCATGATCAAGTCATAATAAAAACATATGACACTGACAAGGTCATATCAATAGTGAAATCTAATTTGTCAGGAATAATAAGAGCTCCAGACTGTGGCTGAGGTAACGATCCTTAGCAGCACGTCCACCAACCTCTGGTTATACTCTGTGTGAAGAATCCCCTTTGTCTTTCCTCTGAAAGCGTGTTTGGTCTCCTGATAGGTTATGCAGTATTCTTTATTTCCATAGCTGGGAGTGCAGTGGGCATAAAGTAAATATGTCCTACTTGGGCCTACATAGATATAGAACCCCCCATCGGTTAATACAGATGCGGGAGACCTGCGACTACTATTCGGTAGACAACTTACTGAGTTTCTGCAGTCCAGTATATCTAATGCTTTCTGTAACAAACAATCTATACCGTAACTCTATAAGCTTAGTTATTCGTTTCCAATTGATTTTCCATTCACGTTCCCTTAGCGCATCTTGTTTAAACTTTCCAAGTGGGAATTCTCTGATCTGTATCCATTCTCAAAGATTTCATTTCGTACTGGTTTCCTTGCCCACACATTGGAGTTAGCTGGCATTCAGGTCCCAGAGATTGCCTGGTGCTGGGCTCCATTCTGGTCCAGAAGCTGCTGGAACTGCAGTTATCCTTGTTGGAGTTGTTGGAGGGCAAAGTGGAGCCATAACTGTCTACTGTGGAGAGGTACTTGTGCAGGGGCTGGGGTCCACCTTGCATCCCTGCTGTATGTGTTGTTCCCAGTCTCTCTTTCCCAGGTGAAGCCAGCTGTTTGGAGGCTCCTGCATCCAGGGTGGCTGGAGTCTCTCTTTCCCAGGCTAAGCCAGCTGTTTGGAGGCTCCTGCTTCCAGGGTGGCTGGAGAAGCTTTTGGGGAGGTAAGGTGGGATTGTTTTGACCACTTTGGATCTGTAGGCCTGGTGACAGGCTGCAGGGTGGGGAGAGTTGCAGCACTGCTTCTGTTTCGGGCAGCTGTTGGGGGAAGAGACTGATGTGGCTGGCGGGTGAACACTGCCTACTGCCTGGTTCTCAGTGAGCCGTGGAAGTTCAGCCCTAGCCAGACTTCATCTGTACCATGTGTTGGATGCAGACCCATATTCTCCCTCTTGTTGTGCTTTGGCTTTTCCTGAATGATGCTTGGTGGGTGGCATGAACCTGCTGCCTGTGATGAAAAGGGATGGGGCAATTTCTTGCTACAGATGTGCACAGTGTTCTGGAGAGGAGAAGGGGCCAATGGTGTAACTGTCTAAGCCACGGCATGGCAGGCCAGCCGGGCATGGTACGTTCTGTGTCCCAGGATGTGTTCACGGGACAGTGTGATCAGGGACGGGGCGCTGCAAGACTGCTGGCTCGTGAGGCACATTGGAGAAGCTGGAGGAGTCCTAGACAAGGAAGAACAGTGGTGGCCAAGCCCTGGCTAGAGGGCTGAGGTTGTGATAGATGACAAATGGCTTGAGAATTTTCTTCAGAAGAGGAGCAGCAGGAGCAGAGAAAGAAGCAGACAAACAACTGGTATAGACTAGTTTCCTTTGCTGTGGAGGTGGTAAATTGAGATAATTTATCAGAGTGCATTTGTGTTGCCTGCTGCTGCTTAGATTTTTTTTTTTTGTGCTTTATTTTACATTTTAAAGAGCAGGATGAAAGGAATGAGTTGTGCAGAAGGGCAAAATGTGCGCATGAACTATCTTTCATAGACGGTGTACTGGATGTGGGCAAATCTTTCTGCTTTTTGCTCACTGGTGAGAATTTAATCATAGTATCATATTTAGCTGCAAGGGAATCTGGAACTACAATCTTTATTCTAGATGGTATTAAACCCACATCAAGTTCAAAGATAAAAGGAAGAATAGTTTCTGAGAGAAGTAACCTTCTTATTGTGCTATTTTGACATTACATATTTTCTTTTTTTCAAACAACTATGTGGTCTTAATATGTTCCAAGTTGATATTTTAGGGAGGAACAGATAGTACTCAATTCCTAGTCAGAGAGATAGGAAAAAACAAAACAAAACAAAACACTTTCTTGGAACCAACAACTGCATGATATGAAAAGCCATTTCTGTTCCATAAACATTTTTAAATATATGAAGATAAGTAAATTTCCTGGCCTAGGTGAAATTAGTGCCCTAGTCAGGTTGAAAATACCTTTACTTAGCAGTGAGTTTTAAGACTATTAATACAAAGACAAAGAGATATCTTTTAGGTTTTTTAGAGGTTTTCTTTTTCCTATTCTGAGTATCAAAGTGAGGTTTCAAGCAAGCTTGTCAGGCACTTGTGGCATCAAGCTGAGTTTATTTTTTCCTTCTCTTCCTGTTTTTCTGATATTAAATAATTTATAATCATACTTTATCTCTTCTTTGTAAAAATGCTTACTAATTCTCTTTACTTTTAACTGAGCAAAGTGTTTATTCCTGGATAAGAATGAGTGATATATTCATTCCCACGCTGACAATGTTTTTTGATTATTCTAACGAATATTTATTCTAGCTAATGAGCAAAGTGTTTCTAATCCAATGTTAAACTAATATCAAGCTAGAAATAGTTTAAGAAACATGGGTGGTCAGAATCGTGACCTCAAATTTTATACTCTGATAGTGTCCTAAGGAGAAACAACTTTAAATAGTGCAGAACAAAACCGAAATATTATTTTCAAATTGTAGATTTCCTTTAGTCAATATGAAGTGGCATTCTATCAGAAATAAAGTCAACTTTAAGGGAGAGAGTAGCTCTTTATAACAAGTCAATATTTTCTCATCTTATATTTTAGTTATCACATTGTAAAAGACATTTCAATAACATTTATCATGCATCAGCAGTTCTTTATTTTGAAAAACCTTTATCTATTGATGTAAATTTCAATGGATACCAAGAATTTTTCACTGAGTAGTTGCTAAGAGACAAAATTTCAGGATTAGATAATTTTATGCACACTGATTGAGCAAAATAAGCACTTAAACTAATAGAAAATATGTTTCAAATGTGTATCTGTTCATATACATGTATGTATTATATATAATATACATATAAATATATGAAATATGTAAATATTATCAAGTATAAATTCAGAGAGTCAAGTACATCAATAATAAATACCATTTTATACTAAAAACATAATATATAATGCAAACAGAAATCCTGATGTATTTTTTATGTATTTGGTAAACAGTCTCACTATGCCGCTTGCTCTCCTGTTGATTCTCCTGTCTCTGCCTTCCTAGCACTGGGCTTACAGGCAGGCAATCCCAAGCCTGGTCTCAGTGGCTGGCGCAGGGCACCCAAGGGTGGGGCTGGCGCCGCATGTGGTGCTATGATCAAACCCCAGTCCCTGCACTTGCCAAAGCAGGTGCTTAGTCTGCTGAGCTAGCTCACCCACCTGCAAAAATCTTGATTTAAAACTGAAAACACCACTGAGATATCCAAGAAGAACTAAATTCTTTAAAGCATCATTCTTGTGACATTGTCATTTCTTTATTTTTCTATTTTGTGCATATGAAACTGATTAAGATGTTCAAGAAAAGTCTTCTAATACATACTTATTTGTAGAGACTTTTTAATGGTGTGATACATAAGATATTAGCCCCTATAAATGCTTAGGGAAAAGAAACTTTTTATGAAATTATTTTAGATTGTACTCCTTTTAGGTATCTAAAGTACATTTTAACATTTTAGAGGATTAGCCGTTCCCAAGTTTCTTTAATGTCTGCTTTTTTAGACAACACTAATTGCATTCCTCAGAATATGTTCTGCTAAATGAGTTTGGGGAAATGCTGACCTAAAACAATATCTGAAATGGTCATTTTACTCAGTGCATTATAAAGATACAGCACTTAGTTTATAAGAATTCAATTTCATGTTCTTAAGAGAGAACTATGCCATAATGATGTCCTAATTTAAAAGGACTTTAATTTTTCCCTCATAAAATGTGTGGTCAGAAAAAGTCAAATCAACCCAAGAGAATACTTGTGACCATTCCATCCCTTTACACCTATTGTACAGGTATCTCTTTCCATCTGGTTATCTTCCATGGCTGGCTTGCCTTCTTTTTCTCTTTCTTTTTCTTTGTTTCTTTCTTTGATTCTTTCTTTCTTTCTTTCTTCTCTCTCTCTCTCTCTCTCTCTCTCTCTCTCTCTCTCTCTCTCTCTGTCTTATGTAGTTTTTACAGGATTTTTTATACAGCGTGTAGTAATCCTCCTCTTTTCAGCCTTGCCAGCAGTGGGATTACAAGCATGTGCCACCATGCCAGGTCTTGGTGACCAGGTCAGTGCCCCAGGGATGCAGTCAGCATGGCATGTGGTGCTGGGATCGAACCCTGGTCCCTGTACATGCCTAATCAGGTGCTTAGTCCGCTGAGCTCTCTCGTTGGCTCTTCCATGGCATTCTAGCCTCATATTAAGAATGGACATACTTCTGGAGTGTATTACCTGAGGATCCAAATATAGAAAAATCACTGCCAGGCAGGGTTGATGAGAATGGGAAAATAAGTGGCTAGAGAATAGGACACTGTGTGGATTTTTTGGTTTGGGGTATTTGTTTGGGGGTGTTTGTTTTTGACTGGGCTGTCCCTTTTTGTCTGGGGTCACTAGCTTAGCATGTCTGCTCGGGTACATTATTCCATTTCCAGTTTCTAAGCCTGACTGTGCAACCGCTTGTCCTGCTTTATATGCAAAATGAGTCCAGCAAAGAAATATTTGGAGTAGTCCTTTATTTTGCAAAGGTTGTCTTCTCTACTCACTGAAATAACACATCACTTATAATTGAAATGCATATTTGTTGGAAAATTAGAAGGTTAGAATGACAAAGAATCAGGAAAAGTTAAAAAAAATATAGCTGAGTGAGACAAACAAGATTGGAAGATGGACCACTGGGAAGAGAAAAATTGTGTTAGATTAAGGCACATGCTTTTCTTTCTAGATGTCTGCATTTTGTAGGAATCCACACCCTTTGGATTTATCTTTTTCAATTCTTCATTTTTTTGCTAGTTTCTACACAGAAGGTTAGGCTCCAGGTTTGGATAAGCATGGCTTGCTGGGCTAAATTAAGTAAAGAGAATTTTTTTAAATTGCTGTTTTTTAATGCATTATTTTAGTACAGGGACTACCGGGTCTCACTACACAGATCAGACTCATAGTGATCTTTTTATTTTCAGACTCCCAAGCTCTGGGATTACAAGCATGTGCCACCATGCCCAGTCTCAGTGGTTATCAGTGTGCCCCAGGGTGGGGCTGGCACAGCATGCTTGGGATTGAATCCTGGGCCCTGTTCTTGAAGAGGAATTGTTTGAGGCTGCATATAATGAATGTGTACAGGTAGCAAGATTTTCTTCTTAAATTATTTTTGTTGTAATACAGGAGTGATCAATTCAGAGGCTGGAGGTTAAGCAGGTCTGGCAACAGGTTGTCCATTAGACCATGATTTGCTGCTTTTAGTTCAATTCTTTGTATTCCAGTTATTCACAGGTATAAAGAGTGCTAAAGTATGTCACTATGCCCAACCTGTGCCTCATTATTGAAAAAATGTGTGAAGGCTCAAATACTGATTGTTAATATTGCTTTCAAACAAATCTACAGAATGAGCATTATCTCTTTCCTGCATCCTTTCAGACATAGTACACTACTTATGACATTCCATTCATAGAAAAATAAGAGAGTACTTCCTTTGTGAAAATCTTACTGTAAAACAAAGATTCAGAAACTCAAAAAGTAGATCTACCTTTTAGCTGATATTTTAGGAAAACAGTTGTAATCACTTTCCCTATTTAAATATCTTTCATAAAAGAGAATGGCCACATAGTTGGTTTTTATTTAAAAAAAAAAACCCAAAAAACAAAACCAACTGATTATTTTGCATTGGATGATTGCCTTCTGTCCTGGCTTCTCTTTTGTGCTCTGTGGACAGAACTTTTGGGGCCTCTCTGTCCAGGGATCGATTTCCTGTTTCTCATGTTTGGGGCAAGTAATGAGAAGCACCAGCAGTAGACTTGAGGGTAGAAGGAAGGAGGAGATACGCAGCTGTTCTATTTTTGCATTAGATACCTTAGGCTTAGGGGTTTTTTCCTATCCACATGCTAGAGGTCCCAAAGATCCAGTCCACCTTTTGCCATTTTACCCTCCTTTCCCCTCCACTCCTTTTTCTTCCCCTTTCATTTCCTTCTCTTCCCAAACCATCTTTTATCTTATTTCAAAACATGGTCTTGCTAAGTTTCCAAGACTAACCCTGCATTTGTGAGAGCCCTGGCTCTCACCCTCCCAAGGAGCTGGAATTATGGGTATGCACTGTCATGTCCAGTTCTCCTACTGTTTTCTTTTCTTTTTTTGGGGGGAGGGGGGTTACTGGGGATTGAATTCAGGACCCTGTACTTGCCAGGCAAGTGCTTATTCTATTGAGCTATCTCCTGGGCCCTCTCCTACTGTCTTCCTGATCTGTTATCCACCAGCACCCAGTGATCTTCCATAACATGATTTCTTTTGTCACTTTATGCCTAGCTAAGGCAATGGATTTCTGAATTTTCTAACATCTGCTTCTGTACTCACCCTTGAGTTAAATTGTTCCTTGCCAGTACTCTCATTGATACAACTCCAAAATCTAGTTTAGCATTATATATATATCTGTGGCTGCATGAAATCAATAAAAAATTAATTTTAATGTATATAATTTTGTAAGAATATACATTTAACTGTGTCATGCTGCTTGAATTCTACTTTATACCATGGAATAAAGGACATATGAAAATTATTTCTTTACTTTCAATCCAGAAGTAAAATAAGATGAATACTTAAGAAAATTTAGAGATCAATCAGTACTAAATTGTGTAGTTATTACTAGAAGTGCAATTGAAGCTCAAAAAATCATTTCAAGCTAGGGGCCTAACTAAAGCTGGTAGAAAATGATTTACCTGAAAGCAATACTTAAAGTAGTTTTGAAAAAGGAAAATGAAAATTTGAAAAGCTGGAAAATTGTTGCAAAGACTGATACAGCAGAAAATAAAGAATAAAAATACCTGGAACAGGCGAAAGAGGACTGTGACAGAATGTAAAAGGAAACAAAAACACAAGGTGAGTTGGAAAGCCAGTTTGCCAAAACTTACGCTAGTCTGTATTTACCCCTTGGTATGTCAGAGCAATTACACGTGCAGTTCACAATGATGGGCAACTTCAGATGGCAGTCTAGTTCCCCCATGTGATTCCATTCCACATCTGTGTCCTGTGTTCTGCTTTTATACACTCTGTAATCTAGCCTAGCTAGTTACCCTTCCTGCATGAACCATACCAACTTCCCATGGACATCTTTGTGCCCTTACTCTCCATGACTGGGAAGAACTATTTGATGATCACTGATAAGGAATAATGGGATGTGTATTTGCTCCCACCCTATCAACTTTCTTCCTTTTCATGAGCCTTGAGCTGTAGGCTTCACCAGAGTGCATCCCGTATATTCTGCTCTCTGAATTCTGGGTGCTCAGTCAACAAAAGGCGGTGGGTAGAGTGACCTATTGCTTTTTCTTGCTCCTTTCCTGCAGTTTGATGTTTTGCTACATCTTTACTTAGGACACAGCTACTATTGCGCAGACTGTGATGCAGGGTCACAGCTTTACTTAGGGTTCAGGAAGAGTTTCCTTTCCTGTCCTTCAGGCCCAGCAATGATAATAACTCCTGGATGCTACTAAGCGTACAACACTACTTAACCCATGACTGTAGGTTTGCATAACTCTGCCCAGAGCACTGAAAATCCCACCGCTGTTGGATTCTGTTAAGCTTGCTGGATGTGCCTCGTGGTTCCTACTATAACCCTGATTATTACATAAGTGACATACAATTTTCAAAGGCAAACATAAATTTTGTCTTTTCTTATAAAAACTGAATGAAACACCTCAATTTAAAGAAATTACACTCTTTGAAACAAAACCTTTGACTTTTACATGATAAATTCAACATCTAGCAAGATAATAGACTTATAAAATACCTTCATTTTTTTGCTATATCATGTCCTATTATTAATCTTTTCATAAGAGAAGTTAATATGTGTCACATATTTGTTGAAGCATTAGGGATCAAGCGCAGGCCTTGAGCACAGTGAGCTAACACTGTACCACTGAGCTACACTCCCAGACCTAAACAAATACTTCTTGAATATATCTGAGCCATAATATCATTGTGAACACTAAATATACTTTGATATAAAGGAGTTCTGATATATAAGGAGCTTTGACACAATAAGCTATACTGCTTAGTATAATTCCCCTCTGTCTACATTAATCATTGCTGAGAAAGTTGGGGCAGCTAGTTTAAAGGCTAACATAATATAAAATCCAAGTTGAAATTTTTGTATGTGGAGTTTACTAAAGTTGTTAACCTATGATTTAGATAATTATTCATAGATAGAAGTTCAGGAGACTCTTTATGTAGAAAGACATGTAATGAAAAGTCAAATCCATTGAGGCCTACATTCCTTTTATACATCATAGAACTTAAAAAGTAAGTCAAAAAAGAAATGGCAGCTGGAAGCAGAAAAGAGAAAGGGGAGGAGCAGCATCTGAGACAGCTAGCAAGCTCCTCTCCCTTCCTTCTATGGTGTGCAAGTGTTGCAGTTTATATCTAGTTGTCCCCCAAAACCTCATGCAATCATGGAACAGCTTCTAGCATCTGTGATTAATTCATGATCCATTGGTGGGATTACAGGTTTGAGTGCTACCCCCTTCCCTGGGATGGGCAACATGAATTACAATGCAAGGAGGGGAGAGAAGCTTGCTAGCCACAGCAGGAAGCTGCTGATCCTCGCCTTACTCTTTGTTGTTTTCTGCCACCATGAATGGCTCTCCTCTGCCATGTGCCCCTCTGCCTTGGAGCCAGCCAGGTATGGACTGAGGCCTTTACTAACTGTGAGCTAAATAAACCTTTCCTTCCTTAATTTGGAGTGGCAGGTGTTTTGTCCCAGCAAGAAGAGAAAATTAATTAAGACATCATGCTATCCACTTCAGGGAGTGTTTGACACTCACACCAGTAATCCCAGCATTGGATCATGAATTGATCACAAACTCTAGAAGCCAGCCCCATTGATGCATGAGGCTTTTTTTTAGGGGGTTGGAGAGGGATAATTAGACACAAGCCATAACACAGAGATAATTCCAGTGACATATAAAAATACTGGTTTGCAGTGAATTATGGAATATGTCAAGCTTACAGTTTGAGAGGTACTAATATTTTTCTTTTGTGCCTTTCCAAGAATTTGTCAATATGTAAGTATTTATGCTTTTAATTTTTATTCTAACCAGAATTGCAACTCTTTGACACCATGGAATTTAGGAAGTATCCTAGCACCTAGATAGAATTTAAGTTTTTAAAATGCAGCAAACAAATTTGAAGAAAGGCAATGTAATATCTATCTATCTATCTATCTATCTATCTATCTATCTATCTATCTATGTATCCATCCATCGATATTTTTAACCAGAGTGGTAGAAGTAGAAAACAATTGAATAAGTCAGATAAATAGTAGAGGTTTTTTTTTTTTTTCAGAACCGGGGATTGAACTCAGGCCCTTGCGCTTGCCAGGGAAGCACTTATTCTACTGAGCTATCTCCCTGGCCCAATAGTAGAGTTCTTTTTTTTGTTTTTTGAAAATTTTATTGATAAACAGATAGCAATGAGACAGTTTCAAATCAAATCGGAAGTACAGTTTCAACAAATAACACACTGCATATATTCTTATTAGTGGTTAATTGCTGTACAAGATGCGGACTTGAGATCCCATTTACAAACACCATTAGAACAAATCATTCTATTCATTTAGAGAATGCAACTATATATCTATCCTAACCACCCTGAATACACAGATACAAAATGGACATTCATTTGTATACCCTATTTTTTCTAAGTTCCGTTATTGAATATTATAGGTGTGTAAACTCAGCAAAACATTCCAAAAGGGTCCAGCAGACCATAATAGCATTGGGTCCTCTG
>NW_004524579.1:5754280-5763218 GCF_000260255.1 Octodon degus | reverse complement strand
TTTTCTTAATTCATCAGTTCCTCTACCAATATTTAGCCCTTGATATTGACCTAATTTTTCTCTATCATAATAGTGTGTCTCCCTAAATTTTCATACAAAGTGTATCATATGGTATATATTCTTTTATTCCTGACCTTTATTTCACAAAATAGTTTTGAAATGTAGCCATGTCACAGAATGTATCAAAAGTTTTTAATATTGTTAAGAGGCACGACCTTGCATGAGATAATATATTCTTGTCCACTTGCACTCTAAGGACACTTGGGTTATTACAATAAAGAAGATAGGCTCCACTTCTGTGATATGTAGACTATGGCGCCTCCTATAACTCTCCATCTGAAAAACAAGGTTGTGAAGATGAGAAAAGGAGTGAAGAAAATATGAATTTTGATCATCAGAAGACTTGTCAGGAGTGTTGTCAGGCTAAAGTCAAAAAAGAGTACTGAAGATACACTGTTAAAAAATCAGAGACGGGCACAACAGTTGCTTGAAGAAATCCATGCTATGAAAGGATTGAAACCTGATATAGTAACTGAATCTGCTCTTGGTGGTGATATATACTTTGAAAAGATCTGCAAAAAGGCAGATTCTACTGCAACTGAAAGCTCAATTGCCAGAGTAGCTAACTACCCTGTACTGTAGATAGATACTTTTAAAACTGCTGTCCAAGCCTTAAAAGAGGCAAGACAAAATGCTACTGAAGTTAAGAACATGGCAGAAGAAAATCATTTTAAGGACACTTTGTATTCAGTTAATGAAGAGTAAGTCACAGTATGAAGGAACCAAGGTCTATGAGCAAAAATTGAAATAAACCAAAATCCAGGCAAAGAAACCAATAAATAATTCAAAAGAAAAAGTGCCCTAGATGGAACATGGATCCAAATCAGTGCATATTCCAAATTCCTTGTCAAAGCTTTTAGAAAAGGATTCTGTAACTCCCTGTGAGTCCCACAAGACACCTGCTGACCCAAACATGAAAGCGTTAAGTCAAATAAATATAAAGGAAGGATTGGATAGCTTGGTTGGTGGTGATAGTGATAGCCAAGAAGAATTATGTGAAGAACGAAAGGAGCATTTTGATGATAGCACAGAAGAAAGGTTCTACCAACAGTTTTCCATGTCTGAAGAGAGTGATAGTGGTGATGACTTCTGCATTGGGAAAGTCAGACGGACAGGAAAGAAGAAAAGTGGTTTCTATACTTCAGCTAAGGATCAAAAACTTCTCCAACAAGTGTTATTCGGAGAAGATACACATGAAACCCATTGGAGTGGGGATGCAAGGAATGAAAAAAAAAAACCCAAAAAACAAACAAACAAAAAAACAAGTCAAGTACAAAAGACACAGTGTAAGGCCAGCCAAATAGCACAGCAGATTAAAGCACCTGCAAGCAGGTGCAGGAGCTTGGTGTTCGATCCCCGGGCCTCCCATGCTGGCCCTGCCCCCAGGGCATGCTGAGATGGTGATTGAGACTGGGTGTGGTGTGCACATGTAATCTCAGCTCTTGGGAGGCTATAAACAGGAGAATCACTATGAGTCCGATCTAGTAGTGAGACCCTGAACACCATGTAGATCCTTCACTAAAATACAGAGAAAAGAAAAAAAAAAAGAAAAAGATAAAAAACAAAGTTTAAATTAGTGTTTTTTAAAACTCTTTTTCTGGATCTGAAAATTCTAGAAGATAGCATAGAGAACAAGCTCTAAAAACCAAACTCTCAAAAAACGAACCTCCTATTAAGAATCACTGTACAAATAATGCACAAAGAAGACTTGAAATCGCAAAGCAGCCATATATAATATATGTATATATTCCCCTGAAATGCAGCAGTTACATATTGCTGTTCTTTCTGCTTTCTACTTGCTTCCCATGAAGGATGAAGAGGTACATTTAATGGCTGTTTTGCGTTTTCAAGTCTTCTTTGTGCATTATTTGTACAGTGATTCCTAGTAGGAGGTTCATTTTCTGAGAGTTTGGTTTTTGGACCTTATTCTCTATACTGTCTTCTAGAACTCTTAGATCCAGATAAAGAGTTAAAAAACAGATTCAAACTTCGTGTCTTTTTTGTGTGTATTTTAGTGAAGGGTCTACAGGGTGTTCAGGGTCTCACTACTAGATCGGACTCATAGTAATTCTCTTGTTTACAGCCTCCCAAGTGCTGTAATATATTTTATACATAAAATAGTATATATTTATTATATTGTACATATAATATATGTCATTTATATAATATAATATAATAAATAATATATTATGGTATTGTTATTTATAAGGAAAAATGTTATTAAACATTTTACTGCTCTGTTATTGATTAAAGAATGCTAACTTAGTCCATATTTACTCTTTTGAGTTAGCACTAATAATGAATGGAAGGGAATGTCGTCTGGTTAGCCTGAATATGCCAGTTCTCAAGAGTCATCTCTGTCTCTTTTAAGAGTTTAAAAATTTAGATAACTAGAACAACGGAAGTGAAGAGATTATGCAGAAAGGAAATTATTGAACGTAATTGGTTCTAGTTATCTTGTTTTAAATTTTTTGCATAATTTCTCAGTAACAAAAATGTCTACCTAACCACTCAAACCCTAGCAAACTGTAGCTTTGAGAGCACTGCCCAAACCAAAAGGAATTATAGCGTGTTAACATTTAGTTAACTCTGCTAGATTTAGTTACAGAGACAGTAGTGTTGGACTTGCTTCAAGGTTGTAGTAAAGTTACTTAAACTAAGATCTGTTCTTTTCAAGTGTGTGCTGTTTTAGAATGGATCTAGAGCAGCCATTGGTCTAGGATGATTCTCACTTGGCAGTTCTGCCTGCTAGGGCACATCTGACATTGCAGATAAGGAAGGCGGGTGGGGTGAGGCAGGGGGAGGTGCTACATCCAACAGACAGAGATCAGGGATGCTGCTGACTTTTTGCAGTATCTAAACAGTAGAGTGTTCAAGCCTCAAATATTTAACAGTACTGAGGTTGAGAAATCTTGGTCTGGAGCTCATTTGGCCCCAGCTACTGAGCTATTACCTGTCTAATAACTGTACCCAAAACTTCCTGTATTAGGAAATTCTGTCATGCCACAGAAGACTGTAGCCAACACTTGGGCCTTTGCAAGCTCCTGGGCTGGTTCTAGTTTCAGCTATAGCCCTACATCCTCACTCCCACGTGTACCCCAGTCATGGTAGGTTCTTCACTACATAGCACAGGTGCATTTTTTCCAAAGGCTTGACTGTACTCTTCTGGACGTTTTTGTCTTTTACATATTCTTCTCAATATTTTGCTTCACAGATTGTAATTACAGTGTCCTGCCTGAATTGTGAATTCTGTCTCTTTGGTGAGTAAGGCCTCTAGAGTTCTTTTGGTGTTTTCCCCTTTTCACTGCAGCTTGGACTCTCTTCATGCGGTGAGCTGGCATACTTGCAGCATGCACTGTGGTCCTTCTCCCAAGTATTACTGTCCTGTGCTACCTGTTGTCTTTTGTCTGAATGTTATTGTTTCATATATTTTGTCCCGACTTCTAGCTAGTCAGTGTAGAAGGAAAAACACAGTCCCTACTATTCCATGATGATCAGAAATAAGAGTACTTTGTTATTTAAGTTTGACAAAAAACAGAGGAGAGGAAAATTGGTCTAAAAATATTTTATATGACTATTTTAATTTCTCTTTTATAAATTCCTAAGAGTGATTATAGTAAGTGTATTTATGATAACTTGAGAATATTTCTATTTATAACTTTAGGTAGAGTGCCGGTTACTGAAATTATAAAACTTGCACTTTGCTTGCCGTAAACTTTGTAATAGCTACATAAATTTCTTAATAGCAGTTGAAAATTCCTATCAGTTTGCAAATAGCCTAGATAACTTTGCTTCTAGACAACAGTTGTTTGACACAAAATTTCAAATTTGTAGTGAGAAGTTTTGATAGCTCTCACTAGTTTCAATTTCTATTTTATGTAGATATTTTCTCTTGATTTTTTCTCTTTTTCTCTCAATAAATGTTTCCTAAAGTACATATGTAGTTTTTAGGAAAATGTACTTATGATTTTGTTTTTCCTCTAAGATAGAATTTTAATATTGTATGTGTTTAATATGGTATCTATAGTTCAAATACTTGTGCTTCTTCACTATTGGCTTTATTGTTTTTTTCTGCTAGCTTCTTACAAAAAAAGTTTCACTTCTGATGTATTATTAGTTGATCTAGTTTTCTTATAAAAATAAGTACGTTTAATTTATTCTCCTCTAAGGATCTAAGTTGGGTGATATTTCTAATATGTAGCAGTAGTTTTGATTTTGTTCACTTGTATAGTCATGATTTTTATAATTTGAATTATTTATATTTTTCTAATATTCATATTTTTATTATTGTAGTTTAAGTTTCTATGAGATCATATGATAGGATCTTTATCATATATTATAATTTTGAAATTTGTTGACATTTATTTGTAACTTAGTACATTATCAAATTATTATTCATATCGCTTTTGGGCTTTAAGGAAATGTGATTGTCAGTTTTGGACCCAAGATTTTATATACACATGGGTTTGTCATGGCTTCAGGTTAGTTAATTATATTTAATCAATATTTTAGGAGTTCAAGTTTCTACTTAATTCAATAGGAACGCTAAATTGTTCCACAGTCCTGATGGATTTATCAATTTCTCTTTGTATTTTAGTCCATTTTTATTTTAAACATTTCAAGATTATTTTAATTGACGTATGAAATTTTAGTTACACCATGTTAGTTGAGTAAGTTTTGACCACCCTAATATTATTTACTATTTTATCTCTAAAGACTGATCCAACATCTAGTTTACACTGATGAATAAATATATGTGATATTATTTCAGAGCTTGTAAACATTTGGTCAGATTTATCATGAAATTTACCTTTCCCATACATTGCAAAATGTCTACTAGGAATATATCAAATTGCTTTAAGGCAGAAATGCTCTCTGAAAGCTTTTGCTTCTCGTGTGTGTGTGTGTGTGTGTGTGTGTGTGTGTGTTTTCCTTTTTCTTTTTGCTGACTGAGGATCGAACTCAAGACCTTGTGCTTGCCAGGCAGCGCATATGCCTCTGAGCTATCTCCTTTCTCTAGTGTTCATTAAAAATTATGGTTATGCTAATAGACAAGGGAAATATAAGTTTAAGGCTTTTAAAAAACAAATATTAAGAAGGAATAGAACATACCCAATGTCTATTGGAGGAAATGACCAGATAGAAAAAAGGACAGGGAAAATAGATAAATGGGTAGCTCATATGGAACATAATGCATCTGTTAGTCAGCTGTCTATTACTTTTGGAGAAAAAAAATCCCCTAAGAATAGCAACTTAAAGGGGAAACATTTATTTTGTTTCATGAGGTGCTGTCCATGGTCAGCTGTGCTATAGCTGTGGTGCAGCGTTGCTGTTCACCTATGGCAGCCCGGAAATAGCGAAAAGAAAGAGGGGAAGAAGAGAGAGAGAGAGAGAGAGAGAGAGAGAGAGAGAGAGAGAGAGAGAGAGAGAGAGATCTCAGACAAAATGTGCTTCCCCAAATGCTTCCTGTTGACCCATTTCCTTCATTTGGTTCCACTTCCAAAATGTAGACCTCTGAAATAATGCTATAAAATAACAAAGCAATCAATGGATTAATCAACTGATGAAGGGTACATGTGATTCAGTCACCTTCCAAAAAGCCTGTGTCTGTTAGCAAATAAGTCCTATAACATGGGAACATCAGTGGACATTTCAAGTTCAAGCCCTAACAAAGCAAGACTGACCCCTTTAGAAGCAGATATGGAAGAAATGAGATCTGTATGGAGTCTTTGGCAATAGTATAGCTCTCAGAAAAACCTCATGCAGGCTAAGCGAACTTTGGGATGGGATCGTACATTGGCAAAGACAAACACTTGTGGGGGAAGATCTATCTCTTCAGCCATTGTTCAGTGCAGTATGAGTTCTGTAAATCATGAAGGTGCTGTGGCTGGAGCATATCAAGTTACTCTACTTCTGCAGCATGTTATCCCTCCAAAGGAGAGGTACATTTTCACAACCACCAAAAACATAATGGGGGCTTGACACCCTTTTGACCATGTCGTCAGTCACACTGACTGATTCTCACTAAGAAAACTGAACCTAGGGCTTCCAGGGGAGTTACAAACTATTCTCAAGCCACCATATATGCCTCCTGTCCTTAGCTTGGCCAAGACAAAAATGTAGACACCCAGTCCCCAGAGATAAAAGAGCTTTGATTAAGTAAATTATCTGGGCAGCTGTTCTATCTTGCACACTTTTCTACCTCCATACTCCATGAGAGTTAGCCTCGGGCCAAGACTACAGTGGTTTAACTGTGTGTATGTATGTGTACTGTCCCTTAGAAGACATCCTCATGCTGCTTGTCCAACCATGTCCAGGTTTTGCAGCCCTTCCTTTATAGATATTTCTAAGTCTATGTGTATCTTCCTTGGGATTGTGACCTGAAAGACAAGGTCCAATCTAATTTATTCAGCACATGCTGTTCAATTACTCAAGTAATTTTTAAAACACAAATCACCAAGAAAACATTTTGTCTGGGCAGCAGCATAGGCAATTTCACTTTAGAATCATGATCTTTTATTTGACACTGCAAGATGTGGACGTAAACACATAATTTAGTCTCTTTTTCTTGGATCCCACATTGCACCAACTCAACAAGTCTGGTAAACACACCTAATCAGAATATTCCACTCTCTGATCCTCAGGATTTAATCTACTGAAATTGAAGTTAATGCTACTCTAATCTATTTTAACTGTCAATTGCAGCTTCACAGAGTTTAATGAGGTGGAGAGATATAAGAGCAAAAGTGGCAATCGGCAACAATTTTCTGAATGAGAAAAGAAAAGTTCTGTAACTCAAATGTTGCACATGTAATTATTATTTTTAGTGTGGTTTGAACATGGTCTTTGTGATAAGCCCAAGAAGAGTACACAGGCCTTTTAGATTAAAGGAAGTAGGCAGACAAATATTCTGAGGATTGTCAGTGTTCCATGTCAACTCTTGCCATCTCCTTTAGTTAGTAATTGCTATCTCTGAACTTGGTAAAACCTGGACAGTGAAGCAGAACGTAAGTGATACATGGATGCCTTTATTTTCTATTCATGAATAAACAGCATATGAAAAATGTATTATACTTCAGTGTCTAAAATAACATTTAGTAATGTAAGAGATAAGGAGTGTCTGCCCTTCAGCAAAAAATACAATTGCAATTGTCATTATTTAAAATATAGTCCTTTGTAGTAAGATCTAAAAATATGTGCATTAAAAAAAATTTAGTGGCTAGGGAAATAGCTCATTGGTATAAGCACAAGGTCCTGAGTTTGATCCCCAGTACAAAAAAAAGAGAGAAAGAAAGAGAGAAAGAAAGAGAGAAAGAAAGAAAGAAAGAAAGAAAGAAGGAAAGAAAGAAAGAAAGAAAGAAAGAAAGAAAGAAAGAAAGAAAGAAAGAAAGAAAGAAAGAAAGAAAGATAGTTTAGCCCCTGGAGGTCATAGTATGGTTATAAGAATCAGGGTATATGACCTAAATTTTATACTCATTGTATAAATTTGGATATTCTTTGTAATGAGTTTGATACATAGAGTGCTCTTAAAGTCAACATTTGGTTAGCATCATCTTGAGGTGTATTGCTGCTAGGAACTTAAAAATATTACTGATCTTGATTTTTACTTTGTATGTAGCATTGAAAAATTACTCTGTACTACATGATGCAGTGCATGACAGGGATAATACACCACTTTGCTTGTTTCTCTATTCACAGCTCTAAGTGATGTTTGGCATATTTCAGATTCTTAGTATTTAGTCATATAATGGATTCATTAGACAATTATTATAAACAAGTTAACCCACTTTAACACAGTTTTATCATATACAAATGATTGGGAAGATCTGATTTCCAAATTGATAATAAAGTCAACTCAAAAATAAAAGTTTAAAACAAAAATGATTGTTTGTTTTCTCTTACAATTTTTTTTGCCTGGAATATAGAAAGTGTCTTACTGTATAATTGAGGTAAGTCTCTCTAAACAGTATCCCTACATCTTAAACTCTGAAACAACTAGTAGGAAGAGAACAATATGCAAAGTATTAATTACTGTAACTTTCCCTCTAACCTGTTTCAAAATACTATTTTATTGTTGATTTCATCTGTTTCCTCTTAGAAAGAATGGTCCTGCTTATTTTAGGAATAAATTGTTTTGGTGATTGGGAAAAGAAATGGAGATAATGGAAGGAGTAATATTGAGCAGGGGCATTTGCTATTCCATATACAATTTGAACAGTGAGGGTATCTACTCCTCTTCTGTCTCTTGGTATATTGCAGACAATAATGTTTTGTTGATTTCTCAAAAGTAAATTAATTAATTAATAAATACCAAGTAGATCTCAGAGTACCCAGTTTCTCATCCTGGAAGCACCACAATCCCCTCACTCATGACTTAAGGAAGGAGAGTTTTCTTTCACTCAGGTTTTCTTCTGTAGCCAGCTGACTTCAAAGTAGATGAGAGGTGTGGAGAGCAATGCTGAAGAGGCTGCTCAGAGCATAGCTGCTGGGGGTATAAGGACAGGGATAATGGGGAGCAGAATAAGCCCCTTCAGGCCATGTCCCTAGTGACATTTCTGGGGCCAGGCTCCAATACCAGCATCACAAATACCTATAAGCTTATTAGCAAACAAATATGAGCATCGCACACCGTGGATCAATCACCTATGAGGGTGCGAGGATTTGCAGGGACATCTGGATGTGAACTCCAATAGATCTGGAGCTGAAGGAAAACAGAGTAGCTCCAACCTTTTCTGTCTTCTGTATTCTATTTCCTGTCCTCTCCCATCCCCTTCAGCCCCCTCCCTTCCCATCTCCTCTTCTCTGCCCTCCCTCCTCCCTCCCTTCCCCTCACTTTCATCCTCTCCCCTCTCCTGTCCTCCTCCCCCTCCTCCATCTT
>NW_004524579.1:5745942-5754126 GCF_000260255.1 Octodon degus | reverse complement strand
TTCTTCTTCTTCTTCTTCTTCTTCTTCTTCTTCTTCTTCTTCTTCTTCTTCTTCTTCTTCTTCTTCTTCTTCTTCTTCTTCTTCTTCTTCTTCTCTCTTTCTCTCAATTCTTCACAGTGCCGAGGAAGCAGGGCAACATAGAGTGTGTTTATTCTGCCTGGAAATTTCTAGAATGATGGTAAGAATGAATATCTGTTTTTATGCCCAAACCTCAGCAATCACATAGTTTCAATTACATTATAATGAACATCAGTTTCATTTCTAAATGTCAAAAAATCCTGCTGAGTTGCAAGGGAAGGTGTCAAAGGGAAATGGCAAATACTTCTTTGTATATAAGGATGCCTTGACATATCAGCATTTACTATCCATTTTACACTACTATGTGATTAATTGAATAAAATAATCAAAGCAAATTTCTAATGGAGCATAGGAAATCTATCAATAGCTTTATAGTCAAAAGAATAAATTAATCCACAGACCCATCCACTGTACATTTAAATGTCCAACCTCCATGAGGTACTTCATAGCAACTTCATTAATTGTTAGTATGTAGGCTTAAGCATTTTTGCATTGAAGTTTAGAATTAAGTAGAACTTTATATGTCATACAAATCAGATGATAATTAAAAGAAATAATCAGCTAGTTAGTTTAAGTAAGTTATCTGATTTTGCTGTTCACTCATCTTTTTCCTTCTGTGAACATATTTTTAGGTGAATGAGGAATTATTAGTATACCTCAGTTCTAATAATGCTATTTTCAACACAAAACATTACTAGCACACCTTGTTTTCAATAATTCTCTTCTCACCAAATATGATGGCTAAAACACTAATCTTGAGGTTAAAATAATGAGACTAAATCCACTAGTATTCTATAGTATCTTTGTGCTATGTGATTAAATTTTACTTTTTGAATAGGTAACAAATATGTAGAGAAATTCTTCTTGCCAAGTTTTTCTATTAATTCTTTTTTGTTGTTGTTGTTTAAATCACTAACCAGTAATATTTCAGGTTAAAAAACTAACAATAGAACAAAAAAAAAGAAACAAAATAAAATTAATAAGTAAAACAAAAATTCCTAACAGTGTCCTGTCCTAAAACTTTCTTGTCTTTAAACCTTCAGTGCACACCTTCCTGCAGAAGGAGCCTTGAAATCCACAAAGTGCATGCTGTTTAGATTGACACATTCTACCACACAAGCCATCACAAGAAGGAAATAATCATGTCTGAAGTTCGAACCCCTAGGGCTGCTTTTTATAGGAGTTGCTGGTTCACTAAAATAATGCATATAAAAAAAGCAGGCTGTCATTTTTTTTCTTTAGAAAAAAGAGAAGGAAAGAAATGGTATGGAAGTAATTTGATATTGAATCAAGATGACAGTGCTGCATTCACTCCTTGTTGAATCTGCTCAAGCACCGAGAGGGAAATGGCTCTTACAAATGCAGGAGTATGTACTGAATGCTGCATACGATTGCATAGATACTTACAGACTACAGAAAATGAGTCACCATGTATAGTATTTTAATAGTATTTGCAGGTTTGAAAGAAATCTTAGAAATGAATCAATATACTATCCCTTGATCCATCTACAAAATCCTATGATGTCCATCACTGGCAGTTATGGATTGATAGAAAAAGGTAAATGAAATAACAATTTATTTTTCACATTATAGTTTGTAATCACCACAGGCAGGATGCCATCAAGAGATTCCTTTAACATTCTCCCAAGTGGGAGAGCTCTTCTGATTCTGGCTTAGACAATTGTGCATGCACTGTGGTTGATAAGCCTCCATGAAGGAGCGCCCCATCCATGGTGTCTGTGCCAGTGTTACATGGTGTATTGTGTACGGAGTGAGGCAGTTGGGGTTTTATGTCTGTCTGTACTAAGAACACTCAATGTATGATCAATTTTTAAGACTACAATATAGAATTGTTGGCTATTTTTCTATACTGGTATCTGTAGTCCTATACTGGGGATCTCCAGTCTTACCACATGTGTCAGAGACACATTGTGAACAACCTCTGACCATCACCTCCCCACTCACCCTCTACTGTTCTGGTAGCTCCTAGAACTCACTACTTTATGTTGTTTGGTTTATGAGTTTGGATGATGAGTCCATACACATCACTTG
Source organism: Octodon degus (assembly GCF_000260255.1). Classification (NCBI taxonomy): domain Eukaryota; kingdom Metazoa; phylum Chordata; class Mammalia; order Rodentia; family Octodontidae; genus Octodon; species Octodon degus. Next base: position 5,751,996 of record NW_004524579.1, on the reverse strand, counting down.
TCTTTATATCTGATTCTTTTCCTTTGGTATAATATACTCAAATTCCACCCATTCTGTCCAACGTAGTAGGCTTTCTCCATTTGTTAAAGAAGAATAATATTCCATTGCATGTATATGCCACGTTTTCATTCATTCATCCTTCAAGGCACATTTAGATTGATTCCACATATTAGCTATTGTGAATGATCCTCTAATCAATATATGGGTACAGAAACCTCAGTAAGTGGGAGAGGTCTTCTGATTCTTGCTTAGAGAGCCTTATCTCAGAAATTTTTCCCAGAAATTTTAGTTTCAAGTCTTAGACTGATGACTTTATTTCATGTTGAGATGATTTTGGTATATGATGCAAAATAAGCATCTAATTCAAAATATGGATTCTAAACAATAGCTATTGTGAATGATCCTCTAATGAACATAGAGGTGCAGAAACCTCATTGCAATTCTGAACATCTTCACAAATGCAGTTGCCAACACTTTCTCAAATGTATGTTGGCCACGTGAAAGTCTGCTTTATAAAAAGTGCTTATTTAGTATTTGTGTCGATTTATAATTGGGTTATTTGGGTTTGGAAGGTTTTTCTTTTTGCTATTGAGTTATGGTAATTGTTTATATATTTGGAAAAATAACCACTTATATGTTTCAACTTAAATGTCTTCTACAACTTCATTAGTTGTCTCTGTAGTCTATTGTTTCCTTTTATGTGCAGAAAAGTCATGGTTGAGGCAATCTCATTTGTCAACTTCCGGTTTAAAAACATGGTGCAGACCAGTATCAAGGAGATTTTTTTTTCCTAGAACTTTTAGTTTCAGTTCTTAGATTGAAGACTTTATTTCATGTTGAGTTGATTTTCATATGTGATGAAAAATAGGCTTCTAATTCAATTCTCTGGTGTATATAGAGTTATCTCAACTGCCCTGTACTGAGGGGATTTCCTCACCATTTTGTTTTCTTGGTGTTTTCCTTATAGATAAGCACATCTGACCATAAATATGTGGGTTTATTTCTGGGAGCTTCATTCTCTCTTTATTGGTTGGTAGGAGTATTTTAATGAGAATACTGTGCTGTTTGAGTAATACAGCTTTGCAGATATTTGTTTTGCTTAGTTTTGAAACAGAGTCCCACTGGCCTCTGAACTACAGAATTAAATTCACCATGCAGCTCAAGTGCTTGATACTGGGCTCAAACTCAGTTCAATTCTCTTGCTTCAGCCTCCTGTGTGCAGGGATTATAGGCCTGCTGCCCTATGCCAGTATTTTGTAGAATATTTTGAAATGAGGTAGAATGATGCATTCAGATTTGTTCATTTTTCTCAGAAATATTTTTAACTATTCAAGATCTTCTGTTATTGCATTTGAATTTTAGAATTTTTAAATATTTCTGTGAAAAATACTCTTGGATTTTTTAGAGAGACTGCATTGAAACTGTGCATTGTTTGGGTGATAGAGATACTGTTAACCTTTTTTTTTTCTAACCCATGAACACAGGATATCTTTTGATTTACATTCAGATCTTCAGCTTCTTTCATGAAAGATTAATGGCTGCAGGACAAGGTCACAAGTGTCTGCCTGCCAAGCATAAGGTCCTGAATTTGAGTTCCAGTACCAGAAAACCAGCCAAACACAAAACAATGGTTATGGTTCATAGAGTGTTTCTCACTCATGTGTGTCTCCAATGAGAACTGGATACAACTATTCTACCTTACTTACCTGAGGAACTAGGCTGAATCTGTAATATTAAAGTAAAGAATAATTGAGCCAGTAAAGAAAAGAAAAAAATATATAATATGCACCCTGGACCTTAAAGATTCTACTTTAAAGGAGTACAAATCACATAGATATTTCACTCACAAGAGCAATTTCTATGGCAAGCAAAAGACTGATGAATGATTGTGATTTCTAACTTCTAGGTCTTTTTCTCTTTGACATATGTAAAATTTAAATACACTGTGACAACACTTTTCTCAAAAATATGGCATGCTATACTTTCAAATTCCTGTCATATAGTCCTATTGAAAAAATGTTTTAGGAAAAAAAGATTTACTCCTCCAAATACAGAGAATTTGTCTATTAGATGGATACACTTCAAATGAAGTTAAGGATTCATGATGTGGATTCTTGACTCTTCTTTCTTAGCAAGTTACCTTCCTTCTCTCTCAAAGCATACAACTTGTTTGATTTAAAAATCTATTTTTAATTGTCCCACCCAGACTTTTGACTTCTGCTTAAACTTAAAAACTGTGAAATATTACAAGCAGAGAGATAAAGGTAGAATAGTAACATTTAATAAGTAAAAATTTTAAATAGCTTTTCTTGAGAAAAAAAGGATTAGAAAAGAATCATTGGTTTCCAGAAATCTGATGTTTTAAGTGTCCTCTATTGTTTCATTTTAATGGAATCAAATAATAAATCTTATTATACAGAAAAGAATTATTCTTAATTCTAGCATTTCGATATCCAGAGAATCTTGAATTTTAAGATTATGACAGTTTCTTCTTCAGGCTAATTTCGGCAATAAACACAGAGGGAAAAATATGTTGCTGCCTGTGACAGTCCAGTGCCCTCTCAGCTAGGAGGAAGAATCTTTGGAATCAAAATTTCTGGGGACATCACAGGATGTGCTATCACACTAGAGAGCAGCAGGGAGCAAAGCTGAACAAAGAATACCTGAACATTTTCTCTGGTGCTTTCTCCAAGGAAGATGTCAAAACATTAGTTGTTTATTTTAAGAGTTTTGTACTTTCACTATGTTCAACTATGTACTTTTTCCAAATTTAACATTATTTTAGTCCTTGCTGGTCTGTGGTTCTCTTAAAAGACCAAGGACCGTTGCTTTGAGTGTTTATCAAATCATGTTCTTCGGGCTGTTAACTCTGCATGTTCAGTCCTCAAAATTTCTCTTCTTTATGTTTGGTTTTTATTATTTTATGGTTTCATTTATAAGCATTTAAATTTGTTTTCAGGCCATTTTAGGGAGATTTTATGACAATGATCCTCTTAATTCATGTATTAAATTCCTTCTCAAATTTTTAAGGTCTGGAAATAAATATATACACCTTTACATAGGGGCCTATATACATATTGCACATGGATTTTTTTTTTTTTCAGAACCAGGGATTGAACTCAGGCCCTTGTGCTTGCCAGGCAAGTGCTTATTGTACTGAGCCATCTCCCCAGTCCATGCACATGGATATTTTATCATCAAGTACTTTTTATTCAGATATTTAGTTTGCCCTCTCCTAGTAGGTTTTTACTCTGGGTAGAAGAGTCTGGATTGTAGCAGGAAAACAGACCTGGCATCATCATTTTTGAGGAACAGGAGGAATAGAGGAATGAAGCTTTACTCAAATAGTGGGAAAGCTTGAAGACTACAAGGCAGAGCAGGTGCAAAAGAAGCCCAGGGAATCTGCGGCTCAGCCTTTAGAGAAGCAGGCATTGAACAGCTCAGGTTAAAGTCTGTAAGCAGCTGATTTGCAGAAGTGGGACAGGAAATACAGTTATTCTCAAGAGTGTTGAGAGCTCCCAAGACCTCTGTGCACGTATGGCAGTGAAGTTTCTCAGACCCTCCAGTTGGTGTCATAGCTTCAAACGAACTCACCTTGCATCCCACTTTCATTTTCTCACACAAGCCTGTCCCGTGCTGAAAACTCTCAAAACTGAACAGGAAAGAGGATTCTGAGAAAAGCAACGCTATGCTTCCCCTCTGAAATGTAGATGAGATATTAGGAGGTAGTACCAGGTTGTCTCAGTTACTTTTCTCTCTTTGTTGGGACAAAATACCTGACACCCAAAATTAAAGGAGAAAAGGTTTATTTAGCTCACAATTAGTGGAAGTTTCAGTCCATACGCAGCTGTCTCCAAGGCAGAGTGGCACATGGACGAGGGCAAGGAGCAAAGGAGAAGCCGCAGCTGCAGGTTTTCTCCTTTCCTTATAAGCAGGCTACCCTGGTGTGGGTGTGTAAGTAAGAACCCTGATGAATAACTTAATTAAACTTTCGAACTTCTCAAGTTGACACAATGTATCAATCACTACACAGGTCAATAAGAAACAATTCAGAACACTGATCCTGGTTGCTCCATATTTCTTTTCTGTCTCAAGCTGCTGAAGGCCTTTACATAGATTACCATTTTGCTCAGCTTGCTGATGTGAACTTGGAGTCTTTTATCTCTTAAATTCTTAATGACATGAATTATGTCACTGAAAAAAGTCCAGGAGAACCCTAGACCTTCATAGCCACGTAGCAGGTGAATTGCTTATTTATAGAGAACACTCACTAGTGAATTTGGCGTTCACTTATCTTCTGGGGTAACAACCACTATAAGCTCTTCTTTGCCAGTGACTTGGTCAGTGTCTGCCCCTTTGCCAAATCCATCCAGAGCAAAATGTTTGGTTTACACCAGTCACAATGGCACTGTCTTCTGCTTGTGCTCCAGTGAAGCACTCTTACAGACTTTCAAGGCAGGAAGGAGGAAGTAACACCCCAGACTTCCCTCTAGGACCCAAGCAGCCCATGGTCCAGCTTTTTCCCAGTCAGCTTATGCCGCCCAAGATAGTGTGGCTCAGAAGCAATTAAGATGAACAAGTGGCAGTGATGGAGAACAGCACTGGCCATGCCACATTCCAAGACCAGTGCTTGATACAAGATTTTTCTGCTTGTGTATGTAAAAAATAATAATTGAAAAATTAAAGAGCTTTTAGGCATATGTGATATATACAGACATTGTTAATTCATTATAAATGCAATGGCGTATACTTGCTATTACCTATTGAGAGTTTTTATAGAATAGTGAGCCTTCTCTCCAAATGTTGGGCATGATGAAAGAAAATTAGAGTGTTAAAGATGAGAACAGACATGTTGAAAGATACCAAATGATGACACTGTCCTTTCTATAGTTTTTCTTCATGCTTGAGGATTCACTCATGGTGGAGTCCTTTAAGTAAATCACAATGGTGCTGAGTTTGTTGGTGGGAGGCTAGAATCTTGTATCTGTTGGAAGTTTTGGGAAGTTAGCATAAGAAATAAAAGTAGTGCCTTACTGTACATCTTTTATTCTTGTTTAGTCAAAATTATTAAACACATACAGTAATAGAGGTATCTTGGGTCAGTATGTATTAAAAGGCTGCTAGAATTAATTATGTTACAGAGCAAATGTTATAATAAGAAAAAGCACAATGGAAATAATCTCACAGCTTTTCTTCAGATTGTACTTGTGAATCAAGGGTTAAGGAAGAGTTCTCAAAATAATTGTACTGCTATTACTTTTATATTATAAAGGACTTGTACATGCAGTATGGTTTTTTTTAAATAATGGTTGATGAAATGTTTGAACTATTAAAAGCCTGCAAATCTTATCTGCCTCCCACCAGTGAAATTTAATGACAACTTGTCTACTGAATTAGCTTGTTCAGTGAACAAATCTGGAATGCAACAATTATGCCAAAGCAATACAGTACATACAGTGACATTTTCATAAACAAGTACCTACTGTGACAAAATTTGTCTATTATTATTTTTGATGTTTCAGAGTCAATCAACCTGTAACACTCAATTTTGTAAGGTTAAGTTTTGCATGACATCCTTTTTCATAATTGTACCAACCTAACTCTACAGTAGTCATGTGGGAACTGCTTATGCCTCAGAGCTTATTTTTAATTGAAACCAACATCTTCAAACACACACAACAATGCCCTTTCATATTGGCAGTAAATTACTGCAGACATGGAATTTTCTAGGCTGTAGGAGCTAATAGAGTATGCTAAGCAGAGCTCTAACTATACAGCCTGAGTGATGGGGCTCAGTTTCTGCCTCTGAGTGACTTTAAGAACATTAGTTTCACATCTTCAGGGATCACACTTTTTTATTGTAATGTGTCTAGCTACTTTGAGTTTCCTTCTGCTCATTTGTGAAAGATTCTTTATTGTTGTTTTATGGAATTAAAAGTAGCAATGTAAGCTGAGTGTGGTGGCCCAGGCCTGTGATCCCAGAACTAAGAAGAACGAGGCAGGAGAATCACTGCAGGATCCAGGCCAACCTGGGATACATACTGAGTTCGAACA
>NW_004524579.1:5738766-5745842 GCF_000260255.1 Octodon degus | reverse complement strand
ATCCTGAAAACAAGTTAGCAATCTATACAAATTATACAGAATCTAGTTGGATCTTAAATGTTTCTCTCAATTAAAAAAGTAAGAATAATTTGTATCAAATAATTCTAATTGGTTAAGAGGAATTCAAGGAGACAAAACTGAGAAAAAAATACTGCTTGCGTACAATGTGAGATGGAGAAAAAAATAGCAGTGCAAGCCTGCCTGCCGCTGACTCTGCTCACGAGACTTAAACGGTGAACAAATCACGGCTTTGTGTCTGTGTTCTTCGTAAGTGATCAGCAGAATTAAGCTTAATAATCACTGAAATTTCTCATTTTTCCTACTAACACAGGACTAAATTGAATGTAGCTGTAATTGAGCCATGAAGATATAATGCACATTTTATGAGACAGTGTGCTCCATGATAAACAGTTTGTCTAGAAGGCAGATCATGGCAGGTGAACTTCATAAATCTCCCACAAGCTGTAATTTTTCTTTCATGAGTATTAATTGTTAATTGCATTGCTACTAAAGAATGATGGCTCCAGGACAGAAGATGACACCTTGGATGTGGTCATCCAGTCAGAGAATCAGACTTAAAGTACTTTCCTCTCTGGCAACCATCTGAGAGGTTTTCTCCGCAGACCTAGGTGTCTCTTCCCTGCTCTGTTCTCCATGTCTCAACAGACGGAGTGTACATTGGTTATCCACAGGCTTGCAGAGGATAGCCTTGAATCAAAGGATATCCTATGCTAAAATTTTTGTAATGTAGTAAAACATTTCTAATTATCCAAGACTACAAAAGTACAAAACCACTAAGGTGCAATTTTGTTAATCATAACTTTGTGGGGCTTTTTTTTTTTTTTTTTGAATTTTAATAAAGTGTCTACAGGGTGTTCAGGGTCTCACTACTAGATTAGACTCCTAGTGATCCATGTGTTACAGCCTCCCAAGAGCTGGGATTACAGGCATGCACCACCACACCCAGTCTAATAAGTTTGTTGAGGTGATATTCACACACTCTAAAATCCAATCTCTTAGAGTGTAAAATGCAGTGGAATTCAGTGCATTCCTAGAGCTGCGCTGTCATCTCTGTCAACTACTGGCCATAATAGAATATTTCATTATCCTCTCCCAAAAGCACAAATTCAAAAGCAGAAACTCCCTCATTTATCTCAACCCTTAGCTTCTAGAAATCAGTAACTCACTTTCTGTCCTAAAGAATTGGCTTATTCTTGGATATTTCAAATAACATAATTTTTGTAGGACTCTGTAGGTGGCTTCTTTCACTTACAATGTTTTAAAATTTTATCGTTGTCATGGTGTCATTTATATACTTTGTGTTTTTATGACAATAGTTTTCCTTTTATGAACACACCATTTCTTGTTTATCTTTTCATTGATTGTCCAACTTTTGAGTCATTTATATTTGAGTATTAAAAATAGTTCTGTTAGGAGTAATTTACCATCTTATCATACCATATTGTTTATTTTGAGACAAGTTCTTGCTAAATTGCCCAGGGTGGCTTTGAATTTGTAATCTTACTCTAAAGCTTCTGAGTGGCTGGGATTACAGGTGTGCAATACTATGCGTGATTTTTTCCTTTTGTTTTAAATTAGCAAATAATAATTGAATATAGTTATGTGATATAAATTACTATTTTGATGTATGTATACATTATAGAATGATGGCAAGCTACCATATTTCTCACACATTTTTAATAGAGATAGCACATAAAATCCACTGAGCAGCTTTCAAACATACAATAAAAATATCATTGACCATACATGCCATTACAAGAATTAAAATCTGTTGCTTTCATGTGAATGACATTTTATACCTTTTGGTAGACCTCTTCCCATTCTCCCTTCCCAGCCCTTTAAGTCCTGGAGGTCACAATCTACTCTGTTTCCATTTTCAAAACAGTATTAAAATGAAGATTACAAACTTAAAAAGTAAATGAAGAGTTGACCATAGCAATTAGTGCATTTTAGAATGCAAAATAGAATTCGAAAGGCTTATAATTAGATATACCTGAGGAAATGAACCAATTTAGCCCATGTCTTATGTGTGGGAGAGAGTTCTGGCCTACATGAAGGGCTAGGCTCTTTTTTTAAATTTTTTAATCTTTTGTTTATCTATGTATTTGGTACAGGGTCTTGCTATGCAGCTCGGACTCAGTGATCCTCCTGTCTCAGCCTCACCAGCACAGGGATTACAGGCATGCGCCACCGTGCTCGGTTTCAGTGGCCGGCTGACATGGAGCATCTAGGTTCCAGGGCTAGCATGGCGTGTGGTACTGGGGTATGGAACTCGGGTCCTTGTGCTTGCCAGGGACTAGCGTAGACTGCCGAGCTCTCTCTCCACCCTGTGTCTCCACCCAGCCACATTACAAAACATAGAAAAAGAAAAATTTATGGTATGTGGTAACACTGAACAAATATACTTAATGAAAGTATCAAATAATGGTAAAGAACACAGGATGTGAAAGAACAGAAATTTGGCTTTTCATTTATGTGTAGTACAAGCTTTGGATGTCTCAGTTGTCCTAGCTGTCATACAGGCTTTTAATTGCTACCTCATAAAATTGTTTTGATTATTAAGAAGAAATGTTTTTGTACAATTCTAAACATGTAAACAATAAAGTATAATATTGAAAGAAACAATTATTAATAAATGAACATGGTCTTTAATATTGCAAAGTGCTGGAAGAACTAATGATATGTCAAAACTAACAAATCTGTGAGAATAAAAGTCATTACATCGAGGACAGCAGTGTGTAACACAAAACCCATAGTAGAATTCCTCTTATCTTGGTCTTCTAAATGTGTACTGCTCCTAATGCCTTCTTGATTTTTATACTACCTTTAAAATACGTTAAAACAAAAAAGACAAGGAAAAAAATTAAGATTTCTTGAAAGCAAGCACCAATATTCAATTATTCCTCCAGTCTTGTACAGCTATCAGATTGGAAGATAAAAATAGATGATATGACAACCATTGTTAATGAGTTATTCCTGCTTTGAAAATCTGTAACATATATATTATTGTATGTTACCGTATTTCTGTATTTTTTTCTATTTGACTTTGCCTCTGTTTTCGCTCTTCAAGATAAAATTTTTAGAAAGTCATTATTTTTGAAAAATCATAAGATATTGAAAACTTAGGTCTCCAAATAAAAGAATAAATTTTACTCCTTATCCACTCAGTTTCAAGTATCAGGTACAATAATTTTACGTACTTAGAAAACAGGATATTTGGACATAGAAGGAAATTTAAAATATGGTGCATGCTGTAATGAGTCACACAAGATGAATGTAAAGGTATAAAATGAAATTTATAAATGAAATATAAATAAAACTAAGTGTACAATCAAATGTTTGACCATATGTAAATAGGGTTTGTAGCAATTTCCTATTCAAGAAAACATGGGTATATTGGCAAGTTTCTATAAAACTAATAAGAAGGACTCCTACATCTAAAACAGCTGGCCATGTACAGTTTAAGGAGCTTGTTGGTCTATTCTTCAGAGATCCAGGTAGGCATGGAAGCTCCGGTCCAATTAAGATGATATTTTCATGGAAAAGACAGAATATTTTTCATATCCTTCTGGAGCCTCTCTTTATAACATAGTGAGTATAAATTAAACTAAAAACAAATTTAAAAACTGAATGTTCTTCTCTAGAAAAAACAGCTCAAAGGGAAAATATAGCTGTGATTAGGCAGGAGTGAAATTTGCCTTATAATTCTCTGTACAGTAACAAGGCACAGAAATAGAGGCGTCCACCCTCGACTTGGGGAAATCCTCAACACATCTCTGGACCTCTGCACTCAGTGATCAGTGACACAGAAGGAGCGGAAACAAAGGCACCTGGAAGCTAACATATTTGAGGGAGTCCTTGTAAAGCCTTTCGGTGACCCCTGAGCACTGCTGAGGGAGAAATTTGTGCTAGGATGGCAGATAGTGATAATCTTTTGCTATTAATTTAGATGAGACGAAACAGGAAAATGTTGATAATAACTGTTGGACTCACAGACTAACGCAAACCATAGTATGCTTCATAACTTGTCATAAGTTAAGCAGATATGCAATTTTGTACATATATTTTATGGAGAGAAAAAAGTAGATGAAAACTAGGTTTTACTTCAGAAATTAGAGATTGTCAGGTAAAAGTACACTTGTTAAGATTTATTTAAAAATTTAAGTGAAAGCCTTTTTTGGCATTTTTTATGATTATGGCTAATTAGTTAAATAAATGAGTGATAAAATCCAAGTGAGGCAACATTTACTTGTGACACTTAAGTTTGTGTTACTCTTACAGACAACAGTGAAATTTCATGTAAAAAATTTAAAACTTTACATTTTTCAGGTACATATTACACTGTGCATCTTAAATAACTCCACAGGATTTTGCTAAAATGCAAAAAATTTTGTTCACAATATTCTAAAATCAAAACAGTAGTAGAGGCATACAAACATCCTGTTATTAATAACAATATTCCAAAAATACTAAAGTCCACAAAGAAAAACCTCAATTGGAAAAAATTAAGAAATAAATTAAAAAATAAAAGTATCAATTTAGTCACATTCATTAGACCACACAGAGTAAACCATAGCAAACTAGAATTGCATGTATTTTGTCTCAACCAGGTGGCTTTATAATACTATGATGTTCAACTTTGGATACAGATCATTTTACTTTCCTAAATTATTCCTGGAAATGCAAGTCAGTGCTTGTACCAGTTAAAACACATAAAGCTGTGCATGTTGGTGCGCTCTCGCACCCACCACCACATTTATTGGAATCCTGACCTAGTGGAACCTACTGATGATCATGTAGGTATATTCTGTGAAGATAGTTCACCTAAATCAAATCTATTCTGTGAATTAAGATATAATATGCATTGTAAGAGGGATATTTTAATGATTTTACCATGCCTTACTCCTCAAAAGCTTTCTGCTGAGTTGTAATGAAACACTAAAGCAGCAGAGAAATAGAGGTTTTTTTTTTTTTTAATTTTTAAAATCATTTGTTTCTTTATTTCTTTATCTGTCTGGCACAAGGTCTCACTTTTCAGCTCAGACTCACAGTGATCCTCCTGTCTCAGTCTCCCCAGTGCAGGGATTACAGGCTTGCACCATCATGCTCAGTGTCAGGGCTGGCACAACGCGTCCGGGGTTCTGGGTCTGGCACAGAACGTGGTACCAGGGATTGAACCTGGGTCTTTGCACTTGCCACACAGGTGCTTACACTGAGAAGCTATCTCCCCAGCCCTGGAGCACCTGAAAAAACCTTCTGTCTCCTTTCCCTATCCTTGAAATAGAAGGGCTAATTGGTCTGCTACTCTTTACCAAAGCAAAGCACAACTCATTGTCTCAGAGTGAGCGTGGATAAAATTCTTGTGTATCTATGATGTGTGCTAAGCTCAGGACAGCCAAAATACTAAATTGATATAAAAGGGAAGCCAGGTAATGGTCAGATAGCAGGTCCCTCTTAAACTGAATTTTTTAACACTTGTCGACAGAGTTATGAGAAAACTGACATGTTCATTTATACCACATTAACATCTGTTGGCATAGTCCTGAGGAAAGTAAAACTCAGTGTGTGAAACTAGTTGATCAATTGTGACAACACAGCAAATATTTGTCAGTATTTATTTTGTTGTGTCAAAGTGAATCATCAAATCAGAGGATTAAATATATTTGTAGAAGTCATATTACCAGTTGAGATGAAAATAGTTTGTGACTTGAGTTATCCTGTAGGATGACTAAAGTCAGTGGCTCAAAGGACATTACATGCAAATTATCAGGAGCTAGAAGGACACACTACTGCACCATGCCAGCTTCTGTAGACATTCTGATAAATATGGTATCTTATATCCTGATTTTCCACTCTACCATATTCCACTCCTAGAGTAGAGGAAGAAAAATGTAGACTTTATGTTTTAAGATCTATCGCATCACAGAAATATCCGATTGTTTCTCTTCTTGAAGTAGTCCAGTAACTACTCTTTAAATGTCAAAAACTGTAGTTTATAAAAGCATCAATGTGGATGGCACAGGAAGTAACTTGGAGCTATGTAGAGTCATTTGGTTTCCACTGTCTGGTTCAGCTTATAGATATTTTTGTTTTTATTTTTTTTAACACTAGTGGTCTTCACCAGAGAAAGTAGGTAAATATTCATGCTCATGTTCTCACAAATAACTTGGAGTACAAAGCTCCAAGTTCCACTGAGCGTGGTGTTTTCATAGATTGCTGAATACTATTGTAATGACTAATTTGACTTAAGATAGTTTTGCTAACCCCACCGACAGAATTCCTAGTGTGAAATTGGTAATCATGCTATTGTAAGTATCTTCGTACCTTGGCTTCTGACTGCTGGGATTTGTTTTATGGAAATTAGTGTGGATGATCTCGTAGGCACCAGGAAGAGTGGGTGTGCTCTGAGGGACAGAAATGTTGCAAATGTCAGTTGGAGGGGTGTATACAAGGAGTCATCTGGACAAAAATTTTATTTTCCAATAACAATAGTTTCACAGTTTTGGGAAGTTGAGCGGTTAAATTAAACTACTGTTTTTATTTTTGTTGTTTTCAAAGGGCATTTACTTGAATTTCAGTGAAAATTGAATTCAAGTTGCCAAGCTCTGAAGAATTAAATCAACATACAGTGAAGTAAGATTTGATTTTATAAGAAAATATCCTAGCCTGTCAAGAAGATTCTTATTGTGAATTTGTTTGTTTCACTAAGGAACAATACATATGTATGCATCCCCAGGTAGAAGCTCACTGATTTTCGATTATATATGCATCAACTATTCTTTTCAATGGATATTTCTAAATGATAGAAAACCTAACTCCATTATTTTATTTCTAACTCTGTAGTTTTCTAGGGACTCCATAATTCCTGCCTGCTTTATATAATAAAACCTAACAAAAGAAAAGAATATATTCCTAATCTCCAGAGGAATAACTGATTCAGTTGAAATAACACGCACAAGAAAGTTACGAATTGATGTAGAAAAATCAACTACAAGTTGCTTGGCAGAATCAATCCTTCCTCCACTCACATTTCCACTCTAATAAATAAATAAATA
>NW_004524579.1:5737312-5738646 GCF_000260255.1 Octodon degus | reverse complement strand
TCTCTCTCTCTCTCTCTCCCTCTTTCTCTCTCTGCTTTTGCTGTCTTCCACTGACATGAACTGTAGCACCTCTGCCATATGCTGTGCTCCCTTGCAGCTAGCCAATGATAGACTGAAACTTCTACAAACTGTAAACTAAATAAACCTTATACTTAAAATAATAAATTTAATGCTCCTTTTAATTTCTTTTTTTTTTTATCTTTTAAAACCAAAGCATTTATTTTGAGTGAGTGTTGCAATTCTCAAGATGAACTGGACGCTGCAACTGCTGCTCTCTTGGGTTTAGGTGTCGTTCCTTCGCGGAAGCCATGCCTGAATCTGCGATATACAATTTTTAGGTGCCTCATTCGACAGGTTCCGGTAGTATTTCGCCTTTTAGCCTTTGCACTCCAGTTATACTTTCTTTTGCGCTTGGCGGGATAGCCACATTTGCCACAAGTCGACTTCTGAAGGTGGTAGGCCTTAGAGCCACAGCGGCGGCACAACGTGTGCGTCTTATTACGACGCTTTCCAAAGGATGACGTTCCCTTCGTCATCTCGCTTGTGCCGCCGAGACCAAAGAGCTCCTTTTAATTTCATAGTGTTAGAGAAAAGACCAAATTTAGTTGAGTACCATAATAACCCAAGTCAAGAAAACTGTTACATTAATAAGTTAGGGAAAAGTAATTTGAAATTAGAATGTCAGACTCCTGGACATTTTTCTTTTACAATCAGTAAATCATTTGGAAAACTCCTTTCTCTGAAAATTATTAGTAGATTTCCCTAATAATTATAGGCAACTGTTCAAAATGTCTGAGAGGTACGACCAGGATATTAGTGTTTTAGCTGAGGATTTTTGTTTGTTTGTTTTATATTTTTAGGGAAGGGTCTACAGGGTGTTCAGGGTCTCACTACTAGAACGTAGTCGTAGTGATCTGCTTGCTTGCAGCCTCCCAAGTGCTGCAATTATAGGTGCGCACCACCAAGCCCAGTCTCAGTCGCTGTCTCAGAGTGTCCTGGGGGTGGGGCAGGCATGGCTAGCTGAGGAAATTAAAAAGAAAACAAATCAACTATTTTTTCCCCACAGTTAGACACAGATATGCCAAATATGTTTCTGTTTTGCAGAAATATATAAAACTTAGAATATATGAAGTTAATAGGTGCATTTTCCCTAGGACATGTGAGTTTATTTGCATTGTCAAACATACTAACTTCATCTTGCCTGTTCTTTTTTATTTTTTATTTTTTCATTTTTTTTATTTTTTTTTCAACAAATAATACACTGCATATATTCTTCTTAGTGGTTAATTGCTGTACAAGATGCGGACTTGTGATCCTATTTACAAACACCATTA
>NW_004524579.1:5734984-5736473 GCF_000260255.1 Octodon degus | reverse complement strand
AGAAATGTATCCTGCTAAAGACATAGTGAGATGTGTTGTCTAGTCACTCACATAAATTTACTAGAATTGAGTTAGTGGGTAAAGCCAATCTCTGCAATGATATTTAGCTATAGAGTGGCTACCTTTTGCCATATAGCTAACTATTTTGTCAGCTGAAAAAAGAAGTAAAATTTCAGGTAGCAAAATACATAGTAATTGGGTCACATCTCAGAGTGAAGTACGGATATGACGTACTGTTCAAAAAAGAGAAAAATTTAAATGGAAAACCAATTTGACTGTAGAAACTAGATCTAGAAATGTATGCCATGTTTTAGAGACAATAATATCTATTTTGGAAGAGAAAAAAATCTAATATCAGATTGTAGATACATGGATAAAAATATTCTTAAATTTAGAAAATAAATCCTTTTGTAATTCTATGTACTAAATGTCATTGTGACATAATTTTAGATATATGAAATTAATTTTAATCTGAGGAGATTGCATTCATAAAAAATCATTTTTCTTTTTTCATGCGTAAAGTAAAATGCCATTTTGGAAGTAGGTTCAATATGACCTTTATTCCAAGTTGCAACTATGATTATATGCTGAAATTGCCTAAATTGGCAGTGACAGATAAGCCTTTAGAAAAAAAATAAAAACACTAATCATTCTTCGAATTATTCAGGCACTTACCTGGTTTTAATTTTTTATTCTTTCAGCCTCTTGTTCCTTTCTCCATTTGATCAGTGAGTACTTTTGAACATTTTCATGCAACAAATCTACATAAACTCTATGTGCAAAGCACCAGCAAGCAGCACACACATCTTATGAAGGTGTCTCCTCTGAAAAGTTGTCATCAAATTAAAAAGCTTCAACCTCAGCATCCCGTTCATTCGTTATGTGCATTCCAGCCATTTCATCCTGCCAAATGAGAAAAAGTAAAGCAAAATAAAAAGCACAACACATCAGAAGCAAACAAAACTAACACTTCAGACTAGAAGCTCCAAATTAAAACAAGTGTTCTAAAATGCCAAAAATGTCATTATAATATTAAAAATAGCACTTTTAGATCTATAAGAAATATGATGAATAGTAGACACTAAAGAGCTGACTGTTTTATAGTATAAAGGGTTATATTATATTTAGAACCTTTATTTTATGCATTCTAAAAAGTACCACTCAATAGTTAAAATGAGATATTTTCTCTTGAATCACTTTGGAAATAATTATTTTGTTATTAGCAAACCTTTTATTACAATACTGGTTGACTCACTTCTAAGAACATTAAATTACATTAATATTATTTAACTAATCTCATGATATTAATGTTATGTTAATATTGTAAGTATTAAAGAGCTGTCAAGATGACAATTGCAGTGTTCATTTGTGCCCCAAAAGGGTCTAATTTTAATAAGGAAGAAAAAATAATTTCATATATTTTAAAAAAAATTTTTGATTGGCACAAAATGCCCATATTTATGGAGTATAATATAATAATTTGATGCAT
>NW_004524579.1:5728041-5734884 GCF_000260255.1 Octodon degus | reverse complement strand
AAAAATAGGATAAAGAATTCTATGCTTCTCATGTTTGCACATAAGTCCAAAAATCTCACCATATACAACCTTGAAGCAGGACAGTCCCACAATATTCCTTTTCCTGTCTCTTGCTTTCCTTCCCCACCGCCTTCTTCTTGAACATCCATCTACCCGAGAGACATCTTAGCAGTAAATGGCATGTCATGACAAGCCGCCCATATTCAGAATACCACAATGACATTGCCTGTTCTTTTTTTAAAAATTTTTCTGGTACTGGGGATTGAACTCAGGACACTGTGCACACCAGGGAGGTGCTCATGCTGCTGAGATGACTCCCTGGTCCTCTTCCTGTACTTTGTACAGTGCAAGCATTTGAACTTGCCTACCTAAAAGTCACATGGTAAAACATTACCCTAGATGTAATGTGCTAAATGGTGGAACTCTGGAGAGGTAATGAGAAGAGAGGAGGTTTTGCGAGAGTGAAAATAGAGTCAGTACCCTAATGAGGATGCTAAAAATACCTGCTTTTCTCTGCTTTGTGCCAAGTGAGAAATTAGTAATATGAATATGGAAAAGGACTCTTACCAGTATGTGACTGTATGGGTGAGTAAGCTGGTCTTTTCCAAATTCCAGGAGTCTGAGATTTAAATAATTTGTAAGCAATCAGCCTGTGGCAAACTGTTACAGCTTCACAAACTGACTGAGCCATGGTCTGGACCCAAGGGGAAAAAATGTAATTCTCAGGATTATGTAGGGAATTAGGGTGTTGCTTTGGCTGCAACCTTGCTATAGTCCAGGAAAATGAAGAAGATGGATTATTTCCTGGTTTTGCACATATTTTTTATCAACAATGACCATAATTTTAGAATGTATTCATATCTACAGGTAACATTTGCTAAGAATTTATTACATACAACATTTAAAAGTACTTTGTATATTATCGCATTATATATTCAATTATTCTTCATGATACATTAGTTAAGAATCTCAACTTAGAATTGCCCAGACACATAGCTATTAATTAACAGAGCTGTTCTTTGACTTAAATATCATTCTACTTCTCATTTACTTTTGAATTCTCTCATTAAGAATCATATTTTCCAAACAAAGGAGCTAAGATTGTGTTGCATAAAGCTAAAATGTTTAAATATGTCTAAGTCAAGGGCTGACAATTTAAGGCTGAGCAGACTAAGCACCTTCTTAGGCAAGCGCAGAGACCAGGATTCAATCCCTGGCACTACAGCCTGCACTGGTCCTTGCCCCTGAGCTGAGCTGGCCACTGAGACTGGGGTGGTAGCCTGCAATCCCAGCCCTGGGGAGGCTGAAAACAGGAGAATCACTGTGAGTTGGAGCTGCACAGTGAGTCTCTGTACCAAACACATAAAAATCAATCAATGAATCAAAGCAATGGATTTGATATTATTTTAAAGTGTAAAAATAAAATACTTTCAGATATTTTAATAGAACAAAAGAAAAGAACAGAAAAAATATGGAAGACGAAGACTACTCGTGTATTTGCTATAACAAGTCCTCTGCAATGCTTTTTTTTTATTTTTAGGGAAGGCTCTTCAGAGTGTTCAGTGTCTCATTACTAGATCAGACTCGTAGTGATTTTCCTGTTTACAGCTTCCCAAGGGCTGGAATTATAGGTGTGCGCCAGAATGCACAGTCTCAGTTGCACTCTCAGCGTGCCCCGGGGGCAGGGTCAGCACAGCAGGCCTGGGATTGAACCCCTGACCCCTGTGCCTGCTTGCAGGTGCCTTAATCTGGTGAGCTATTTGGCAGTCCCTGCAATGCTCTTAATGTATCCATTTCCGAGTTGACCTGGGACTCAGTCAAATGTAGCTTATGACACTAACAGTTTTGACACTTTGTCAATATATTATATCCTATAATTTTAAGCAAAATTATCATACCATTTTAACCATAATTAAATTTGAAAAATGATTATTTAATAGTTCATATTAAATAAATAAAATCAAATGGAAAGATTGGTAAATCTATATAAACCTTAAAAAAATTACACAAAAGTGCCTCCCCGGCAGGGATGGTGTCCTGGATTCAATCCCCAGTACCACGGAAAAAAATAACACATAAACTTAAATGAGTAATTTCACTTAAAAAGAAAAAGATGATGTGAGTTCCCTTAGAAGTAAATCCTCATGGAAGTATTGAGTAAACACAGATCATTTATAAGCACGAATCATTTAACATGGCCTGTGTGGCATTATTATTGGAAGACCTGGTCTTAAAAATTGATTTTATAAGAAAAAAATTACCTTAGATTAGAGGTTTTCACTTATGGTATAATTTCCTTTCTTTTGGGGATTAAAATAAAATAAAACATATAAAATTCAGATTAGAGTTCTTCCCATCTCAACTACCTCATTCTCTAGTTCTATTTTTTCTCTTTTCCTCCTGACATTCATAGTGTTTGACCGCCTGTCAATAGGTAGGACAGATTTACAGCTACTTTCACTTAATTCATTGAGAAGAAAGATTTGTACTAATAGTGTTTGGACAGGATATCCTGTCTGCATCTTGTACTATAGATAACCTCTAAGAAGACAACAATGTACAATGTATTAATTATTGAAACTGTCCTATTAATCAGTTTTGAAACTGTCTCATTGTTATTTGTTTCTCAATAAAATAAAATAAAATTTAAAAAAATAGTTCCAAATCAACTTTTATTTATTTATTTATTTATTTATTTATTTATTTATTTATTTTGCGGAACCAGAGGTTGAACTCAGACCCTTGCACTTGCCAGGGAAGCGCATATTCTATTGAGCCATCTCCCCAGCCAAAATTAACTTATTTAGCCCTGAATAGTAAGTTAATAAATGAGATAAGCATAAAGTGAATATTGTCAAGAAACAATGCAATCAATTACTTTAAGAAGACAGTAGGGGAGGGGGAGATGGATGGTTCAGTAGAATAAGCACTTCCCTGGCAAGCACAAAGGCCTGAGTTCAATCCTCGTTTCTGAAAAAAAAAAAAAAAAAAAGACAGTAAGTGCCAAAGTGTGCTCATATTTTCAAGGACAATTTCTAATGGACTAGCCATATTTATTTCATATCCATAAAATAAATAATTCATTTGAAAATGACAAGAGAAACAAATGGCTGGGAACAGAAAGGCAAGAGGAAAACAAGAATTCCTTTTCAACAAGGTTGGGTGCAAGAGACAGACTAGAGTATCAAGGAAAGAAATTAGGCCAAAGGAGGAAATCTTTTAAAAACTTATATTTCTTTTTACGAAATAGCAAAAATTTGCATTCATCTCTATATTTGTCTTAAAGCCTGTGTGGTTCAGCTAGCCTTCAAGGTAAACAAATACCAGACATAAGTATCTTCAGGAAAGAACTTTACCAAAATACGGACTGTATCTAAATACCCTTTGACAGAGGCATGAGTAATGAACATATGCTAACCTCAAACAAGAGACACAGAACTATAAAACTTCTAGAGTAAATCAGGAGAAAACTTCTGATTAGACTGCTCTGGATAAAAGTTTTTGAACATTACTTCCAATGTACAGGGAAAGAGAAAAAACAACTGACAAATAGGATTGCAGCAAATTGAAAAAGCTGCTGCATCACAAAGGAAAGAATCAACATAATGAAGGGACAGCTGCTCTGAGTACAGAGTAAATGTTGAAAGCGCTACCTTAGATAAAGTACTACTAGTGAGAATCTGCGGAACTCAAGTGACTCACTCTGAAAACAAAAAGACAATAAATAACTCAAATGATTCAACTGAAAAATTGACAAAGGATATGAATAGACATGTCTTTTCAAAAGATATATAAAGACCCAGCAAGTATATGAGAAAAAAGGCATCTCACTACTAATTGTCCAGAAAATGCAAACCAAAGCCACAATGATATCACCTTTCAGAATGGCTACTGTGGAATAAAAGCTGAATGTAGCTGAAGATGAGGAAGAAAGACAGCTCTGGGTTACAGGGGGCCTGAATATGCAATAGCACAGCCACTAGGGGAAACAGTTGTGCACAATGGTCTGCAAAGTTCTCAGGGCACTGTTTGGACCTTTCTTTAATAAGTTAGGTAAGTGTGTCTTAGCATCGGTGAAGTTTTGCATCACACAGTATGTGTAGTTTTTACTGGTCTCAGGGCCTTGTCACTGTAATCTCCAGATTATAGTGTGATGAGTTGTGTGGCATGCTAGGCATAAGGCCCTCTGTAGAGTACACAAAAGGGTGAGGAAGGCGGTGAAAGGTTATGACAAGTGTTACTGAATGCAGGATCAGAAAAGTGGCATCAGTGACCTTTCCCACTGCTGGTTTTAATTTCTCTTATTAAATCACTTAGCATTAAGTATGAGGAAAACATTCAGCAATCATGTATCATTTTTGAGAACCATTTGGTTTCCTTACATTCTGTTCCATATATTGCAGCAGTATATATTCTACTCTACTTTATATTTATTTATTTATCTATTTGCATTTTATTTTGTATTTCTTATTTTTTAAAACAATGATCAAGGTGTTTGTTTGTTTGTTTGTTTGTGGAACTGGTGATTGAACTTGGGCCCTTGCACTTGCCAGGCAAGCACTTATTCTACTGAGCCATCTCTCTGGCCCCCTATTTTTGTATTTTAGGGAAGAGTCTACAGGGTGTTCAAGGTCTCACTACTAAATCAGACTCAGTGATCCACCTGTTTACAGCCTCCCAAGAGCTGGGAATATCAGCGTGTGCCACCATATATATTCTACTCTATTTGAAACAGTCGTACATGTATGTTATAATTGAAAATAATAACCAATTTCCCAACATAAATCTCAAGCTTATAGAAGTACATATTTTTATATTTTAAAACATAATGTATTTTATCCTTTGTAATTTTTCTTCCCTGCTCTTTCATACTTAGCCTAATTACTGGTTGCTTTATTTATGATTTTCCCACTCCCTTAATTTCTTATAGAAAGCTTTATTTTGCAAATCTTTATACTTCTGGGCATTAACTAGTTTTATTTTAAAAGATGGCTATTCAGTTTTTCTTTTATTTTATTCTAGTTTTCATGGCTTCTGAGAATTCTATGTTAGATGTTGTGTTGGGATGCATATGTGTGATGTGTTTGTGATATATCTAACCTGTAGCTTCAATGGAGAGTAAATTTAGTACAAATTACTGCTCTGTGCACTCTGTATATATTTTAATTTACAGATTAGGTGATATCATGAGCTACCTTAAAAAATTAAAAATGTGAAAATGTTTATCATGGATAAGCAGTGTTCCCACTAATGTGTAGTGTGGGTGACAGTCCGGTTCCTAACCTGAAGGTCTTTTTCCTAAGATTGTTCATCTAACCCTCAGCCTAGTTCCTTAGTTTGTCCTTTTAATTTTGCATTTTTATAATACAGTGATTTTCTTTCTTTCTTTTTTTTTTTTTTCCTTTTGGCAGAGTCAGGCATTGAACTCAGGCCCTTGCACTTACCAGGGAAGCACTAATTCTACGGAGCCATCTCCCCGACCCAATACAGTGATTTTCTAACTTTGCTAAGTACTTAGTGTCCTTATTTGAGCTAGTATGACCCTTACTTATGTTTATAATTAACTTTTCATTAAGTTTACCAAATGTCTCTACATTACACCTTTCTTAGTAAGACTGTAAGACAGCTGACAAAGTAGGTATCACTCCTAAAGAAAAATATTTTTGTGCCCAACTCTGCAACAGTGTTATTTCACGTTAATTTTTTGGTACTATTTCTGAATAATTTTAAATAATTGCTGGTCTAATGTCATTATTTAATTCTTAAATAAAATGAAAAAAAAAGTCTTTTCTTGTTTTGTAATCATCCCACATTCTTCAGGGTCTGGAATTGTTTTTCTTTTATTTTATCCCTACATCAATTCTTCTGTTGTTAAATTCCATATTCCATTTTCTGCCAAGATTTGATGAATGTCGACACAGCTGAGGGCTCATCCTACTCACCTACCCCACAGTGTTTCATGCATCAGAAGCCCAGAGGGGCCTTTCTCTATCTGTGTGGGTTCCATTAGCTGCCCCTTGTGTTTTTCTTTGTTCCTTCTGTCCTCCCTACCTTCCTGTGCAAGAGACAAGGACAGCACCAGCAAAGATAACCTTTGTTTGTTCTTTCTCCCACTTTTTTTCTATTTTTTAAACTTCTACTCACATTCAATCTCCAGCCTCCCTTTATCTTGGACATTTTCTTTGCCTTTTTACACTAAGTATTTTTAGCTCACTGGTTTCATTGGACCAACAGTATATATTAATTTTTGGCTAAGAAAAGAAGTTGAGTGAGCCAGGCTAAGACAAATAAAAGCTATGGTCATTGAAAACAATATGCACCATAACACTACTTTGTGCATTATATCATGACATGCTTTAGTGACATGATTTCTATGACAAGTCAGGGTGTCAGAAGTGTTTTCCCAATGGACTATGCATGCTTCTAACACAGAGACAAGTTTTCATTTGCTTGCATGCCTGATATGCCTAGGATAGTGCTATGAAGATATTTGTTAAATGAACGAAGTACAAATGAATATAAAGAGTAAAATTAAATCTGCAATTTGTCTCCTAAATAAACTGCTATACAACTATACATGAATAAATGTTGGCCATTTTATCACCATTGCCACTTCTCTCTAAGGAATTCTACTCTAGGGAAAAGTTAGGGTGTTTCGTTATGATTCTACTGAGTCATGAGATAGGATTTTACTTGAGATAATTATATAATCATATACATCTGAATACACAAAATAATCTCCAAAATTTACTACATCAGGGGTTGGGGAGATGGCTCAGTGGAATAAGCACTTCCCTGGCAAGTGCAAGGGCCTTAGTTCAATCCCCAGTTCTAAAAAAAAAA
>NW_004524579.1:5718393-5721084 GCF_000260255.1 Octodon degus | reverse complement strand
TAAGAATACAAACAAAAATGAATATAATCAATCTAAAATATTAAAGTAGATAAGAGAAATTCCAAAATATTAAATATAGTTAAGAAGTAAATGCAATAATGGAATGCAGTACAAACTTAGAAAGGTCAGACATTCTGCTCTGAACGGAAAACTCAAGGCTCTCGAATTTGAATAAGAAACAGTTTTAAGAAGTGAGAAGTTTGACAGATAATGACATTTGAATCAGAATAAAAATAAATCTTGACTTAGTATGATAAAATTAGCTATGCTTATCCTAAAATTGTTTTTCATAAGTTTTTCCCTTGATCATAAAAGCAGATTGTTTAAATATATGAAACCAAGGCATAAAAGCTCAGCATTTTGTTAAAGCAATCTATATAAGGAAATTACAAGTAATCCAAATATGATAGAACTGACAATGTATCAGATTTTACAATATATAATATTGCTTCTCTGCTTTTGGCAGGCTTACACAAACTCTATCACATTGTTTTCTCTTTTGAACTCTTAACTCTTGCTACAAAGGACTAACTCAGCATAACTTCCCAGACAACACAACACAGATTAACTTTGATTGGTATTAAGTAGGACACAAAATAACTTGGGGATAAAATTCTTGTCAGAGATCACGGATGGTTAATTTTCTATAAATGGTAAGATTAAAGCCTGTTTTCTGGGCCAGCCAAATAGTTCAGCGGATTAAAGCACCTGCAAGCCGGTGCAGGGACTGGGGGGTTCATCCCTGGGCCTGCTGTGCATGTCCTGCCCAGGGGTGTGCTGAGAAGGCAATTGAGACTGGACATGGTGGTACATGCCTGTACCAGCACATGGGAGGCTGTAAACAGGTGGATCACTATGAATCCGATCTAGTTGTGAGACTCTGATCACCCTGTGGACCCTTCTCTAAAAATACAAAAAAAAACCTGTTTTCCATAGAAGTGATTAATAACTGTTCTCTTTATTTATCTCCAACTTAAATTTAAAGTCACTTATGGATAACGTACTTTCCAATAAATACAACATATTGCCATATTTATTATGAAATTGTGATTTTTTTGTAGAGAATCCTCCTCAGGAAACAAATGTAAAATAATCCATTTAATAAGATTTGAATGAAGTATTTTACTCTTTATGAAGTAGTTTAAGCATTTAGATTTTATTTTATGTAAACAAAATAAGGGAACAATTAAAATGGTTTCCTAAAAGTCAAACCATAATGCATAATAGTGTGATTCTATTTGCTACAGTTTGAGATCTAGAAGTTAAAGTTCATATTGGATAATCTGACATATCCAGTTGTTTGACATACCCTAAGTTTGACTAATGTTGCCTGTGTACGTACATCATTTTAAAAGGATTCTTTTATCATTTATGAAACTTGATCAAGTCATTTCTTCTTTGGATGAAGCACTTCAGTTATTCTTTGGATCCAAATTAAATCATTGCTTCATCATATGGTTCTCAGCCTTAATTAAGCAAGGTAAATCCTGAATCGCTTGAGCAAGTAAGGTTTGCTCATGTGGACAATAAACCTGGGGATTTTAACTCACTCCCAGGTGAGGTCATTCCTTTCTCTCTGCTTTTGGCTCCCTGCCATCTCAATTGATGAAACCTCAGCATGCCCCATGTACTCCGCAAGGTCCCACAGTCTTTAGAACTGCCCTAGAGTGTACCTACCTCTACCTGGTGTCTCTAATATACTCATCGGTTGAAAAGTCATACTATAAGATAAAAATTCTTTATTGTTGTACAATTTAAGATGATTTGGAAAACAGTCTGTGCAACAAACAAACAAACAAACAACCCCCCCCAAAAAAAAACAACCAAAAACAAAAACAAAAAAGCCTGTTCATATTTCTGGCCTGATAATAAATGGGGGACCACACACTACCCAAGACTGTTTCAGCTGATATTGAACCATTATTTTTTATCTTGTGTTCTTAACTATTTCATGCTTTATTAAATATATCATTTTCAAAAATCCTTTCCTCAGCAGAGATTTTTAGAAGCAAAAGTCATAAAATGAACTTTCGATGGTCAAGATTAAATAGTAAAAATGCCTAAGAGATGTATACTTCTTAGGAAAAAAGTGGCCTTGTTTAACCATTAAGGGGAAATAATTAGGAAAAGCAGATGTCTGGCATAATAAAAGTCTAAATTATAAGACTGTGTAAAACCCTTTTCAATTACTTTGAAATATATGTAGTAATCGCAGTCAAAGACTAATTAAATGAGTCCAGATTGGTTCCACTGAAAGACTAGGATCATTTACAATTTTGATAGTCAAAGTTTCAAGGTTGGAAACAGTAGATAAACATTCTTGTTTTGTTTTTGTTTTAGTCTTTACACTACTGATGGACAGCACATTGTCAATGCTATAAGGCAAATTACAGAGAAACGTGAACCAAGTTAGCAAAATGAAAACATTGCAGTCTAATATATGTATTTTTGGTCTGGGGAGATAGCTCAGGAGGATAAGTGCTTGCCTGGCAGTAAATCAAACTTCGAGACAAAGATATATTTCAGGAAGGTGCATTCATATGTTTGCTTTCACTATGAATGACAACAGTCTTACAGATGGGCTTGGAGAAAAGTGGAAACATTGATTATACAGCAAGATGTTCAAAATAAGGCCCCGCAATTCTGAGGCAGGGGGATGACAAGCTCAAGACCATTATAAAGCAGCCTAGT
>NW_004524579.1:5717650-5718293 GCF_000260255.1 Octodon degus | reverse complement strand
GCATACATATTTATGTGTATTACCTCTTCCTCTTGAATTTTTCCCCTAGCCAGTATGTAATAGCTTTCTTTATTTCGCTTGATCATCATTGATTTGAAGTTGAGACTGTCTGAGATTAGGATTGCTACCCCTGCTTTTTTCTGAGGTGCTGGGGCATGTAGTATTGTGCTCCATCCTTTGACTTTCAGCCTATGAGTGTCTTTATGAGTTAAATGTGTTTCTTGTATACAGAATATTGTTGGAATTTGTTTCCTAATCCACTGTGCCAGTCTATTTCTCTTAATTGGTGAATTGAGTCCATGTACATTGATGGTTAGAATTGAGATGTACTGATTTTTGAATGACATGTTTTTTACCTGTTGTCATTTTTTCCTTTTTCTCCTATGTTCAATTGCTTGCCCTATTTAGTTGGTTGCTTCCGATCTCATTCATGGAGTTCTGATCATTTTGGTCCCTCTCTAGAACATCTTTCAGTATACTGTGTGGTGTTGGCTTTGCCATCACAAAATTCTTTAGCTGTTCTTTGTCATGAATGTATATCACTTCTTCATCAAACTTGAAAGAGAGTTTTGCAGGGTATAGTAGTCTGGGCTGGAATTTGTTTTCATAGAGGACCTGAAGTACTCTGCTCCATGCTCTTCTT
>NW_004524579.1:5716388-5717550 GCF_000260255.1 Octodon degus | reverse complement strand
GTTACTGTAAACATAAGAAAATATCTTACCTGTGAGATGAAAGTTAATTGTCCGGTTGAGTCAGGTCAATACAGCATGCCAGCCTATCTCTAACTTTTAATATTTATCTTGGGAATATTCTCTAATGAGTTCTGATTCAAAGTGGCCTATTTCTACACCAATTACAGAGAAGTGTGGCTGTTTACAGTGGTCAGCACACATCTGTGGACAAGACAGTACATCAGCTTGTGCAATTGCTGTCATGGAGGAGTGGCCAATGGAATAAAATTCTTTCATGAAGAAAAAAATATACATGAGCAAAATATCAAATCTGTCACACAGGGAGTTCTATTTCTTTGTACTAAACATGGAATACAATGGTTTATGTGAAAATAAATGTGATATATGTAGTAATTATGAATTGTCAGGATTATTTAAGTCTTTGCTATGTATTTGGACAAAATACTGTTACTCATTGATCCATATATTTAACATCCAGAAAACTGTCAATAGAAAAATAAGATGAATTTCTAGTAAACAGAATACAGGAGGGACAGAAACAGTGGAGTAACTAAAAAATCAGTATGCCAATTTCTGGCAGAAACCTTCTTTGGTAAACTTAAGGCAGAGTGCGCCCATGTGTTCCTTTGTGACCCTCTGTTACCTCACCATTGTTGGTGATGCCTTAGGTTAATACTCAACCTGGACCAAACTGCTAACTTTTCCTATCTCTGTAGAGCATGGTTTGATCCTGACTAAAGAGGTTTACTTTACAATATTCCGAGATAATTAGACCTAAAACAGAACTCTCTGTGCTTAAACTGTTATCTTTTTTTAAGTCATCCATCAACCAAGGAATGGACAAAAAAATGGAGCAATTTTATAAAAGAGTACTACTCACCTACAAGAAAGATAGGCTTGAGACTTTTATAGGTAAGCAGATGCAATTTGATACTATACTCATAATTGAAAAACATAAGTCTCATACGAGCAAAAATCATAGTGTCTTCATGGTGCGAGAAACTGAAGGAGTGAATAAGACGCAAAAGGTACAACAGACACTGGGTGATGGGGATAAACTGTTTAAGAGGAAAAAGAAACTGGGATGGGGAAAGGAGAAAAGAAGGAAGGGACAAGGAAAATATATGTAATTCCAAGTTTAAGTATAATTTGTATATTTATA
>NW_004524579.1:5703650-5706008 GCF_000260255.1 Octodon degus | reverse complement strand
TGCAGGATATAGTAGTCTGGGCTGGAATTTGTTTTCATAGAGGACCTGAAGTACTCTGCTCCATGCTCTTCTTGCCTTCATGGTTTGTGAAGAGAGGTCGGCTCTAATTCTGATGGGATTTCCTTTGAATGTGATCTGCTTCTTTTTTCTAGCGCTTTCAGTATGTCATTCTTGTGCTGAATTTCTGGGATTTTCATTGGGTTGAAGTTACTTGGCGTTCTTTATGCTTTCGTTACCTGAATGTCAGATTGTTTCCTCCTATTTGGGAAGTTTTCTGCTATTACTTCTGCCCATATTTTTTTAATGTCATTTGTATTGACTCCTTCTTTCTCATTGATACTTATTAGTCTCACATTGTTCATCTTTGCATCATCTTGCAGGTGATGGATGATTCTTTCCTGCATCCTTGTTGTTTTTAAGAGATCCTTTCTTGCTTTTTTCACTAACTGCACCAGCATCTTCAAGATCTGAAACTCGGTCTTTATTTTCACTTAAATGCTGTTGCAAGCTTGTGATTGAGATTTTAATTTGCTCTATATCTCTTTGACTCTGCTTCATGTGATCTATTTCTTTCCTATATTGCTCATTGAAGGAATCCTTCATTTTTCTAATCTCCTCTATTTTTTTAATAATGTCTTCTTTTTTAATTTTTTTTTTAAATATGTCTTCTTTAGAAGCAGTTGTATATTCTTTTACTGCAGTGTTTTTTTCAGATTGGGTTTCCTCCCTATATTTCTGAAGTTGCTTCTTTACTTCAGATGCTATGAGTTCTGAGAATTCTTTTTTTTTTTTTTAGAAAAGTATTGCTCTCTGAGTTCCTCTATAACTTTCTGCTGTTGCTTATTTACTATCAACGCTCTTAATTCATGCATTTCAGCCATTCCTGTGTCCCATTCACTTGTTCTGGGTGGGCATTGGGCTTCCTCCATATGTTTCTGCATTTGATTCTTTACTGCAGATGTTATTAATTCAGTGATTTCCTTTTTTATTTCCAATCTGAGTTCCTGTATACCTTTTTGCATCTGTTTCTTTATATCAGAAGCTGTTGATTCATTGCTTTCAGCTGTGTGAGTCCCAATTTGTTCTGTGTTAGTGTCCTCTGCATTTGTTATGGGTGGGCTTGGGTTCTGAGGTTGCATTTTGTTCCTTCTCGTCATTTTGTGTAGCACTGTCTTCTGACCTTTGGTGTAGGTCTTCGTTGTAGTTATAACCTTAGCAGGTACTGACGTTCAGGTGCATATTGGGCTTGGGCTAGGACTGGGTCTGGGAGATCCAGGAATGCAGCAGAAATTCCTACTCGGCGGGCGAGGTTGGGGAGGTGCTGCAGAGTGGTGGGGGCATCTCAAGGGGGTGAAAGAGGCTCTCACCCATGCTGTGCCTGGGCTGGGACCAGTAGTAGGTCCTGCCAGAGCAGTGCAGCTGGAAACTCTCCCACACACTCACCGGGCCTGGGCTAGGACTGGGTCTGGGTGTTCCCGGAACATGACAGCTATAATAATAAATTTTAATACTAAATGTAAATTTCTATAATATACTGAAAATTGAACAGATAAAAATAGATACACGATAGCAAGAGAAAGCAGTCCACTTGCAACTAACCAATATTTTAATGATATATTCTAATTTAAAAAATGCGACAAAGTTTAAATATAAGGAAAAGACCAAAATGAAAGTATTTTAGATATGAAAAACACCAAGCATCATCTATACAACAAAATGAAAAATAAGGGGAAGCTCAAAAAAAATCAGAAGCTTGAAAATGCTTTAAATAGTTGAATTGGAGTTCTGATTATGTGTAATTTTTTGAAAAATGTTAAAATGCAGGGAAAATCATAAAATAGAATAAAAATCATATGAATTTCCACTGAGAACTTTGAAGAAACAATTATAAAATACTATTTTTCAAGGAAAGATATAATTTATAAGGGCATTACACAAGTATTTTCAGGACATACATATTATACATATTATATATATCATATTTATTGTGTGTGATGAAGAACTTACTAAATTTGAGGGCAACTTTCTCCATTTCAGATATAAACTGTTTAAGGAAATGACAATTTAAAAATTTGACATAAAATAATTAGTAATTTAAAATACTACTCTGCAGACATAAACTATAATTATTCATTCTAACATACTACGTTTACATTTTCAAAAGAACGTACAAAGGAAATACTGCCCTATAATTTGGTATAAAATGATATGAATCATCTGTTAGAAATAAATGGAAGAGGGGCTGAGGAGACAGCTCAGTAGAATAAGCACTTGCCTGGCAAGCACAAGGTTCTGAGTTCAGTCTTCCACACTTCAAATAAATAAATAAATAAATAAATAAATAAATATTTATAAAAG
>NW_004524579.1:5697121-5703550 GCF_000260255.1 Octodon degus | reverse complement strand
TAATAAATATAATAGGTGTAAGTATAGTTTTGAGTGAGATTCACACTCATTACCATTCTTGCTATCCACAAGTTACAGTAATGTTTTAACACACTATAATTTTCACATATCTTATACTATTTCTTTAATGTATGATTCATTTCCTGTCAAATAATATAGGTTGCATGCAGTAATAACAATGTTTGATATTTACTCTGCACTGTAGGCATTTTGTGTAGATGATGAAGTAAAAGGTTTGAGTACTTATTATGCAATATGTGAGGTGTGATTCATGCCCTAGCCAGATACTTCTAACCCAGGGCTTTTCATCTACCAAGGAGTAAGAAAGGTCATGCTCAAAAAGATGTCTATCACAGTGTTTTAGCCCCCAGAACCATATAATTTTGCTAAAATCCAAATGAAAAAAACATTGCGTTTCAAGGGGGACTCTGGGGTCTGGGGAGATAGCTCGGCAGTCTAAGTGCCTGCTTAGCAAATGCACAGACCTAGTTTGATATCAGTTACCACATTCCATGCCTTCCACCAAAACCAGGACTGGTTGTGCACACCTGTAATCTCAGCATTGGGATCCTGAAATAGAAGGATCACTCTGAGTTGAATGTCCTGTAGCGATACCCTATACCAAATAAAAAGTAAATAAAAGATTTTTTAAAAATGTGTCTCTGTTTGGGATAAGACATGCAGCTGGATTTATATATGGCGAGTGTTTTCTTCCTGCCCTGTAGATTAGTTACTAATAAAGATGAGAGAATAGTGATAACTCCTTGTCTTATAAAAAAGACAGAAATTCATGAGCTGGCTCCTTTCAAGCAGGTAGATACATCAAAGATTTTGGACTCAAGAGGTGTCAGTAGGAGTGACCTACATACTTCTAGCCTTTCTTCTAACTTTGCTGTAGGGAACAAGAAAACCTGTTATGGTGATCATTCCATCAATACGGATCACTGAGAGAAGACCTAAGCTAAGTTGAGAACTAAATGGTTGCTACTATATAACTGAATCTTTCACTTAATTATGAAAGCTTAGCATTTTTAATAATTCCTGAATCATCAAATTCTACGATACTTTCTCATTGTAGTGGAAAAACAAAATGTTCATCTCCAGAAGTCTCCCGGAAACACAGATTGTATATATGGTAGTGAAATCTGTACTTTAAAATCCCTTTCCGAAGGCATTCAACAAAATACTTATTTGTGTTTTGAAAAAGGTTGACCTCTACAACTGATTTTTGTTTAAGTGCATTTATTTGAAAAGCTGTCCTTGTGTGAAAGAAACAGTGCCGTGTAAAGATCAATCCTGAGCTTGATGTGGCAAGGGTGGAAATAAACCCAGCTGGGGGAAATTTCAAGGTCAAATAAAGCAAGTAAAGCTGATCTTCCACATAGGTCTACTAGTCAACATATTTAAGCCATCTTCCATTTGAAAAGCAGAGGAGGAAATGTATACTGCTAGACTTATATTGTTAAATATTATCTGCACTAATACACCAAAGGTCAACAGTTTAAAGTTATTTTATGTATTACTGATTATAAACAAAATTGAATCAAATTTTAATGAAATTGCAGTAAAAATACAAATAGTGGCTTTCTAAACATAGCTGCAAGATAATTTAAACACTATGATAAAATAAGCTGGTGATTCACTTTTACTAGTAGAAACTTGTTAAAAGCATGCAGAAGATCATGTCTGCTCCCTGTTCAAGCATTATGACTTTTTCCTTGTCTTTTATGTTCTGTGAAGTTAAAATGATCCTTCTGTGACCTTTTTAGCATTCTGTAATTTGATTCACTGTCATGCCACCCTTTCTTGTTCACGACCCCGAATCTGTGATTGGAACAGACAACCAGTCAAAATGGAGAATACTGAAAAGGTCAAAGTAGTAATATTTCCTGTACAAGTTTCCAGGATGAGGAGTGTTTCCATTTTCATTTGCGCTTCAGATAACAAAATGGCACAGGAAACATAGTGGGCATGATTACATTCAATTTATGATAACAAATATCAAAGGCATAGAAACTCCTAACAGTTGATAGCAATCCCCTTACTTACCATTTTGAATGATTTAAAGAATGTATTTTACCACTATCCAAAAGCAATTTTGAAGTTCAAAAAGATAAGACAACAGCATGAATTTAATAATTTTCAAAGTACAAATGCATGCTTTCATAGTTTTTACGGAATTCAAATTGGTTTTCTCCTCCAGTTCAACTGAAAAAATGAACAGATAAGGCATCAGTTTCCTGTCAATGTTTGCACAGTGTACAATCATTAAACAGCTATATCTACAAATTGCAAAAAGTAAACTTGAAGGACTCACGTTTTATGTTTTTGCTTGTTCAATAGAAGTAACACACTGTGTGGGAATATATATATATATATATATATATATATATATATATATATATCAACAGTCTATCAGTTTAAGAACTCAATGCTCCTATTCTTTCCACAACTCTGGCCTCAAACTCAAACTCAGCAGGAGGAACATAATCAAATTGCCTCAAAAAGTCAACATTGCATTTGACCACTGAAGTTGATTCACTTCTTGTCCTACTTGGTTTGGGACCCGAAATGTGGGAAGAATCAAGTTCATAAACTGAGGTACCTCTGTGTATTAAGTCATGTTTGGATTATGTAATACTTACTTTCCTTGTACAGAGTTTGCATATGCATATAACACATCTTAATGTCTTCTGTCAATCCTTCTCCTCTTCTCTCTCCTTTCATTCATCTTTTGATTCCCTGCCCACGTGCAAAAGATCTATATGCTAACTTTCAATTATCTATCTTTTCTTTTGCTCTTCATTTATAGTTTGTGTTTCTTATAAGAGAAGCCATGTGATACTTAACTTGTGAGTCTTGCTTGTTTCACTTAATACTGTGGTCTCAAAGTGCTTCACTTTTCCTATAAATGATTTGTCTATGTCTTCACCACAGAGTAGTACTCTATTGTGTATAAATACCACACTTTCTTTACCTATTTATCTGTTGATGGACATGCAGGTTATTTCTAAGGTTTATATATTATGAATCATGTTGCCATAAACATGGGTGTACAGGGATCATTATAATAGCCTTTTATCTTCCTGAGGAATCTCCCAAATCACAGAAGTTTAGTTCAAGTTATTGAATCCTATCATTTTAAGAAAGTAAAGTATCTAGGAAACACTAAGTAACTGAATTCTAAATATAAAAATAGATATTGTTCTAGTGTCAAATATAATGATATTACTCTTCAACAGTTTTTCAAAGATGTGGTAAAAGCAAGGAAACTTCAGCTAAAAAGAGAAGACAAAAGATCTAAAATAGAAGCATAGGTTGATTAAAAAGTCCGTCAAAAGGAAAATTAAGAAAATTTTATAGGTAAGTGGATTCAACTAGAGGCTATACTCATAAGTGAAATAAATCAGACACACATGCTTAAATATTGTGTTACCCCAGTAGTGTAAGGACCTGAAAGTATAGATAGAACCTGAAAGGTATAATAGATGTAGGAAACCAAACAGAAACTGACCTTTAGGATTAAACAATGAAGATAAGAGAAAGGAGAAAAGAAGAGAAAAAGGAAGAGGAGGCAAAACATGCAAGTATATATACAGGATGGCTGACATGATGGTACTAATAATTTCCATCAGTTTTTTTTTTTTTTTTAATAGCAGTTAGTGTTTAGAATTTTCAGCTTGACTTACTTTGTGTCCTGATATCTGTGATCTGAGCAACTACATCAAGGACAGTAATGTGTAACACCAAACTCGTATGGTTCAAATACCTCTCATCTTGGTCTTCTAAATGTGTACCATTTCTTTTTTTCTGACTGGATCAGCCTGCCCTGGGGGTGCTGGCAAACCATGTGGTGCCAGAGATCGAACCACAGTCCCTGCACACTTGCCTGAACTTGCCTAAGCGGGAGCTTTAGACTGCAGAGCTCTCTTGCCAGCTCTAAATGTGTATGATTTCTAACATTTTATAGCTTATCATACTCTTTAAAAATAAATTAAAACAAAAACACAAGGAAAAAAATAGATTTGAAGCAAGTGTCAATATTAAATTATTTCCCAAATTTTGCATAACTATATATGTTAATCTGAGCAACAAATTTGATAATAAAAGTAGATAACATAACAACCATTGCTAATTAACTATTCCTGTTTTGAAAATCCGTAACATATTTATTATTGTATGTTACCCTGTTTCTGTATTTTTTGTTTGTTTTTGCTCTTCAAAATTAAATGAAATTAAATTAAAAATTAATAAATTAAATTAGTTCATTACAAATTAAATAAATATAAACAAGTGAATTGCTCAATTAAAATTCAATTTTGACTGCTATATTCAAGAAGAAAAAATCTCAAAAGTATATCAGTGTTTGTGTTTTGAAGTCTAATTTTTACTTAGAATTTGAAGTTATAAGTCCATTTAGGATTTTCAAATTTGAATCAAGCAAAATTACAAGAGTTGGGAACTAAAAGATGCTGTCTTCAGAAAATAATCTTGGCTTGAGTAAATTGTTTTCAGGATTACTCTTTGGATTAAAAAATGACAACCATTGGGAACATTCAGTAATAAAAGAGATTTTCATTAAGCAACTGATTAAAAAAGATGGGCATATACTTTATTATAAAATATATAAGGATAAGATTAAATATACATCAGATTCGTTATTCCTACTAAACTTAGAAATCATGCATACACTAATCTGCATACTGTTAAGGAAACAAAACTGAATATTGAGATAGTTTGAGTCATTACATTGTTTACAAATAGATAATTCTTAGAAAGACATATATTCATTTTCAAAAATTTTCAAGAAATCAATTCTCTTTGTTAAACATTGGACTCCCAAAGATGTCAAGATGATAAATTAATAATACAACAAGGTCTAAATAGCCATGGCCATAAAATATTCATTTTATGTATATACAATTAAATTTAAATAGAGAAACTGAATTACTAATGTATAATAATAATTTTTTTTATAAATGAAAGCATTAACTACTGTGATCTCTTATTGAGAAGTTTCTTTATTCCATAATTTTTATTGATAAACAAATAGCAATGAGACAGTTTCAAATCAAACTGGTAGGACAGTTGCAATAATTAACACATTGCATACATTCTTCCTAGTGGTTATTGCTGTACAAGATGCGGCCATGATATCCTATTTACAAACACCATTAGAACAAATCCTTCTATTCATTAAGAGAATGTACCTATATATCTATCTTAACCACTTTGAATACACAGATACAAAATGGACATTCATCTGTATCCCCTTTTTTCATTAAGTTCCGTTACTTGAATATCATAGGTGTGTAATCTCAGCACAATATTCTAAAAGAGTCCAGTAGCCCATAATAGTATTGAGTCTTCCACTTCACTGGCAATGGCAAAAATTGTTGACCTGAGTCCCCTACAGCTTGACATAACACCATGGCTTTACTTCTTATATATTGTTTTTATACTTTTCTGCTGAATGGTTAAGACCAAGGTAAAGCAGGACCTATGCAACAAGAGTTGTAGCTTTTGGGTCTGATAAGGTCAGTGAAATCTCCTCAGGATTTATCCTGAGATCCTGTACTTCAGATTGTAGAACCTTTGTCAGTGTCAGCCACGTGGATGAGTCACGGCCATTGCTTGGCCAATGTGCTCACTGTGAAAGCTTGAGAGCATATTTTCTCCCCATGTGACTCTCCTTAGGCACACTCTACATCATTGATCACTTTCCTCTTTGGCCCCATAATCTCATTGATCAGAAAATTTGGGACACTACTGAGTTACAAGACATTACAGTGCAAGTTCTGATATGTCCTGAGTCTTAATTGACCGCGTAAAGCTAGGGCCAAAATGTTGGCTTTCCTTGCAGCCCTCCTTTTTCTCTAATTTTGGTCTGCAAACTTAGTTTGTTAACCATCCAGAAGACAAGCTTATTGTTATTACCATACAATTTAGGCTGTTAAGCTTAACCTCACTATCTGTCTGCATATCAAACACCTTAGGCATAATATGGAACAGGTACTTTTCCTCAAGTACTGATATGTTGAACTTTAAGTCTCTACAGAATATGATAAAAAAAAACACTTAAAATTAGATTATATTTTAAAAATAGGCATAAAGATTATATAATTCTTATGTTTACACATAAGTCCGGAAATCTAACCATATGCAACCTTGAAGCAGGACAGTCCCACAATATTCCTTTCCCTGTCTCTTGCTTTCATTCACCACCCCCTTCTTTTTGCACAACAATCTGCCTGAGAGACATCATAGCAGCAATTGGCAGGTCATGACAAGCAGCCCATATTCAGAAGACCAGAATGACAGACACTCCAAGCATGAAACTACTATTACAAAATACCATCTGCAGTGGAGTTGCTTAGTTCACAGATATCAGTATATATAGTTAGTCAGGGTGAGAATATTTCCATTTAA
>NW_004524579.1:5680076-5690576 GCF_000260255.1 Octodon degus | reverse complement strand
TAATCCAAGTACGATTTATAGTCAAAAACATCAGTGAATATATAAATTTTAAGATTTTTTTATTACAACAAAACAGATATTGCATTAAGCCCCCTCAAAAAACTCCTTTTCTCTGTAAGCACACTTATCCCGTATGTCTTGTCATTTTCTAAAGCAGATCTGGATGTCTTATGCCTTTAGTTGATCTGTAATGACTACCTTGATGTCGTAAATAGATTCAAAATTTAAACCTTCCATGGTCATTTTAACTTTGGGAGAAAGCCAGAAAATGCATATTGTTAGCACTCAGTGAATAAGGTGGGCAATGACCCAGTTTAATGTTTTTATAACTCTGTTTTCCATTTAGTGGCACTCAGCAGCAGCGTTCACCACATTTATTAACACATTTTTCAAAGACAGGAAAGATGACTTCCAGAATTTGAGAAATTGATGAAAATGATGGTCTACGTATGTATGCATGACAATGAAGGAAGCACAGTATTTTCAAAGTGATTGTGTTTCTTCTACTATAATAAACAGGTTTTTCTTAAATAGTCTTTGTATATCTAGATCATCAACTCTATCACAGATATCACTACAATATGCATTATTGGAAGAATATAATATAGGGACAAACCTTATAATAATTGCCAGACACTAAAAGTTAATTTATTGGTACATAATGAAATTGCAGTCTTGTCTTAAAATATGACTTTATCTTTGTTATTTACATGTACCAACTTCCTATGATGAATGCAATAACTATGTTCTGCAAAATCATACACATATAAATTAAAAAAAATAAATTTGACCCCAAAGAAAAAGATTATCATTAATTTTACAGGTTGAATGGGAGAATTTCTTAATAGATAGACAATTTATAAGACCATCATCTAAAAGATAAGTCAGATATCTTGTATGGTGTGGGAAAATACTGAGTAAAGCAGAAGTAATGTTTGAAGGGAAAATCTCCAAATTTAAGATGGATAAAATCTCAGAATAGGAGCAATGCAAGCAAAAATTATTCTCATACATAGCATAGTTGCTGTGGTTTGGCTGTGGTCTCTTATCCCCTCCCCCCAAAAAATCACCTCTTCAATTACTAAAAGGAAACAATTGCCAACCATGATCTTTAGCTGTCATAAATGTCTTCCAAAAATCATAAAGGCATAGTAAAAGCATTTTCAGGTAGAAAAAGTGGCTTCATAAGTGTTGAGTTCATAAATGAACAACAATTGAATGATAACAACAATAATTTGTATCATTTTGAAATATGTGAAATCCAACTACATGGAAAAAGTCACAACTAATTTAAGAAATAAGTAAATAGAGATAAAAATCACTTATTGTTTTTTATTACCCAGGTGGTAAAGAAGATATTATATTCAAAGTTTGTTTAAACGAGTTAAGAAAGACTCATATTTTTATTTCTATTTGTTGATTGACTAATACAGAGGATTTTTGTGTAATCTCAAAATATAAAGTAGTAACTATCATGTCTCACAGTTTCCTTGACTCTAGAGCCCAGCATTTGCTCTTTTTGGTTTCTCTTGTTGTGTTCAGATGGTGGCTGGACTCCTTCTTCTGCAAGTGGAACTGGGGATGAGCTTCTCCTAATCCAAAATGACGTCCTTAAGCATATGGCTGGGACTACAGGCTTCAAACGTGTCGTATTCCTACTTGGGGTTCCCAAGACTTGAAAGCTGCTTCTCTGGAGAAAGAAATCCAATGGAAATAATACAAATTGAGAAGTAATGCTTATTATATCAAAATGCCTGGAATCATACTGTCACTTCTACCTGTCAGTGGTTAGAAGGAAGTCCTTTAATGTCACGTTCACTTAAGGGAAGTGGATTGGAACCTACCTTTTGCAAAGGAAAAATGGAAGGTAAATTTTACAGGTATACTTTAAAGCCACCACACTATCTGGTCAGAAAGTCCAATGGAGATTATCTAGAGACCTAATGTATTTTAAGACCAAGAATGTTTGCCAGTAAGGCATGTTATGCTCAAAATGAATCACTCAGATGGGTCAAAACTGAAAATAATCAGATAAAAAGACATATAGTTTTTGAAAGCCAGTGGTACATTACCCTTCTGCTGCTGAATAGACACAAATACTGTCAAGATAAATGAAAATCATATAATTGCCTGCTATATAAGAGGGTTTTTTTGAATTTTTGTACAAGAATCAATTACATCCATTTAAAATGAAAATAAACTCAATGTTAAAGTCTATTATATGTGTACTCATTGTAAATTTTCTTCCAGTCAGCAAAAAGATCTCTTTATAAAACAAAATATGATCTTTAAAATTTTATGTTTTTCTTGTAATGAAATAGATATCTTATGACAATTAGTATTTCCCATATGTATGGTGACAAAGTCATTCTTATATGCTTTGCACTCACTTTTTTATGAGTGCATTAGGTTGGGCAAGGGAAGAAATACATCTCTTTTGTCAGGATTTTATTTTAATAACTTGAGCTAAAGGAGTTTCTACATTTTGTGCACAGAATAAAATTGATTTATGAGTAAGGATGAAAGGGTGTTCATCATTTATTCCCCAAATACTCCTGTTCTAACGAAATGTCAATTTACATTGATTAGTGAGCTAGTGCAGAAAGCTTGGATCAACTCAGAAAATGGTGTGCTCAGCCGAAAGCTTGGAGAGCTAGCACTTTGGTAATTCTCAAAGGCATTTTTCCTAAGGTCTAAATGAGTGTTTTTTTATATTTGACATGTATTTTTTATTATAGTATGTTAGTTGAAATGACAGTTGATGCTGCCTGGATTTAGCTACTAATAATCATTTGCCTCAAGTTATTTCTTACAGCTAATTTTAATCTACTGATCGATATTCATTGAGAGTTACAATAGATCAGATATTATTAACATGAGTAAATAAATTTATAATTATAAGGTGTGTGCAGTTATTCTCACCACAATGTTAAGCATTATGAAAACATGAAAGTTCTGATTTTCAATACAAAACTCAGTATCACTAACTTTATACACAAATATATCAAAATAACGTCCATTCAAATTAGTTTTTCTGTTCTTTTGTGTTAGTGTAGATGAAAAATATTTGGGTTCACATGAACAATTTTGTAAAGAAGTGAAAATAACAAATGTTGAAAGCTTCCAAAGTTCTTTCAAATTTAGTAAAATATTGTTTATTTTAGCTTTCATAAAATCAAACAAAATTCCATTTGCATATTCATGATGATCTACAGTTGTCACATCTCAGAAAACAGTAGCAAGGAAGACAACTATTTTTGTGCCATCATTTCTTAATGTGTCAACATATTAATGAATTTAATTCTATTTATGTACCATGTTCCTTATAGAGAATTTCTAATAATTGGAGTAGACTGTTTTAAAGTTGCCATAAAATAATTATAAAGTTTTTTCTTATTTTTGGACAGTTTTTCACCTATTCCTATTGATGTATTGTCATTTGAAATTTAACCATTTACAGTCTTTTTCTTAAATTTAATTGACTCTGTTACACAAAAGAAAAACATTGTTTTGGTTTTGTAGAAAAATTATAGAGCTTCATACTCTCCAACCTCCCTTCCCTCCCACACACTCTGGAATTTTTCTGAATCCTGATTGCTGGTTCTCACCTTGATGAATGCCAGAGAGCCCTGGTAGGCCTAGCCTTTCCCACTCCAGTCCCCTCTCGTGAGCTCAGCTGAGTCCCAGCCACACATCCTGACCTGGAAGACTGCTAGAGGGACACAGTGGGCCTTGCCTCAACTCCCTCCCCTTTCAGAACCCAGCTGGGGCCTGGCCACATGTCATTGCTCAAGAAGACTGAAACAGCCTTGTGAGCCCTACCCTGTGCTAACCCACATTTGAGAAAGACTGGCAGAACCTGGGCCTGCGTTCATATTCATCTGAACCTTCTTGGGCTACAGCTTACCCCTCAGTCTCCCACCAATGCGGAAGCCACACTGGACCCCACACAGCGGGGGCTTTGGTCAGCCTACTTTGCACTGCCACCCTGCTTTCTATCATTGCTGCAGAGTAAGGGAGAATACTGAGGGATTCAAAAAATGAAAAGGGAAGAAAAAAACAGGCAGTGTCAGAACTCTAGCCCACCCAAGACAAGTCAAGGAGAACAGGTCATAGCAGAACTTGGAAGTCACACACTTGAAATGTCTCAGATGATAGCAACTGCCAATCAAACAAACCCCATAAAGATTACTGATAATTTAGAAAGGGACAAAGATTACCAAAATTTCAAGAATAACAGAAGAGAGCCACCCAAGCAGAGCAAGCAACTAAGAAGGGAGGAAAATAAGTAGGAATCCTAAAGTAGGAAAACAACATGACAAAGATAAGCCAATGCATATCAGTTATAACCATCAAGGTAAATGGCCTTAACTCACCCATCAAAAGAAGCCACTTGGCAGAGTGAATCAAGAAACAAAATCCAACAATATACTGCATACAAGAAACACATTTAATGCAAAAGAATTAATAAACTAAACATCAAGGAATATAAAAGAATACTCCGTGTGACAGGGACTCAGAAAAAAGCAAGAGTAGCTACTCTAGTTGTTGAAAATGTAAACTTCAAAGCAAGCATGATTAAAAGAGATAAAGGTCATTACATAGTCTATAGTGGAAAATTACAAAAAGAAAAGATAACAATTATAAATATATATGTACCCAATGTAGGAACACCCAACTATATAAGAAAAATTTTAACAGACATGAAAAGTCAAATGAGCAACAACATAATTGTTAGACTTTATGGTTTGAAAGTAATAGTAATTTTATTTTATTTACAAATATTATTCTACTTACAAATATTCAAATAAAGCCACTGATAAAACTGCAAATGATTCTAACTTGTTATTATATATACAGTCTCATTTTCAATTTGTATATTTCTTGTGTAGTTTTTTCAAAACGGATAGTAGCTTTTGAAATTATACTACTCAGTTATTCATGTCACCTAGCATTTGCTTTGTTTTGTTTTACGCTTTTCGACTGGCTGAAATTATTCCTATTTATTGCAACATTGTCTTCTAATTTATAGTAACATATGTGTATAATCATCATTTACATTAGATTTTTTTAACTTCATAAGTTATTTCTGCAGTATGTGAACCTCATTAGATTTGTATAGTGAGTAAATACTCTCATGTTTTTCTATATCTTTTGTTCTCTCTCCTTTTTCGGTACCTTCTTGCTTCATTGGCAGACTTCAGAGCACTTCTCTTATTTATAAAATACATGCATATAAATATGATTTCATATTGCTTTCCTGGTACAACTTGTAACTATATTTATTATTGACAAAAATTGTTGTGCTAAGCAAAATTAAAGATGAAATATCTAGAAGAATATTATTATTTTTCTTGAATAGGAAAAAGCTTTCTCCATGAAACAGAAAAGAGTTTAGCATTTTGAAATCGTTTTATACTATTGTTTGGTATGTTGACCTCTGCCAAATTTTCTGAAATGCTTGTTATTATCTGAAACCATCTAGTGCCACCTTTACCCATGGATCTCGCAAATTTTATGCTTAATTTAGTACATAGTTTATCCCTGGGACTTTTCTAGCCGCTATAAGTAAGAGTAGCACGGACTTTCTGCCTCATTTAACTTTTTTTTTCAGATACTCTTGCTCTTGCAAAATGTTTAAATTTCAACTAGTTCCTTAACTCATTTGGTACTCAAATCCAAAGTAATATTCAGAAGAAAACCTTATTTATTTAGTTTTGTTTTGAAGCGTGAAATATTCTTTAGCATTCTTTCATATAGATATTTCATTTCATTTTTAGTTTTTTTCCTTTTAATGTAGGTGGTTGCTATATGGTTTCACGATGAAGCTTGGACTCAGTGATTCTCCTGTTTTCAGCCTCCCCAGGGCTAAGACCACAGGCATATACCACTATGCCCTGACTCTGTGGCCACTTCAGCCTGCCCTGGGGGCAAAGGGGCTGGTGTGGCTTGTGATGCTGGGGACGGAACCGCGGCTCACTAGCCTAAGCACGCTCAAGCAGACGCCTTAGTCTACTGAGCTATCTTTCCGGCCCCAATATTTTATTTTTTTATTATTTCATATTTTAAAACAAAAATATTTTTGCATGTAAGGTATAGATTTTCACCATGACTTATCACTTCCCCAAACATTCATGAACACATTAATCACACCAATATTAATATTGATGAGAATTTATGTCTGTGTATTTTTGCAGATTGAATGGCTTACTCTGAGTTCCTATTTAGAATGTTTGGAGTAATACATCTGTAGCTAATGAAAAAATGTAGAAATATTAAGTCATTATTAACAGGTTTTCCTGTTTTGATATAATTGTTTTACATAATTTGTTAAATTAAGATCTTGTAAAAGTTCTTTATTGGATAAAGAATAAATGAAATCTTTGTTGAATAATCAACTGAATGAAATTTTTGTAAAGAGCTATTACTATATTTTGACTGATATTCTGACAAATTGTCCTATAATACGTTGTTTTTAGAAAAACATTACACATTGCAGAGGGAATATTCTCCAAGATAAAAATATTAGAAACATGCTAGCTTTCCTGCTGATGCCGCACAATTTTTCCAACTACTGGGAGCTAAACGGGTTAAGTATTTTATTTTATAATCCCTACATTCAAGTGTTGAGCTAATGCCTTTTTTTCTCATATGAATGTTTCCAGTATTTTATTGTCTACTTTTTTCTCTGAAATCCACTGCCATTTCTTAATGCAAATGAATCATATAAATTGTTGAAATGTGACATAATTTTGTTTCTTGGATAGATACAGAACAAAAAAAGTACTTCTTTTTGATTTTTTTTTTTTCTTACAAATTTCCAAGCTATTTTCTCCGACATATACTGTGATTTTGTTTTGGATAATGCCAAATGTTGAAATATAAAGAATGCATGAAATCTCATTTAGGTATCCAATATCTGCTTGTCTATATATTTTCTGTTCATGTCTTTTATTTGAATCCATATTCAATATTGTGGAAACACAAACATTTGTTCCCTTGAAGCTTGGTCTCTGGCTTGTACCCTGTGTAGTCACCTCCTCTTCAATCTGCAAGACAGGTGTGACTGATTTCCCTCCAACGTCATACAGAAATGTGACTGTCCGTGGATAAGGTCACCTGTACATTCTGTATTAGCAGAGTGGAGAGAGAAACTTTCCTGCTACGCTGAGGAAGCAAAGTTTCATGGAGAAAGGACCACATGGCAGGGGAATGCAGGTGACCTCCAGAAAAGGATAATCACCACTGAAAGTTCAGAACTCGTGCGGTCATATAACCACAAGGAGCTATGTCTTGCCTAGAGACAACCACATAGATGAAATGGGATACTTGAAAGAGTATCCTCAGTTTGAGAAAGCAACAGCCCATCAAGCACGTTGCATGTGGCCTTGTGAAACCCGGATTATGAGAATGTTGATACCTCTTTGCACACTCTTGACCTACTAAACCACAAATAATAAATGTGCATGTTTTCTAGATAATAAATCTGGTAATCATTTTATTATGTAACAATAAAACTGCTACAACTATTTCTACCATTATGACAGAAAAGTCACAACCTAAGTATGTGTTGTGCTAAATATACATTTCCTTTCATTTAAACATGTTTTTTGAAGTTATTAAAACTTTTCCATGGTACTTAGTTATTTATGTGCCTATAATTCCTTATCACAAAAATGTTTGCTAGACACATAATGCTTCTTTCAGGATGCTTAAACACAGACACCCTGGGAATACTCCTTTGACCCTCTTGTTTTTCTGCTTCACTGAGACCGCTTTCTTTCATTAGGATTCATGAACAAATAATCAGCATCTCCTTTTCAAGATGTGGACTGCCTTTATCCTTGCTTCTATGGTGGGTTTTCTATTTTTTGAATTTGATGTCTTCTATTTCTTTCTGAATTTGGAGGAAGACATACTCTAGTAGTCTCCAAGGGGAGCATATAAAGCAGAGGT
This sequence comes from Octodon degus, assembly GCF_000260255.1. NCBI lineage: Eukaryota > Metazoa > Chordata > Mammalia > Rodentia > Octodontidae > Octodon > Octodon degus. The sequence continues at coordinate 5,682,620 of NW_004524579.1, read as the reverse complement.
ATGTTGTAGCGTCTCCTAAACATGCAACCCTTCCAAAAGACACCAAGTCAGGATCACCCTAACTTTGTCCAAAATTAACCCTTACTTTCCTTTTAGAAGTGAATGCCTACATCTATCCGATGACTGAGTGAAGGAATCTGAATCTACCTGTCTTAGTAACCATTTCCTCCACATAAGAAAATTTCCTGTGGCTAACCTTTCCTTCGACAAATTAACTGCCAAAGCAACTTGTTTCTGGTATTATAACGCTTTAGATTTCATCTCTTTCAGACCCACTGCTTCAATTAATAGTTACTCATCTTGTTTCTGGTTTCATATGTTATCCCTTTCTCCATTCTCTTATCGCTGAGGGCTTCTGTCATCATATTCTAATGAATAAATTTTCATTTGGCTTTCAGGGAATGAGCATGCATTCATGTGTTTTGTTTATTGTTAACCATAAAGTCTTGTAATTTATTCATCATTTTTATAGCTGGAAACCAATAACTGACACCCACAACTTAAAGAGGAAATTTAATTTGGTTCATGGTTTCCAAGGGTTCAGTCTGTGGACAAGTAATCAGAAGGCAGGGACATCATGGGAGAAGGTTGTGGGGGAGAAAAGCTGGTCAGTTCAAGGGAAAGAAACAGGAGGCTGACAGTACCAGGGAGAGTGCCAGCTAAGATCTGGATAGAGACCCTCCATGTCACCGCTCCAAGCCACACCCATGAGTGAGCCTAACTGATCTACAAAGTGCCTACCAGGCCAAAGAAGTCAACACTTACATTTAACAATCAAGACTCCTCTCTCATTTCTAACATGAGAGCTCTGAGTTATTTTAAAAAACTTACCATTGTTCTGATAACATCAAGCAGTAGGACTTAATCTATCTGTAGAGTAAAATTACTAGTCTAGGTATGAAAGTTATTAGGGCCTACCACATATATGCATGTATTAGTATATGTATATGTGTGTATATGTATATATATTACATATATATGTAACATGCATATATAAATATATTTATTTTTTATTTTGGAACAAGACATAACTGTACACATATATGTGTATAAGTATTTAATTTCTAGAAATTTGTTTATATCTTCTTTGCTACTTACCATAGAATTAATAAGAAGAAATAATATAATTCTTCCTTTATTTTATTGTACCAGAATAATGCCGATGGAAGTATCCTTACTTGATGTCTTATTAAATGGAAATTCAGTAGCTCTCTAGCTTAAGGTTTCAAAATTCTCTTCAAATTCATAATAACTTACCAGTTGATAATGCCAGCTACCTTTTATTACACCATTCAGAATAAAATACTGCACTATTGCTTGAAAGTACTGCTTTATTAATATAGAACGCATTACTTAAAGTTTGGACAATTTGGGCTGAGGAGTTCTTTGTCATCTTTACAGTCTAGTGTTGCATTCACTGAACTAACACATTAGATTTGTGTGTTTTTAAGCACTTGGCTTAATTGAAGCTCATGGTGATAACAAAGTAACTGGTCTCAGTAATAAATTATGGATGATCATGGTGCAGAGAAAAGTGTCAAAGACATGATTATATGGAGTTAAGTCAGCATTAAGGGTCTTTTGTTTCATTCAAAAGTTAAGGAAGAGTTGGAATTTAGTTTTCAAACCTAAGCATATTGCATATTGATAACACAACACCCTGACTTCTGAATTCTGAGTTTCAAATCATATGCTTTAATTAGGTAGTAAAATACAAATAATCTGATACTTTTAGTTTTTTATATATGAAGCATTTATGCCGATCCAAAAACAAAGGACTTATTTAAACCTTATGCAGAGGAATTTCTGCCGACTTCCTGGAACCCCCAGACCCAGTCCTAGCCCAGGTCCGGTGAGTGTGTGGAGAGCTTCCTGCTACCCTGCGCCGGCTGGACCAGGCCCAGCCCAGGCGCAGCATGGGCAGGACCCTCTCCCGGCCCTCGGGCCGCCCCCCACCACTCCGCAGTACGTCCCCACCCCTCCCGGGGAGGAGGAATTTCTGCCGGCTTCCTGGAACACCCAGACCCAGTCCTAGCCCAGGTCCGGTGAGTGTGTGGAGAGCTTCCTGCTACCCTGTGGTGGTGGGACCAGTCCCAGCCAAGGCGCAGCATGGGCAGGACCCTCTCCCACCCCCTTGGGCCGCCACCCACCACTCCACCTTACCTGCCCCACCCCTCCCGCTAAGTAGGAATTTCTGCCCAGTTCCGGGAACCGCCAGACCCAATCGTAGCCCAGGTCCGCAGCAGGAAGGAGCTGAGCACAGCAGCCAGGCCTAAGCCAGACGCAGCTGGATAACTCCAAACTCTGTAGAGCTCCACCTGAACTTCAGTACTTGTGAAGGTTATAACTACAGTAAAACAAAGGGCAGAAGACAGTGCTACACAAAATGACGAGAAGGAACAAAATGCAACCTCAAAACCCAAGCCCACCCGTAACAAGTGCAGAGGACACTAACACAAAACAAATTGGAAATCACACAGCTGAAAGCAATGAATCAACCGCTTCTGAAATAAAACAGCTGCAGAAAGATATAGAAGACCTCAG
>NW_004524579.1:5668156-5673411 GCF_000260255.1 Octodon degus | reverse complement strand
ATTTGATTTGAAACTGTCTCATTGCTGTTTATCAACAAAACTTTGAAATAAAAAATAAACCTTATGCACTGGTGGAGACTGACGACAGATAATCCAAAACACAAAAGAGATGATGAATTTCTTGATGCACAGTACTATAGGTAAAATAAAAAAGCAAGAAGCAAATGACTCAGGAAGACTTATAAGAATCTTGGTTATATGAGTCTTTCAGTGACAGAAAGTCTTCTTCCAAGAAAAATTTCTTCAATGACTTTGAATAGACAATATTCCAGGGGTGATTGTCTCTTACAGTAATTAGATACAAACCTCCAATTTTTCATCAAGATATAAGTGAACTCTGGTCCCAACAGACAACACCAAAATTTAACTGAAATATTCATTTCTTCCTCACCAAATCAGGCTGTTATTTAAGTTATGCTTTCACAATGCCAGAATCACTGTCTGTTAACGTGTACATATTTTATTTTCAGTTAGTGCCCTTCTTTTTTTTTTTTACAAAGATGTGGAAAATAATTCTAATGTCAAAGCAAACCCTAGTTAGAGAGTAGAAAATAAATCAATACTTTGAGGCCATAAATTACTAAATCACAAACTAATACAATAAAGATAAAATTTAAAAATGAATTATAGACAGATCTAATCTCATTTAATAAAAGTATAATTTTAGTTTGTGCCTGCAGCAAAATCATCTAGCTTGTAATCTTACACTTGATTATCAAATTTGCAAAGATATTAGTTCTAAGAAATTTTGACACTATTGTTTTGATGTTTATTTTTGTACATGACATTACAAACTACAGTAAGACTGTTTTGCACATTTCTATCTGAAGAGTGCATGGAGAAGTGATACACAATAATATGATGGCTAGTAGGGTATGGAACATATAGCAAGAAATCTGGGAGGACGAATTATGCATCAGGTACGAAAATCATTGATACAAATGAAAGAAATCCATGTAGAATTACATTTAGTCTTATTGAAAATTTTATAAAATAATTATTTTCAACAAATGATATCTAAGGGTTTTTTTAAATAGAGTCTTACCTTGTAGTTCACCTGGCCCTGAATTCGCTATGTAGCCCAGGTTGGCCCTAAATTTTCAGTGTCCCTCCTGCCTCAGCCTCCCAAGGGTTGGGATTACAGACATACATCACCATGACCAGTGATACCTGTTTTATTCTGGAATTAAAATTGCAATTCCTTGGGCCATTCAAGAGAAGATAAAAAGGTTACAATTTTCAAAATCTGTGTGGAATTTTATTTCTATTCATTGGAAAATAAATGCAAGGTTTGGAAATACAAAACAGTATTCACAAGCATCTTAGTAGCCATATGCATTAAATGTATATATTCTACGTTGCATCTGTTAATAAAAGTTCCATATATTTATCAATTTAAAAGATTTTGGAAAAAAAGAAAAAAAACCTGTAATTTTTATTACGTAGAGAGAATAATGTAAGAATAAGGGAATTAAGAGTTACAGGGATACTTTCAACTTTGCCAGAAATCTAATTAATGCACCTTAGGCAACTATGTGGAACCAATAACTATAAAGATGAGAGAAAAAAATCTGTTTCTCATATAATCAGACTACATGTTTAAAAATAATATTTTGAGAAAAGTGGACACATAAGGAAAGTTATGTTAGAATGAGAAGATATTATAGAGATTAGTTTAAAATTTAAATGTTTACAAATATTGTAAAATAGATATTGTGAAAAGGAAAGAAACCACTCAAAAGTAAAAAACAACTGGGATGAGGGAAAAGAGAAAAGGAAGAAGAGGGGGAAAATGGAAAATGAATATGTATATATGATGGAAGACAGCTACGATAATTGTACTACCAAAATCTAGTAGTTTATGAAAGGAACAATGTTCATATTATTTGATCAATATTACATGCCTATACCTGGTAATCTGAGCCATTTGTTTGAATATGACAATATACAATTTAATAACCATTGCTAATTCCTGTGGTTTTCTTATGAAATTCTGTATTTTTTTCTCTTTGAAAGAAAAGAAAAACTATCCAGGTAAATCAACTCATGTTTATTTGGTCCTAGCTCCTCTCGCCCTCTCCCTCACCCTCGCTCTCGCCCTCCTTCACCTATTTGAGTAGACCATAAAATGTTCAGAATGCAATGTTGGCATGTTATGTGTCAATGTTAATGGAAAATACAGCTTCAAAATTTTTAATTTAGTTGTTGATTGTCATGATGCCTCCATAGCTGGGTGCACACAGTGCACATGTCTTCCACCAGGAGTTGGGGCTGTACGTGCTAAACATGTGCTATACTCTTCAATTATATACTCAACTCTACATTCCAAATGAGTAAAAGCATTGTACATGACTACAAATCAGTTCAAAAGTTTTTTGAAAAAGGAAGTCAAGGAGGACAGCTCTATATTTTATAGACAATATGCTTACGTAATCATCATCAAGGCCCATCATGTTCATTTACATTTTAAAGGATGGTTTTTTTTGGAACTGCGGATCGAACTCAGGCCCTTGTACTTGCCAGGGAAGTACTTATTCTACTGAGCTATCTCCCCGACCCAAGAGTTTTGTTTCACACAACTTCAAATGTTTTTCTTTCTTTCTTTCTTTCTTTCTTTCTTTCTTTCTTTCTTTCTTTCTTTCTTTCTTTCTTTCTTTCTTTTTGTTTTTGTTTTTTAAATTTTTTAAATTTATTTTTATTTGTGTGTGTGTGTGGCCAGCTCAGCCCACCACGGGGCATGGCTGGCTGGTATGTGGGGCTGGGGGATTGAACCGCGGTCCCTGTGCTTTGCTAAGCTTGTTCTAAGTAGATGCTTTAGACCACTGAGCCATCTCACCAGCCCCTGTTTTTCAAAAGTATACATCATACACAAGTATAAAATCTAGATCTGTTTTTCACCATGTTATGAATAATAATTTTGAAACTATTTGTGTTATAATCAGGAGTAAGTCCTTACAAGTATAAGAATTAATGACCACTTTATTTGGAAACAGAAATAAATATATCAAAGGGAATATGAAGGTTGGCATATATCTCAATGGCATGGGATTACAATAGTGGTACCAATGTTGTCATCACTTTTAATAGATCAATTCACAGAAAGTTAAAAAAATAGCTGGACACACAAAAGCAAGTGTATGCACATATACATACTTGTTCTCCTATCCTGCAAGTGATGAGAAACAATGAACACGCACTTTGAAACCAAATCTTGCTCTCTATATTAGCCAGATTTTTGTGACTATGAACAAATACCCAAGATAATCAACTTCTAGGAAGCAAAGCTTCACTTTGGCTCTTGGCTTCCCTGGTTGCTTGAATCTATTGTCTCTGGGCTTGTGGCAATGTGGTCCACCAGTAAGTACACGATGGCAGAGGCCACTTCTCACTTCGTGTGGACTGACAAGCAGAGAGACAGGAAAGGCTGGTCTTCCCAGTGTCCACATCAATAACATGAGTGCAGGGCACCTACCTCCTTCCTACTAGGCCAAAACTCAAAGGTTCTCCCACTCCCAATAGCACCTCTGCTTCACACCAAGCTGTTAACATTTTAAGACACATTACAGAACCAAATGATAGCAGTCCGTCAATACCAGTATCTACAAAAAAAATGCATATGTTTTCTAAATCTTTGTATTGTCGATCGCAACTGGAGCATTGATAATGCCATGATCTTCATGAGGGCCCACCTGGACTGTCACACACAATACTCCTGGATAAAGAAGTTTGCATTTGATGACATTTCAGTGTTTGGCTTGGACTGTTAACTAAAGCACCACAGTATTTATACAGTGTCCTTGTGTCTTGGGTTTAGGTGTAATATAGTAACTTGGTTCCAAGAATGTGCTGTGACTGTTCCAAGAAGGATGACTAAAACATGAGTGTCTTTGGAAAATCTGGACTGAGAATGTCCTGGTTATCACCCCACTGCCTTCTATTTGGTCAAAGCAATGGCAGTGGTGTCCTCAGCTCTTGGGCAAAGCAAACAGCCTTCACCAACCTGTGGAGGAACAGGGGGAGAAGGAATTGTTGGAGAATGCCTACACCTTCATCTTCTTTAGGGCCATTTTCTGTTGCATTTTTTTTTCTTTTGTAGTATTAGCCTCATAAATTGTCAAGAAATTTATAGATTATTTAATGGCTTTTTCATTATTTTGAAACAACAATTATTTTTAAACAATTAAGGACATCATTATGTGATCTTTCAACTTTCATTCTTTATGATAAAAATATAGCTCTTTAATTTTATTGTATCTCAAAAATGATATTTCCTTTTTATCTCCAGCTACATTGAAGTTTTTATTGGACTTATTGTCATAATTTTATTATGACATGCTGTTTTGTGTTTTGCTTTGTTTTTAAAGATACCTTATGAAGTACTTCTTTAATTTGTGTTTAATTTTTAGTTTTTAAGCATAAGAAATTTTCTTCTCAGGGGCCAAGGAGATGGCTCAGTAGAATAAGCTCTTCCCCGGCAAGCTCAATGGCCCGAGTTCAATTCCCCCCCCAACACACACACAAAATGAAAATAAAATAAAAGAAAGAAAGAAAGAAATTTTCTCCTCAAAGTAAGCTTCTAACTTTTCTCCCCTTTCTGAGGTTGAATTTTTAACAATATAAATCAATGTAAATTAATGGATTTTATTCTGAATGATCTTCCAAACCATTGGTTATTGATTTTACTTTATTCTGCCATTAAACCCATGCACAATAGTATTGATTTCTATATTCTTTTTTTCTGGACATTGTGTTGACATTTTCAGAATTTTCATTACTCTGCTAAATTCTCTTTCTCTTTAATTTTTATTAAACATTTTGAATATTATTGGAAACTAATTTCTGATAGACATATTTTCTGATTATCTGTTGCCATCTGTTTCTGTATTTATATTCCAATTTGCAGTACTTCTTTTTGTTCAAATCTTTTTAGTTCAAAAATTGTAGAACAATTTGAGCCTCTCTGTGTTGTGTTTTCCTGGAGAAGATTTAGTCTTATTTTTTGTGAAAAACCACAAGCAATTTCAGATCACCCTTTTTTTAAACTCAAACGCTGAAGTTATTTGAAGCTGGCTTCAGTCTTAAAAAGACTGGTCTGTGTAACGTTCATTTTTGCTTCAACTGTCATATGAAAACCTGGGGTTTTTAAGAAAGTTTTTTTTATTTTTGAGCCATGAGTTTTCTTTTTGCTTTCCATAACTGACCTATGTTTGTCACTATGTCCCACAGTGTTACATTAGACAAGTATTTCTTTTTTT
>NW_004524579.1:5659712-5667958 GCF_000260255.1 Octodon degus | reverse complement strand
GATGCTTTGCCAAGCTTGTTCCAAGTAGGTGCTCCAGACCACTGAGCCATCTCTCCAGCCCCTAGACAAGTATTTCTAACAATAACAATGATTTGCATTTTCATCTCCCTGAAATTTCTGTTGTTCTTTCTTTCTTTTTTTTTTTTCTGTTGTTCTTTCAATCAGATCTAAAATTCTACTTTCTTTGGAATTACCAATTTCCTAGATAATATTTGGAGTCTTTAGAATAGTATTTAAAACAACCATGAACTGCTCAGTTTGCATTTACTAGAGTGGTTAGCTCTGAAACACAGAATTTTTTCAGGACATTCAATTTCCCCAGAGTGTACTTTACTCTTCTGAATATTTTCTCTAATCTTTCCAGTTGCTTTAGATATATTTAAAGTTACTATTATAAGACCAAAAGTTAAGAGATGAGAGAAATAACATATTCTTCCTTTCCCACTTTTTAACAAAGAATTTGGGCCGGGGAGATGGCTCAGTGGAATAAGCGCTTCCCTGGCAAGTGCAAGGACCTGAGTTCAATCCCTGGTTCTTCCAAAACAAAAAACAAAACAAAACAGAAAACAACAACAACAAAAAAAATAAAATGAGAGATTGGATGTCTCTTCACACAGAACATGTTCACTCATTGTCCTTTTCTCTCTGATAGGTGATTTTACAATTTGAAAAACAAAAGGAAACTTTTCATTTGCTATCTTACTAAAATTGAGGAACTAAGTTAACTACTTGTTATTTGTTTTGACATAATTTCTCCATTTCTTTTGTTGTATCAATGCACATAGAGCAGAAGTTTGAGGGTTTGATAACATACACTTGACTTGAAAACACTGTCATCAGAGACAGCCTAAAGCTTTTCAAAATGTAGACATAAGTGTAGTGTGTAAATGGATTTTACATTCTTTTCCTTCAAAGCATGATAGAAGAGAGCTCTCACTTAAGAAAATCCGGACTTGGTGGCCGGCTAGGCACCTGGGCCAGCAAGGCATGTGGTGCTGGGGATGCTTGCCAGGCAGGCGCTTTGAACACTGAAATAGCTCCACAGCCAATAGCAAATTATTAACACATAACTAATTTCGAATATTACTAAATAAAATAAATACTTAGAAACAAGGGCGAGGAGAGAAGACAAGTGTGAATAAAAAAATGATTCATATGACATATATATGGATTAATTCCACAAGATGAATGTGATGACTAAGTAAGCTATGAATCATTGCACAAAAATGCACACTCCTAAGAATAATGAGAATATTTAGGGCCAGGGAGGTAGCTCAGTGGCACAAGCACCTGCCTGGCAAGTGCAAGGACTTGAGTTCAATCCCAGTGCAAAGAAAAGAATAATGATAATATTTAATAAATAATCAATATATCAAAGGTAAGTACTTGAAATAATATATGTGTAACTATTACATGGTACACAAATCAATGACAAGTACTTAAAATTAATGTTATAATTGATATCAATTATGTAATTATATATTAATAGTATGACAATTATTGTTATTATGCTACTTCGACTCTATGCGAGACAATGTTAAATCCTGCACACCCATTATGTGACAGGCCCCTCAGAACAGACTGCCTTAAAGGAGAGGAGTAGGGCCAAGTAGGGCCAAGAAAACTTCTTACATAATTAGTAAGTGAAAAGCACAAAATTTCAATTTGTATATGATTCCCAAAATTTCCTTTAGGACTTTCTCGCTACTGAAAATTTTATTTGAAAGAAAACGACATAGCGAAGAAAGAATAGTTCTGTCTTCAGGGCACCCAGCGAGGAGGCTAGGGAGGGCTCTGCGAACCGGTCAGAGCGCTCTCTAATGAGTCCGCGTTTTCCTCTACTACAATAAATAAAGTTTTGCTTAAAGGACTCTGAGGACGCTGTGGGTCATTTTCCCTTAGGATTGGCAACTGATGTAATAGGAACAGAAGCATTCACATTGTTTGTCAGATTGGGTGCCTTGTGGAATCAGGGAGTCGTTTCATCTCACATAAAAATTGAAAACCTGGAATTATTTTGGATGTCAGAAATCATTAGCATAAATCATATGCTTGAAATGCTATCAGTGTATAAAACTACAAATAATAAATTAAGTCAGCATGCATTTATTGAGCAAAAAATTAAAAAGGACAGAATAGAAATCCATTTATTCCAGTGCCATTTCTTGAAGACTATTCATTATCCCCTGCACTGTTTTGTAACTGTGCCAACAGTCCTTGTGTCTATATCTGTGTGGGTCTCTTTCTGGAATCTTAGTCAGTTTTAATGTTCTGTGTGTCTAATTTCCGACCAAGAGAGTATGCTGCATGGATTGTGGTAATTTTTAAGAAAAAATGGTACCAACTCTTTTGCCCAGATATAGTTGAAATTCAGGTTATTTAAATTTGAAAGAAACTTTTCTGGAATTTTGGCCACAAATTAACATAGACCAAACTGTGAAGGACTAACACTTTAATAATATTTTTCCCCTCAAAAGAAACATATGGACACTTTCTTTACTCATTTAGTATTTCTATTACTTTACTCAGTGGCTTTTAAATTTTTTTTAGGGCACAGTTCTATAACCAACTGTGGAATAATTATTGTTAATATAGATGTAAATTCTTATAGAATTATGTGAAGAAACAGAGGTTCCATGCATAAATTTTCCTCCTCGTGCTGATATTTTATAAAAGTATAGAATAAAGTCAAAAAGAAGATTTTTTTTTTTTTTTTTTTTTTTTTTTTTTTTTTTTTTGTGGAACCAGGGATTGAACTCAGGCCCTTGCGCTTGCCAAGGAAGCGCTTATTCCACTGAGCCATCTCCCCGGCCCCAAAAAGAAGATATTGACAGTGACAAAATCCACAGATCTTATTCACATTTCAGCAGTTTTACTGTAGTCATTTTTGTTTTTGTGCATTTATATCTGTAATCACTTGAGTTGGTTTCTGTAGCTTCCATCTGAATTGATGTTCTGAACAGGTTTATCACCACTAATAACTTTCCTGGTTTTCACTGTTAACCACATCTACTCTGTGTCCTGCTTTATGCCAATTTTAATAGGTTTATCTGTTTTATAAATTATTTTGGAAGAACAAACTTTTTATCCATTTTTTTCTGATTTCAATTTCACATGTTTCTACTCTTAATTATTTACACTTGTTTTCTTTCATTATAGTCTTCTAGGCTCTTGAGGTAGGAATACAGATTTTTCTTTTATAGTCATTCTTCATTTTTACTGGAAGCAATTTAGTTACAAATTTTCCTCTCTACCCTGTGTCAGCTGCATCTCACATTTTAATGTAGTTTCAGTTTAATTTAGTCCTATATAACGTACTTTGTATTTGTAGATTACGTAAAATGTCTGCTCCTTAATTTCCAATGTTTTAGAGAGTTTTCTATTATCTTCCTATTATGTACTAGTACTTTATTCTATAATTTTATTTTATTTTTTTTCACCATGGTAGGAGAGATCATTCAGTACGATTTCATTTATGTTTCTTTTGTGGAAGTTTGTTTTATAGTGAAAGATGTGGCACATCGTGATGAAAGTTCATGAACTTTTTAAATACATTGAGATTTTGCCATTTTTAGATGAATTGTCCTAAAAAAGTTAATAGGATCTGGTTGATTGATTGTATTGTTCTGATATGTTGATTTCCTCTTTTGTCATTCTATATTTTGTTGAGAAATGTTTAAGCATACAACTCTAGCTATAGGTTCAATTACTTTATTCAGTTCTTTAAATTTTGCTTTATATATTTTGAACCTGTCCACGGGTTTAGTAGAGTTCTGTCTTCCTGGTACATTTTTCCACTTACCATATAATGTAATGTCTTCTTTTGTCATAAGCATTTCTTTTTTGCTCTGAATTTTACTTTACTGCATAATGATATAGCAACCCTTAATTGATGCTTCACTAATATTTTTATTATGTTTTCCACATTTACTTCTAGTGTCAAGTGATATTTTAAGGTACATATATTTGAACAAATATGTTTTCTCTGTGTTTATGTGTGTTTGGTTTGAATTTCTCTCCTTGGTGTATTTACTACGTTTGGTAATAATTGTACTGTTTTCACATTTGCCATTACTGTATTTGCTCTTCTTTTTACTTTTATGTAATTGGTATAAGGTCTCACTGTGCAGCTTAGACTCAGTGATCCTCCTGTTTTCAGCATCCCCAGCACTGGAATTACAGGTGTGCTACCACACCCGACTTGGTCACTGGCTCATTGTGCCCGAGGGCAGGACTGGCAAGGCATGTAGTACCAGGGATCTAACCCTGATCCCTGTGCTTACCTCAGACGGTGCTTAGTCCGCTGAGCTATCTCACCACCCTGTATTTGCTCTTTAAGTCCTGAGCTTGGCTTATTTCTTTTGACATATTAATAGCTTCTTTAAGTTTATATCTTTGCATACATTTTGCAGTGATGTCTGAATACTATTATAAGCTGAGATGACCTATCATAAATCACCGATGTGAACTTCGAACGAAGCACAGACGCCTCACTTCCAATAGGTGTTTTCAGGTCTGATGCAAGACCATAATTCCACATAGGTGACATTCAGTGTTAACATTTGGAGTATCAGATGTGGCATATTTCTGTTTCAGTAATAAAATGTGATTTAAAATACCAAGGGGAAAGATAATCATTGATTTTATATACCCCCATATCTAATGTCTGTGTTTATTTTTTGCATACCTTTTCTGATACTCTAAAGTTTTTCTATTACCTACTTTATGAAGAACACTCTTCGGCTCATTTTCAAAAGCAACTTTGTTAGCCACAACCTTTCCTTTGCATGTGAGTGTCTTCCAGTTTTGCAGGAGCATTTTGCCAGATATAGACTGCACAGCTGGTAGTTATTTTCTCATCATTTGGTTTTTTGAATTTGTTCTGCCACTTCCCCCTGGCCATTATGGTAGATGAGAGAACACCTCTGTCATTTGATCAGGGAAGCTTTTTCAGGTAATGTGCTGCTCATCCCTGACGCTTCCACGAATTTCACTCTGTATTCAGAGGTTTGATTCCTATGAGTACTTATGCAGATGTCCTTGGATTTGCCTTCTTGGTAAACACTCTGCCTTCTGACGTCCTTTACGTGTCACTAAATGAAAGCTTCCCTGCCCCAGTGCTGTTTGTTAGTCCTAGGCTACCAAGTAAGCTCACCTTTCTCATACTGCCCTTACAGTTCTACTTTTTTTTTTTTTTATTTCCTCTCATTGACAGGTTTTATGTCTGTAGCAGAAAAGACCAGAGGAAAATTACTCTATGCCATCAAGCAAAAATGGTAATTATACTACTTAATTTTCTAGTTTTTTACTTAAATATTTAAATTTGTGTGTAATAGGAATAGTAATTATATATTTCAGAGTTTACATTGTTAACCTCTACTGACTTCTGCATCCTGTACTTGCACTCTAATGTCTTGCAAAGCTCTCAAACTGGTTCTGGGTGCTGCTATGCATACGCAATGAAGTAATTTACCTTTCAAGATTCTTATGTATGTTAGTTACCTTAGTTTCCATATAAGGATGTGTGCAAAAACGTTGAATAGCAGTGTGAAAAAAGTCAATTTTCCCTTTTCTATATTTAGGAGAAAACTTTAATTATTTGACAGGTAATTGTGAGTGTAACTATAAAGTAATTTATTAACTTAGTCATCTAAACATGTTCCATTCTATTTCCAAGTTGCTAAGGAGTTGCTTTGATATTTTAAGAAAATCTTGGATGAATGTGGAAACCTGGCAATTACTTTTTTGTATACATTGAGCTGGTCATAATTTTACTTTGATTAATTTTTTTAATGAAAGTTATGGGCAGATTTTAGAACTTGGTAATCATATGTGTAATAATAGCTTCATATTACTATTATTTTAGGGCCTTTCCTTCAATATCCATAAGAGATTTTATTTTAGCAATATTTTATAATTTTATTTAGTATCATGTTAATTCTAATCTTATTAAATGAGTTTAAATGGAGATCATGTTTTATTTATGGGAAAATTTGTACTATTAAGATAATTTTATTCTGAAATATTTTCTAGACATGTTTTTTAATATATCTCATGATTGTATTGTCTTTGTATAAAACAAAAGGGAAATCTTAGACCTGGATCGCTTGGTCCTTTTTCTTCTTATCTATGTCCATTTCAAACACTTGCATCGCTTTAAAAGCCGGCAGCCACTTAGATCTTCAGCTGGACTAAACATACTCAAGACTCAGCAAAATGTTCTTCGTATCCTTGACCTTTTTCCAGAAAATTGGCTCAGTCTGCTGATCACAGCCATCCTGCTTGCTGTCACAGTGCCGTCTTCCCTGGGCCTCCAGAGCATCCATGTCTTTCTTGTACCATCACTTTGTGGGGTTGGTGCCTGCCACATTTATTACAGAAAGTTCGCTAGGTTTGAGGAACTTTCACCATGTTTGCAGGAGTACAATCTGCAAGGCAAGTGTCTAGACATTTATGCATAGATATTTCATTTAGGAATTTCTTTATCCAATTTATTTAAGAGATATAAAAATCTTAGCTTATGTGTTTGGACCTACATGAGTTCTGAAAGTTTGTTTCTTTTGTGGAATTGGAGTGTTTGATTTAAATCACTAAGTCAAAAACATTTACTGATGAGATATATTCTCTTATTATACTATCAATATCTATAGGGCCTGTAGGCAAGGCTTCCCTTTCTTAATTACTTGTGTAATTTTCATTTTAATTTATGTCCTTGTTTTTACATTGGTCAGACCTGCCGACAGACATCACTATAATCAGACATCACTGATTGTTTTTAAAGAACTAATGGGTTTATTTCCATCCTCTAAATTTTTCATGTAACTGACATTTTTCTCAATTATTGTCTAATTAATCAACTTTACACAACAGTATCAGGTTTATAAGAATTTAGTGAATTTTACAGACAATTATCACATATCTTGCATATATTCTCCATTTCTACAAATATTATCTGACATGTGATAAATGTTCTATGATTGACAATAAACAAATACATTATTTCTCATTAAAATCTAGTTTACATTGTGTTTCACTCTGTTATATACGTTCATGAGTGTTGGAAAACCCAGTGTCATATATTTGCATTGTTGTATCATATAGAATTACATACACATATATTTACTGCCATAATATCATATAGAATTATCTCAAAAACTCTTATGCCTCAGACATTTATATGTTTGTTCAAAATAAGTAACCACCAAAAAAAAAAAAAAAAACTATCAACAAGAAAAACAAGTAACCAATGATCATTTTACCATTTGTATAGTTTTGTTTTTTTGTATTTTAGGAAAGGGTCTACAGGGTGTACAGGATCTCACTACTAGATCAGACTAGCAGGGATCCGCCTGTTTACAGCCTCCCAAGTGCTGGGATTACTAGTGTGTGTGCCACCACGCCCACCATTTGTATAGTTTTTGCCTCTTTTACAATGTCATGTAGCTGAAATCGCATAGCATGTGTCGCTTTTAAGCTCTCCAGCATCACTTGGTAGTAGTCATTTACATTTCACCCTCCCACTCCCATTTGCATATTTTGATAGCTCATTTCTTTCAGTTGTCACATGAAATCTTATTGCATGCATGTACTAGTTTACTTGTCTATTTGCCTATTGAAGGGCATCTTGGTTACTTCTAGCTTGGGCAATTCTGAATGAAGTTGCTGTAAACATTCATGTGTAGGTCTTACTGTGGACTAGTTTTCAAGTTAACTATGTAAGTACTTAGCAGCCCAACTGACAGACTATTTAGTGGGATTGTTTTAGTTTGAGAATAAAATACAGACTGCCATTCAAAGTACTTTCATCATTTTGAATTCCCACCAGCAACAAAAGTGAATTTTTACTGTTTACATTCTATGATTTCCAGAATTCATTAACATGAACTTCTTTGAATTTAGCTATATCTAATGGATATAGTGCTATGTTTTATTTTGATGCTCAATTACTCAGTGATAAGTGATATTAAAAATTAATATGTTCACTTTCTATCTGCATATTTTCTTTGGTGAGGCACTAGTAAAGCTCACTGTTCACTTTTGACGTAGGTTTGTTTTCTTATTGAATCTAAAAGTTGCATATATATTGGAAATAGTGTGTTTTCTCACTTGCATATTTTGAAAATAGTTTCTTTTTGCATAGTTTGCCTTATAATTTTTTTCATTTTTCTCCAACTATTTTCCAATTTTCTTGTCACAACCAGTTCTGTGCTTTCAACTCTTCTGCTCACAAAATATTCCAAAATATT
>NW_004524579.1:5653789-5659022 GCF_000260255.1 Octodon degus | reverse complement strand
CTAAGAACTGCTTAAGATACATCTAAAAGATTTTGATATTTTGAATTTTCACTGTCAGATAAAACAACTTTTTAATCTTCCATGAGACAACTTCTCTAAGATATATGCAGTTTAGTTTCCAAATACTGGGAAGTTCCTAGATAACCTTTACAAAATTAATTTTTACGGCTGTGAAAGTCATAAATCCTAACTCTTTATTATTGGGGCAGCTTGGTTGACACTGTGTTTAAGCTGTTTTATCTTTACTGCTTTTCAGTATATTTTTTAATTACTGAGAAAAGGTGGTAATACTCTATGCGCTGGCGTGCATACCTCGTCTTTTCATCTATAGTGCAAGAACGAGCTTGTATTTCATCTTTGATCCTTCATCTTCAACCAGCGCCTTCTGTACTGCCTCCATATGTATAGTAGGAGTTCATTATGATATTAAAAATTCCATAGTTCATGTATTGTTTATTTTGGAAAACTATATGAAAACTACAGAGCTTTTGACTGATAATCCTGTCCTTTTTCCTGACAACTTCATGGCTTTGTCATGGTAAGAAAATCAAACTGGTAAATCAGAAATTTTAGCTCAAAGGAATTTTTCCAAAATGACAAATTTTCAATCTATACTATATATTGGAGCAACAACCATAGAAAAATTTTAACTGCCTATATTTTTCTTTTACTTTTGAATTTTATTTAAAATTTTTATTTTGTGCATCATGAGGTTTTTCTGTGTTAAATTTTAAAAATTTCATTGAATATTTTTCACTTAATAAACTAATACTACCTATGTTTTTCCTCAAAAGCCTAAAAGACAATTCCAGTTTTCTTTTCCTCTTTGTTGTTCTTTTCTTTTCTTTTTTCTTTTAATTTTTTGATATAGGGAATTGAACTCATGACCTTGCAGAGGCAGGTGCTTGTTTCTCTGAGCTGTATCTCTGGCAAATTTAACTTTCCTCTGGCTTCTTTCTGGGTATCAAATAACAGATTCACTAAAGATGTTTTTATTTTGTTCTAAGGTGGTATTGGAATACATATTTTTTTTCTCTGAACCATTTTGTCTGAAACTTTCTTATTCACATTACACAAATGAATCTCAGAATGCATATTAACTTTTGTCTTCTATACTAATAAATCATTCCTTAATATTGTTGTCTTCTCCATTAATAAATGATTTCTTAATATTTTTGTCTTCTACACTAATGATTTTCTTAGTAAAAGGGAAAACACATGCAGAATGTTGCTGAGACAGATTATGGTCCTCGTTGTGGGTATTCTCTTATAATTGGTTATACTAAAATATTTTGTAATTAAAACGCTGTGCTTCTGTAAGGCTACCTTAACACAATACAGTAGGGTTATTAGTCAGAGTAAGTGTCCTATGATATTGCCGCTGAACGTTTTATGTTGATTTACATTTCTGAAGTCTCTAATACTAGGCAATATCTACATCAACAGTGAGCTGAAACAGAACTACATTTTCATAAAACTGCTTTATTTTTCCCCTATACATATTAACAGAGGTCAAGACATTGGATAATATTCCACACTATCGTATAGTTTAAATCCACTCATTTGAAGCGTCTGGCTATTCTCACAGGGGTACTGCGCACTGTTGCACGGCCTTCAATCGTTCCTCTCCCAGTGTGTATTGAAGTGGAAAGCCTCAAGCATACAGCGATGGCAACACCGGCCTACACTGTTTGCACTTATAATGGGTGTCAGCAAGGATATTTTTAGACTGTTAAGGAAAACAGAAAGGGTCATTTATTTTGCATCAATTAAATGTATGAAAGTTAAATGAGACAAAGATGCAAATACATTATCAGCATTCATCTAAGAATGTTTAGGAATTGTTTTATTTCTAAGTATTCAAACCCAATTTCCCATACAGGAAGAAGTGCAGCGATCTGTGTTCCAGCAGGACACGTGTCCTGTCAGGATATTGCTGCCCTGCATGTAAGGTCAGGACATAAAACACTTGTTAGGTCTCTTGCTTTGTGCACTTCCGTATGGGATGGTGAGTTTCAAGCATGGTGTTTTCCTGCTTCATTTCCTTAGTCAAAATAATAAGTGTACCCAGGTTTCTGTGAGGTAAGCAAAGGGGAAAGATAGCAAGATACCACTTTGAATCTTGTAAAAACATTGACTAAAGGAAAGCCTCCATTGCATATTTCCATATGTTCCTAATGTTTTGATAGTTTTCAATGAAAATTGTGTTTCTGTGTTACTATTTGTTACACTGTGAATTTGAAGTGCTTTTTCTGTAAGTATAGGTATAGGCTTAAAATTGATCTTCACTGTAAAATGATGAGTCACATAATGTAAATTAGCAATTCTATAGCATCAAAAAATCATGCAATTAGTATTGTTAGTCTAAAGTAAAAATAATTTTACATGATAAATCCAACTAATGAATATTGCTTATCAGTATTGATATCCCAAGATGAATATTAAAGTTTGCTAGCTTTTCTGAATTCTCTTAGTAGGGTAAGAAATGTATGTTCACACTTTAATTTGTTTGTAATTATATAAAACCAGAGATTGGATATAGTTTGTACTTTATATATATTTTTTCTTACTTTTTTGTATTTTAGGAAAGGGTCTACAGGGTTTCCAGGGTCTCACTGCTAGATCAGACTCATAGTGATCTGCCTGTTTACAGCTTTCCAAGAGCTGGGATTCCAGGTGCACGTCATCATGCTCAGTCTCAATAGCCATCTCAGCATGCCCTGGGGATTGAACCCTGGCCCCTGCGCCTGCTTGTAGGTGCTTCAATCTGCTAAGCTATTTGGCTGGCCCTGTACTTTTTACTTAGGAACATACATTTGAAGGAATCCTATGAATACAATTGATTCATGATTTACCGTTATGAATAACAAGGAAGTACTACCTAATTCAAGTCAGGGATACAGAATTCCTTTCAAGGGCATGTGCTCAGCATTGTAACTTCCTTCACTAAGACTTCCTAAAAGTTTTACCATCTCCCACTACCGTCACATTTCAACACACGTAATTTGTAAGGATGCCCATGATCCAAGTACAACAGTTGTGTTGTCTTATACTCAACTACAGCTGCCCTGATTTCTTTTGGTTCTGTAAACACCTAGATAAGTTTCATTCAACATTTTATTGACAAATTTTTGCTATATACTAATGAGACAGAAAAAACGACCAACTTGGAACACCCCTCCTCTCTCCAAGGGTTCAACCCTAAGTCCTGCCCTGTTAGATAGGTTTTGTTCTCACTTTGTTCTACTTTGTAAACCATAATGTTCCAAGAGCTTCTTTTTGTTCTATCTTTTATGCACAGGTTGCAACAGCCTCCCTACCTGTAGTGTACACCAAATTTGTAACCTCAAAAGAAAACAATACCTGCTAAACTTCTGCTTCTATAAAAGTAACTTCTGCTTCTGCAAAATGCAACTCACCTTGTAAACTACTGCTCTCCCAAAGCTCCAGGCTTCAGAATTTGGAGTGCTTAACTTCTTGCGTCTAGTGGACTTAACATAGTGTGGCTCCCTCTACCTCTCTGAGTGTTGATCCTGTTTGTATTGCTAGTAAGACTGACTTTGACATAATGCTGATATTTGAAACTAATTTACAAGATGAAATTGCGTAAACATGTTCAATTGTAGTAATTATCAATACATTGATCTAAATAAATTCTAAAGTAGAAATAAAATAGAATCAACTTATAATGAATATATACTTGTCTGGGCTGGGGATATAGCTCAGCAGCATAAGTGCCTGCCTGGCAAGTTCAAGGTCCTGAGATTGATCCCCACTATTGAAAACAACAACAACAACAACAACAACAACAACAACAACACACACACACACATTTGTATTAGGCAGCTTTCTTGTCACTAGGACATCATACTCAAAAACCCAAAACTGAAAAGAAAGACAAGTTTAATTGATCATGACCTCAGGGTATTCAGTCTTTAAGGCAGAAACGTCATATTGGATGGGTGCGTCAGAGAAAGTTGCTGAGTTCATAGAATTGGGAAAGCAGAGCAAGGCAAAAGTGCCAGACCGGAAATGATAAGGAACCACCCAAAGATCCCCAGAAAAATCCTTGATGGACCCCCCTGGACATATACAAAGTACGGTTTCTCTAGCCTCGGATCACATCCTGAAGCAAGTCAAATTGATAATCCTTCTTAAAAGTAATGACCTGTCTATCTATCTATCTATCTATCTATCTATCTATCTATCTATCTACATCTATAGCCATATATCTATATCTAGTTACATTTATTTATTTATTTATTTATTTATTTATGTTAATGTATTTAGTTATTGCAGGGTCTTGGTATGCAGTGGGCTCCTGGTGATCCTCCTGCTTTCAGCTTCCTCAGAGTTGAGATTACAGGCATGTGCTTCTCTGCCTGGAATCTGACCAGCTCAGCCCACACCGGGGGTGGGGCTGTTGCAGCATGTGGTGTTCAGGGATTGAACCATGGTCCTTGCTCTTGCCTAAGCAAGTAGTGCAGTCCATGAGCAACCTCCCAGCCCCATTCATAGTTACTTTTATATACATAAAAGTATAGTTATACACACACACACGCATAAGTATTTAGTTTTATATATAGTTATTTTTATATGTAAACAAAAGTGAAAAAAATTTAAAAATGCAATATGACCATGCATATAATCATTATGTATGCAATAAGCATAAACTTACATTAATCAAACATTGTGTTTACTATTCAAATACTAGGTACTGTGTTAACCTTAATGATTTACTGTCATTAAATACTGAGTAATTTTGGTAAAACTTGAAATTTTAAATCTGGATTTATCCTTTGTTTATGTGTTAATTGTATTCCTGGAAAACCATGTAAATTTTAATCCATTGTAAGCATTCTTTGAGTTTATACATGAAATGCTAGTAGGTAAACTCAGATATGTAAACATATTTTCATTTACCTAAATGCACAGTGTGATATTCACAAGTCTCATAGGAACTTCCATAATTCTTTATATGCAGAGCATTTATCACTGGGGACCCTAGTCGATAAATGATTTCTGAAATATTATTAAAATAGTACCTATACATACTTAAAATGCTCCCTAGGAAGTGACTGCATACACACACACTTGCCTTCCGAATTACTTCCTGATGATCTTTTTCCTTTACTTTCTTCAATCTATTTTTTTCTTTTTCAAAGTTTTATTGATAAACAGATAGCAATGAGACAGTTTCAAATCCAATCAGAAGTACAGTTTCAACAAATAA
>NW_004524579.1:5643277-5648659 GCF_000260255.1 Octodon degus | reverse complement strand
TACTTGACATTTATACTAAATGAATATATCTTTCACTGTTGCTTTCATATTAAAAATGCTAAGGAATGAGAAATACCCAAGTAGGAGAATGTGAAATGCCACACTACATGTCATCTGATTCAAATTTCAGTGAAAACTCTGGGTATCATAGATTACAATTTTTAGAAATTAGAGTTCTTTTTGAGAGTATTAAAATTCGGTATAAGTAATTTTTCATTTCATTATTATCACTTTTGTTAAAGTCTTCAAAATTATTCAGAAATATAGGCAATATAGATTCATTTCCCTCAACCTATCATATATTCACCAGTGGGAAATTGGGTTGCTTGAATTTCCTTGGACATTTAAATAAAATAATGACTTGCAATCATTTAGAACTCTTTTAATATCTTAAATAATAGAGAGCACTGCAGCTTGTTTGGACTTACTGTTTTTCATCCAAGAAAGACTATTTCCTGAATTATACATATTATACTTTAAACTCTGGTTTGAGTATTATGTATATAGCTTTAAAGACTCTTTAATCTCTAGCATTTAGTTTTACCAGAGAGAGAGAGAGAGAGAGAGAGAGAGAGAGAGAGAGAGACAGAGAGACAGAGAGACAGAGATAGAGAGAGAGATGGAGACAGAAACAGAGAGAGAGACATGAAGAAGGAGAAGGACAAGAGTAAGAGGAAAAGACAGAAGAAAAAATAGAGGGGAGGGGCCAGTGAGATAACTCAGTAAAGCAAGCACTTCCCTGGCAAGCACAAGGGCCTGAGTTCAATCCCTGGCTTTAGAAAAAAAAAATACAAGGGAGAAGAAAGAGGGGATGGAAGAGAGCAGAGAGTCAGAGGAGAGAGAGAGAGAGAGAGAGAGAGAGAGAGAGAGAGAGAGGAATATTGTGTGCAAGTATAATAATTCATACAAAAGACAGAACTCACAATCACATTCACTAAAATTCTAAACATTTAATTTACCTTTGTTTATATGCTATCGTATTTATGGCTTAGAGAGGTTGAAAATTCATAGCAAAAAACTGAGCATTAAATTCATACCTTAATAGTGCTTGCCAGGCCCCGGTGAGTGTGTGGGAGAGCTTCCTGTTACCCTACAATGGCAGGACCTGAGGTCCCAGCCCAGGCACACTGTGGATGAGAACCTCTTCCACCCTCTTGGGACCCCCAACCACTCCGCAGCAACCGCACCTCTTCTGCCCAGGGAGAATTTCTACCGCATTCCGGGGACCCCAAAATCCAGTCCTATCCCAGGCCCAGTGAGTGTGTGAGAGAGCTTCCTCTCCCCCCTACTCCAACTTATCCCCTCCAGACTCAGCTCAGGCTTGGCATACAGGCCAGTGGTGAAACCCTTCAGCTGCAGTCCCTGCAAAGAGAGTAGGGGACAAAGCCACACAGCTGGTCCAGGAGCAGAACATCTTGCCAGAGGGACACAACAGGTTCATGCCCAAGGTCAGCAGCAGGAAGGAGCTGAGCACAGCAGCCAGACCCAAGGCAGGCACAGCTGGATAAATCCAAACTTTGTACATCTGCAACTGAATTTCAGTAGGTGCTAAGGTTATAACTGCACCAAAGCACTACAACAAGGTCGGAAGACAGTGCTACACGAAATGATAATGAGAAGGAGCAAAATGCAATCTCAGACCTCAAGCCCACCCATAACAAATGTAGAGAACATTAACACAGAAAAAATTGGGAACCACACAGCTGTAATCAAATAATCAACAGCTTCTGAAATAAAGGGACACAACAGGCTCATGCCTAAGGTCAGCAGCAGGAAGGAAATGAGCACAGCAGCCAGACCCAAGCCAGGCACAGCTGGATAAATCCAAACTTTGTAGATCTACACCTGAACTTCAGTAGGTGCTAAGGTTATAACTGCAACAAAGATCTACAACAAAGGTCAGAAGACAGTGCTACACAAAATGACAATGAGAAGGAGCAAAATGCAATCTCAGAACCCAAGCCCACCCATAACAAGTGCAGAGGACACTAACACAGAACAAATTGGGAATCACAAAGCTGAAAGCAATGAAACAATGGCTTCTAAATAAAGGAACAGCTGCAGAAAGGTATAGAGGAACTCAGATGGAAATGAAAAAAGAAATGCCTGAATTAATAACATATGCAGTAAAGAATCAAATGCAGAAAGGTATGGAGGATACCCAATGCCCACCCAGAACAAGTGCAGAGGACACTAGTTTAGCTCAAATGTATGAATTAAGAGTGTGAAAGTAAATAAGCAACAGCAGAAAGTAATAGAGGAACTCAGAGTGGAATTTTTTTCTGAAATAAAAAAGAGAATTCTCTGAACTCATAGCATCTGAAGTAAATAATCAACTACAGAAACAAAGGGAGAAACCCCAATCTGAGGAAATACTGCAGTAAAGGAATTAATAATTGCTTCTAGGAAGACACTGATAAAAAAAATAGAAGAGATTAGAAAAATGACAGATTCCTACAATGAGCAATACAGGAAAGAAATAGATTGCATGAAGCAGAGTCATAGAGATATAGAGGAATTTAAAATCTGAGTCACAAGCTTGCAAAACCGTTTAAGTGGAAGTGAGGACAGAGTTTCAGATCTTGAAGACGCTGGGACAGCTAGTAAAAAGGTAAGAAGGGATCTCTTAAAAACAATTAAGATGCAGGAAAAAATAATCCATCACCTGCAATACGATGCCAAAATGAACAATGTGAGACTAATAGGCATCAACGAGAAAGAAGGAGTCAATACAAAGGACATTAAAAAATATAGGCAGAAGTAATAGCAGAAAACTTCCCAAATATGAGGAAACAATCTGACATTTAAGTAACTGAAGCATACAGAATGCCAGGTAACCTCAACCCAATTAAAAACACACCGAGACATATAATAATCAAGATCCCAGAAATTCTGCTCAAGAATAATGTACTGAAAGCTACGAGAGAAAAGAAGCAGATCACATTCAAAGAAAAACCCATCAGAATTAAGGCTGACTTCTCTTCACACACCATGAAGGCAAGAAGAACATGGAGCAGAGTACTTCAAGTCCTATATGAAAACAAATTCCAGCCCAGACTACTATACCCTGCAAGACTCTCTTTCAGGTTTGATGGAGAAGTGAAATACTTCCATGACAAAGAACAACTAAAGAATTTCATGATGACAAAGCCAACCCCACACAGGCTACTGAAAGATGTTCTAGAGAGGGACCAAAGTGATCAGAACTCCACGAATGAGATCGGAAGCAACCAATTAAATAGGGCAAACAATTAAAAACAGGAGAAAAATGATTAAATGACAACAGGTAAATAACATATCAATTGTAACTCAATACATCTCAATTCTAACCATCAATGTAAATGGACTCAATTCACCAATTAAGAGAAATAGACTGGCACAGTGGATTAGGAAACAAAATCAAACAATATGCTGTATACAAGAAACACATTTAACTCAGAAAGATATTCATAGGCTGAAAGTCAAAGGATGGAAAACAATACTACATGCACCACAGAGAAAAGCAGGGGTAGCAATAGTATTCTCAGTCTCAACCTCAAACCAATAAAGATTAAGTGAAATAAAAAATTCCACTATATACTGGAAGGGGAAAATTTCAAGAGAAAGTGGTAACAATCATAAATACGTAAGCACCAAACACGGGAGCACCCAACTATATAAAGTAAATCTTAATGGACATGAAAATTCTAATATTCAATACCACAATCTTAAGAGGAGACCTTAACATTCCATTATCCCAAAAAGTTAGATCAACCAGACAACAACTTAGCAAAGAAATAACATAACTGAAACAGAGATTGAAACAAATGGACTTTGTGAACAAATACAGAGTGTTCCACTCAAACAAAGGTGAATACACGTTTATCTCAGCTGCACATGGGTCATTTTCTAAAACAGACCACATACTGGTCCATAGGTCATGCTTAAGTATATGCAAGAAAACAGAAATTATCCCATGCATAATATCTGACCATAGTGCAATGAAACTGGAAATTAATGACAAAAGAAACCAGAAAAACACGCTAAACACATGGAAATTAAATGACACCCTACTCAGCAACCAATGGGTCACAGATGAAATTAAACAAGAAATTCAACAATATCTACAATTCAATGAAAATTCAAGCACAACTTACTAGAATTTATGGGATATGATGCAGTTCTCAGAGGGAAATTCATAGCTGTGAACTCACACATTAGGAAAACAAACTGGAACAAATAAACACCCTAAGGCTGCACCTTCAACAAGTAGAAGAGGAAGAGCAAACCAAACACAGAGCCCATAGATGGGAAAAAATTGTAAAGATTAGAGCAAAATTTAATTCAATTGAGAGGAAGAAAACTGTTCAAAGAATTAACAAAGGAAAAAGCTGGTTCTTTGAAAGATTAAATAAAATCGGTAGGCCCCTTTCTAACCTCATCAAAAAGAGGAAAGAAAAATTCAAACACCTGCAATAAGAAATGAAAAGGGTGTAATTACCACAGATCCGGTGGAAATTCAGAAGATTATCAATAGCTGCTTTAAGAATCTTTACTTTCACAGAATAGAAGACACAGAAGAAATGGACAGATTCCTAGAAAGGTACAAATTACCAAAGCTGAATCGATAATATATAACCACTCTCAATAGCCCAATAAAAGCCAATGAAATACAAGATGTAATAAAAAACCTACCGACAAAGAAAAGTCCAGGTCCTGATGGATTCACAGCTGAATTCTACAATAAAATTACAGAAGATGTAGTCCCTATACTCCTCAAACTCTTCCATGAAATTGAAAAGGGAACAATCCTCTCAAAATCCTTCCTGCGGGCAAGTTTTATACTGATAACAAAAACAGAGAAAGATGCAACTAAGAAAGAGAACTACAGAGCAATCTCCCTCATGGGCATAGATGCAAAAATCCTCAACAAAATCCTAGCAAATAGAATACAGAAAATCATCAAGAAGATCATCAACCATGACCAGGTTGGATTTATCCCAGGGATGCAAGGATGGTTCAATATTCCAAAATCTATAAATGTAATATACTATATCAATAGAGAAAAAACTAAAGACCACATAATCATCTCCACTGATGCAGAAAAGGCTTTTAACAAAGTGCAATACTCATTCATCTTCATAGTCCTACAGAAAACTGTAAGAGATGGCTTCTAGTTCAATCTGGTAAATGCCATTTATAAAAAGCCAATGGCTAACACAATTATGAAGGGGAAAACTGAAATCTTTACTCTTAGAACTGGTACAAGACAAGGATGTCCTCTATCACCACTGCTATTCGTGTTGATTTGGAATAATTAGCTACAGCCAATAGACAAGAGAAAAATAAAAGGAATAAAGAAGAAGTTAAATTATCATTATTTGCAGATGACAAGATACTTTA
>NW_004524579.1:5631255-5642561 GCF_000260255.1 Octodon degus | reverse complement strand
AAACATGAACCAGATCTATCACCATGCACTAAGCTAAAGTCAAAATGGATTAAAGATCTAAACATTAAAACAGAAACACTAAATCTCCTGGAAGAGAAAACAGGAGGAACTCTTGAAGACATAGGGTTAGGCAAATAATTTACGAACAAAAATGAAATAGCACAGGAAACACTTAAAAGAATTAACAACTGGTTTCTCCTCTTATTCAGAAGTTTTTTCACGTCAAAAGAAAGTACCAACAAAGTGAAAAGACAACTCACAAATTTGGAAAAAAAATTATGACACAAACAAAGGTCTGCTCTCTAGAATTTATAAAGAACTAAAAAACACTAGGGCCCCCAAATTTAAAGACCCAGTTCAGAAATGGGCATCTGAGATGAGCAAACACTTCTCAGAGGATGAAATTAAAGAAGCGGATAAATATATGAGAAAATGCTCCACATCACTAGCCATCTGAGAAATGCAAATTAAAACAACACTGAGATATCATCGCACCCCAGAAAGAATGGCTATTATAAAGAAATCACCCAACAACAAATGTTGGAGAGGTTTTGGGGAAAAAGGAACCCTTCTTCACTGCTGGTGGGAATGTAGACTGGTGCAACCATTATGGATATCAGTGAGGAGACTTCTTAGATAACTTGGACTGGAAATCCCATTTAATCCAGCTATTCCTCTACAGGAAATTTTCCCAGAGGATCTGAAAACATCACATCATAGTGATATATGTGTTCCTATGTTTATAGCAGCACAATTTGTGATAGCCAAATCTTGGAAACTACCAAGATGCCCATTACCTGAAGAATGTATATAAAAGTTGTGCTATTTTCATACAGTGGCATATTATTCAGATATAAAGAATGATAAACTCGAAGCCTTTATTTTGAAGTAGATGCCAGTTGAAGATATATTCATAAGTGAAATAAACCAGACCCACATGTGTAAATGCCATATAGTTTGCCTAGTATAAGAACTCAAAAGAAGAAATTCAAATAAAAAGGTATAGTACAACTAAAAGGAAAGCAAGAATTTGAGGACTAGATAATTCAAAGAGATCAAGGACAAGAGCTAGGAAATTTGACAGGGACAAGTGATACTGTTATATGTAGAAGATGGGTAAGGCAATGATCCTGAGATTCTTCAGAAAATTTTTGAATCTTGAAGTTAATTGGAATGATTCTCACCCTGACTAACTATATATACAGACACCTGTGAACTAAGAACTGCACTGAAGATAGTAATCTGTAATAGTAGGTTCATGCTTTCAGTGCCTGTCATTCTTGTCTTGTAGGTGATTGTTCAAAAATAAGTGCATGGTGAATGAAGGCAGGAGAGAGGAAAAGGAATGTTGCGGGAGTGTCCTGCTACAAGGTTGTATATGGTTAGATTTCTGGACTTACGTGTAAACATAAGTATTATATAATTCTGTATGCCTATCTTTAAATATATTTTAATTTTTTAAAATGTTTTTTCATCATATTCTGTAGGGACTTAACGTTCAACATATCAATACTTGATGAAAAATACCTTTCCATGTTATGCCTAAGATCTTTGATATTCAAACTGATAGTGAGGTGAAGCTTACCAGCTTAGATTGTATGGTAATCACAATAAGCTTCTCCTCTTTTTGATCTAACTTTGTAGATCAAAATTAGAGAAAAAGGAGTGCCACAGGGAAAGCCAACATTTTGGCCCTAGCCTTCCAAGGTCAATTAAGACTCAGGACATTTAAGATCTTGTACTGTAACGTCATGTAACTCAGTAGTGTCCCAAATTTTCTGATCAAGGAGATTATGGGGCCAAAGAGGAAAGTGATTGATGATGTAGAGTGTGCCTAAGGAGAGTCACATGGAGAGAAAGCATTCTTTCATGGGGCGTACATTGGCCAAGCAATCCCCATAACTCATCCACATGGCTGGCACTAACAAAGGATCTACAATCTGAGGTACAATATCTCAGGATAAATCCTGAGGGTATTTCACTGACCTTATCAGATCCAAAAGCTACAACTCTTGTTGCACATGTATTGTTTTATCTTGGTCTTAACTATCTAGCAGAAAAGTATAAAAGCGAAGTACACGAAGTAAAGCCATGTTGTTATGTTGAGCTGTAGGGGACTTAAGTCAACAATTTCAGATGGTGTCAGTCAAGCAGAAGATCCAATACTATCATGGATTACTGGACTCTTTTAGAATATTTTTCCTGAATTGACACACCTATAATTTTCAAATGACGGAAATAAACAAAAAGAGGGATATATAAATGAATGTCCATTTTGTATCTGTGTATTTAAAATGGTTAGGATAGATATGTAGTTACATTCTCTTCATGAATAGAGGGATTTTTTGTGACAGTATTTGTAAATAAGATAACATGTCTGCATCTTGTACAAATAACCACTAGGAAGACAGAATGCAATGTGTTAATTATTGAAACTGTGCTACCAATTTGATTTGAAACTGCCTCATTGCTATTTGTCTAACAATAAAATTATGGGAAAAAATGACAAAAAACAAAGAAAAAAATTCATACGTTAAATTAATCAGACTATTTCAATATTGGTATTTTATGTTCATTAATTCTATTAGTACATTACTGTTTATCTTTTAAAGTATATTTGAATCTTTCTGGGGAAAAAAAAACAGTTCATCTGAGACTTAAAACTTCCTAGTTTTAACTTGGCATTTTTAGCTAGAGTCCATATTAACTTCTAGGGTCATGCTGTGTTATGAACCAACTGTGATGTAGAATTTCTGAACCTGTTAAACATTGTGGCTCTGTTTTTTTACCCTAGGATATGGTAAAGAGATCAGAGTGACATATAGTTGACATTGGTTTATTTAGAATGTAATACAAATTTTTCAATTTTAAATTATCATTTTGAATTTTGATTTTGGATCATAAACAAGAAGCAGATATTATGTATTTTATAAAATACAATAACACAAATATCTCAAGAAAAAATTATTTTATTGATAAAAATAGCAAAAATGAAAAGCTAAAGAGAATCAAGACCAAAAAGTCTATACTAATACTAACTGTGAATCTATATTATTGCACGATAACATCTGAAAAACTTTAAGGATCGAGAATTAAACTACAGTCAAGAGAGTTATGACATGTATGTTATATTTTTAATGCAAACATTCTCAGCATAAAAGACTGTATTTAATTGATAGAATTTTTTAAAGATTTATTAGTATATATTTGGAAAACACTCAATTTTCTCATGTAGAAAAGTATCTATTTGAACTTATGATTCTGTTAAATGTTCATTGTTCTTTGATTTCTTAATATCACCATTTACATATAAAAATAATGATTGTATACCTGTAGAAAAAAGAAAATTAAAACCTATGGCTCCTAACCCTTTCAGTGGAGTAGATGCATGCTAGCAAGTATTGAGAGTTCTGACTTCCAATTCTGTAGCCTAACACATGCAGGAGTGTTTCACGCAACATCATTTACATTGTAGATAAGTATATCCAATTTCCTCAATGTTACCCTTTGCTTGTCTTGACAAAACTTCAGTTCTGGCCTTTCATCTCCACACATCCTCCAACTTAAGTTTACCCCCACGCTTGAACAGCACTTCATACAAAACATTCCCTTATCAGCTTATGCTGAGACAACTTGAATAAAGATACATTTTCTGTCAAATTACACTAATCACACTCTCTCCTTTCTTCAACTTCTCTTTACAAGTTTTTGCTAAGCTCTGCTTATTCCTCTCCATAAAATAACTGTGCCATCACAGATGACAATTTAGGGGCAAATTTAGTAGTGCTGAATAAACTTTCATTTTTAGAAAAAAGATTCTCAATGGCATGTACTTGCTTCCAAACTTAAAAGGCCTTTGATACTATCTATTTAATGCATGCATTGGGAGATGAGATTCTTGTTGACACAGTTGTTCTTTTTTTAGAAAATTTTACGTGTTAAAAAATACCATAGCTTGACATTTGCATAGATTTACAGTCCTTCCTTGGCAACTTTCAGGAGAAAAAAATCTTCTATAGAGCTGCTTAAGTGACACAGATTCTTCTTATAGATGCTGTCACATCTGACACAATGTGAAAATGTGCGACAATTTAATGTGGGGTGGAAGAAGCAAAGAGAAAAATCAATACTGAAGAGGAAGGCTGAACACTTGCACTTTTCACAATCAAATTTTTGACTCTGGGACATTTAGATAAATCAGGCTTATTTGAGCCCGAGCTCATTGCATTCAATAATGAAAAGGCCAGCAACCAAAAAATCAGTAAATATGTCACAGAGCACAAAGCTTGACCTGAAAGGAGTGTTTTTTTTTTTTTTTTTTTTTCTATTCAGCAAGTCTTCGTTTGAGAAAAAAATTTCAATAAAGTTTCTGAGGGACAAAGTATAATTAGGAGCATATGACCTTGAGGTTGGTACTGCTATTAAACCCACCACTTTACAAATCATTGCCAGCGTGAATGTCAGCTTAAGATTGATGTTTATAAGAAAACTCTGAAAGCAATATATAAATGGAAACTTTGTCTGCTGGCCATTTATGGTAAATCTGAGCCCTAAAAATCATTCTTTATCCTTTGATACTCAGAAAGAACATAACAGATTTTTATAAGTACAATAAAACTTGGGTTTGTGAGCATAATTGGTCCTGGAAATGCACTTGTAATCAAATCACTTGTATATCAAAGTAAATTTCCCCATAAGAAATGGAAACTTAGATAATTCATTTTACCATTCAAAAAACTTCGTATAAAATGACTGTAAACCTGTGATATAATACACAATAATAAAGAAATACAGAATATAAAGAAAAACAAACAAATTAACCTGCACTTTCTTTTAAAATCATTCATGGCTGGGAGAGGGTGGGTAACTTTGTAGGACAAATTTCACGATCACTCACGGAATTACCGTTATCTGTTGTCCCAATGGAATGCATCTTTCACCAGGAACCCTCTAATGACATTTGCTTTTGCCTTCCTGGGAAGGGTTCTTAGAAATGTGGCACTGCATTGTCTTTAAGCAAATTCACTGCCACACTGCTACAGCATTATTCAAGGTTCATTTCCTGCAAAATTTTTCAAGTTTCCCTAATTGTGCTCATCTCCCTAATCTCTCCTCTCTCTCGCTCTCGCTCTCGCTCTGGCTCTGGCTCTGGCTCTCTCTCTCTCTCTCTCTCTCTCTCTCTCTCTCTCTCTCTCTCTCTCTTTTCAGGGAAGGGTCTATAGGGTGTTAAGGTCTCACTACTAGATTGGATTTATAGTGATTCTCCTGTTTATAGCCTCCCAAGAACTGGGATTACAGGCGCGCGTCACCACGCCCAGCTTCAATACCATCTCAGCATCCCGGAGGTGGGACCAGCACAGCAGGCCGGGTGATCAAACCCCCAGCTTCTGTGCCTGCTTGCAGGCCCTTTAATCCGCTAAGCTGTTTGTCTGGCCCTCTCTAATCTCATTTAAAGTGTGGAGTTTCACAGCCTTTTTCTCCTCCCCCACTGTACATGAGAGCTCCATACCCTCCTGCAGTGGTTAGACAGTCATCACAACATACCACTGCGAGGGTTAGAGAGAACTTTTGGCTCAGCTGTGATCACGTGGTGTTCGGGGGTCATGTAGCGCTTATATTGCAAGAAATTGGTTGTTTATGAAGTTAAAATTCATTTAGTCTTATAGTATACTCACAGGAAAAGTTACTTTCAGTTCAAGATTTTACTATACTAGTATTTGAGCCATTTGAAAGAACTAGTATAAAACTCATTTTCAGAAGAGACTATGCTTTTTCAGAAAAAAAAATAATACGTACAATTTAAATTTCATATTATAGATTATATTATATTATATTTTATTTATTATTTTATTTTTTAGGGAAGGGTCTACAGGGTGTTCAGGGTCTCACTACTAGATCAGACTCATAGTGATCCGCCTGTTCACAGCCTCCTAAGAGCTGGAATTATAGGCGCATGCCACCACGCCCAGTGTCAATTACCCTCTTAGCGTGCCCCAGGGTTCCGGCGGGTACATCAGGCCCGGGAATCGAATTCACAGCCACTGTGCCACTTTAATCCAATGAGCTATTTGACCGGCTTAGTTTGTATTTTAATAATTAATATACTCCCACCTACCTAAGCTCTTTATATTTTATTTGTTTATTTATGCATTTATTTTATTTTATTTTATATTTTTGCAGAACCGGGGAAGTGCTTGCCAGGGAAGCACTTATTTTTCTAAGCCATCTCCCTGGCCCAAGATCTTTATATTTTAAAATAAAATATCATTTAAATATAGCAATTTCAATAGCACAACATTTTCCTTTATAAGGAAGTATTTTTGAAAAAAATCTTTATTAATCATGAAATTCACATTAATTTTAAAACATTAATATCTGATAGAAAATGAGTACTGAAAATATAAAAATATGTAATAAAGCAGAATGTCCACGAAAAATAAGAGTTTATAGTATTCTTGCCTTAAACTCAAAGAGTAATTTTATGAAATTCCACTGTGTGCCTTCTCAGCATCAGAGAATAAAGAATGATCTACAGAAATTTTTCTTTACTCTTAGTTGGATGAGGAAGATTAAATAAATGACACACTTTCAGTAGCACTGTGAGCAAGAGAAATATTATATCAATAATAAAAGATGAAAACCGTGATACCAATAATGTATATAAAGCAATAAAACTGTCTTAGCATCTTAGTTTTCATCTCTCAGTGTTACTACAACATTTCTATTGTCAAGAGAGATGTTGAAATAATCATACTAAATCTAATGAAACAATTCTTTGGAGGGTACAAATCAGAATCCAATTAACATGTGATCTGATACTTTTAAAAGGTGAATTTTCAAAAAAACACTAATATTGGAATTAGAAAACTTCAATTCTGATCTAGTATAATAATTACTTGTTCTGCGATTGACAGCTATTTATCTTTTACAGGCATGCTATGAAAACCAGTGAATACAGAGAATATGAAATGGTGTGAAATTAAAAATATTGGAAAATATAAAACCTATTGATATTGCACAATCCTTGTAGAAACTGGGAATTATTTAATAATTTTAAAACATGTCCTATATCAATCCAGTGATTCCAAAGATTTCATTTCAATTGCAAAGCTAAAACAAGTCATTATAAATGTAAGGAGGACTATGCATCTAATTTTCCACAAAATTTTATCTTAGCACCTATAATTAAAGCAAGCTTAGAAGGGATAGATGGAAAAAGTCTTTATATCTAATGCAGTGTGTGAATGAGAGCTGTTTTAGTGAGAACTTTATTTTATTCTTTTATGAGAATTATTTGTGTTCTACATCACAGACTCCAGAGAAATTATTTTTTCTTGGGAATTTAAAAATATTAAATAAACAGTATTCAGTAAAGAATAATAAACTGATAATACCCAAACAACAGTAAAATAACTATAAATGTTCAGCTTGATGAATCTGTTTAAAAGGAATAGTAGTGTAAATCCCATCCAAATTGAAAAGTAAAATATTGCCAACCAAATTTATTGACTCCTTTGAAAGTCATTCTTCACTATTTTTGCAGAAATTAATCACTGTTTCAATTTCTAAATTCCTGAATTAACATTGGGCAGTTTGTTGTCTTTGATGTTAGATTTTTTTCCTGCAAACTTATATATGTCACTTACATTCTGTGGCCTTGGCGGGATGGTTATGTTAACTGATAGTATTCATAGTTACAATTCAATCTCTTTCATTTGTAGTACGGTATGAATTTATCAAAATTTATTGGAAGATTTAAGTTGTTTCTCATTTGAATTTATTATGAACAATTATCTTAACATCTTATACATGCATTTAGGCATGAATGTATGTGCATTTATATTAAAAAATAAATAATTACTAGATATGCATATATTAATCTTTAATAAATATTCCTTTGGTGATTTTATTTTCAAATTACCTAGTAACTTATACTGATACCCTCATTTTTAAAATTATATTCCCCAAATATAGAAAAATATAACAAAACAAAAAATTCAAACTACAAGAAATAGATAGTAATAAAAATGGAAGTACTTGTGAGTGAAGTTGGAAAAAAGACAAATTGTAAAAGTGGAAGAGATAAATATTAAGGAGAAACAATATAGAATGGTGTAGTACAAACTGAAAATTTAAGGCCCAGCCAAATAGCTCAGTGGATTAAAGTGCCTGCAAGCAGGCACAGAGGCCAGGATTCGATACCCAGGCCTGTTGTGCAGGCCCCACCCCACAGGGCGTGCTGAGAGGGCAAATGAGCCTGGCTGTATTGATGCACACCTGTAATCCCAGCTCTTGGGAGGTTGTAAACAGACCAATCACTATGAGTCTGATCTAGTAGTGAGACCCTGAACACTCTATAGACTCTTCCTTAAAATACAGAAAAAGAAAAGAAAACTTAAATGAAATAAACCATTGAAATTGATAATTGAAGCAGGACAGTCCCACAACATTCCTTTTCCTGTCTCCTGCCTTCATTCACCACCCCCTTCTTTTTGAACAATCATCTACCTGAGAGACAGCACAGCAGCAACTGGCATGTCATGACAGGCAGCCCGTATTCAGAAGACCAGAATGACACGCACTCCAAGCATGAACCTACTATTACAGATTATTGTCTTCAGTGCAGTTGCTTAGTTCACAGGTGTCAGTATATATAGTTAGTCAGGTGAGAATCTTTCCAATTAACTGCTAGATTAAAAAATCTTCTGGAGATTCTCAGGATCATTGCCTTACCCATCTTCTACATATAACTATATGGCTTGTCACTGTCATGTTTCCTAGCTCTTCTCCTTTCCCTCTCTTAATTATTGAGTCCTCCAGTTCTTGCTTTCCTTTTACTTGTATTATACCTATTTGTATTTATTCTTCTCAGTCCTTGTACTAGGGAAACTATATGATATTTACACATGTGTGTCTGGTTTATCTCACTTATGAGTATATCTTCAAATGGCATCCACTTCAATATAAAGGCTTCAAGTTTATCATTCTTTATAGCTGAGTAATACTCCATTTTATAAAAATACGACATCTTTTTCAACCATTTCTCAGGTAATTAGCATCTTGGTTGATTCCAAGATTTGACTACCACAAATTGTGCTGCTATAAACATAGGCACACATATAGCACAATGATATGATGTTTTCAGATCCTGCAGGAAAATTTCCAGTAGAAGAATAGCTGGTTAAAATGGAATTTCCAGTCCAAGTTTTCTAAGAAGTCTCCGCACTGATTTTCATACTAGTTGCACCAGTCTACATTCCCACCAGCAGTGGAGAAGGATTTCTTTATTCCCACAGCCTCTCCAACATTTGCTGTTGGTTGATTTCTTTATGATAGCCATTCTTTCTGGGGTGAGATGATATCTCAGTGTTTTTATTTGCATTTCACGGGTGGCTAGTGATGTGGAGCACTTTTTCATATATTTATTTGCTTCTTTAATTTCTCTCTCTGAGAAGTGTGTGTTCATCTCAGATGCTCATTTCTGAACTGGGTCTTTAAACTTTGGGGCCCTAGTGATTTTTAGTTCTTTATAAATTCTAGAAAGTAGACCTTTGTCTGAGTACTTATTTGTCATAAATTTTTTCCAAATTTGTGGGTTGTCTTTTCACTTTGTTGGTAATTTCTTTTGACATGCAAAAACTTCTCAATAATAGGAGGTCCCAGTTGTTAATTCTCTCAAGTGTTTCCAGTGCAATTTGATTTATTTCATGAACTCTTCACCTACCCCTGTGTCTTCAAGAGTTCCTCCTAATTTCTCTTCCAGGAGATTTAGTGTTTCTGTTTTAATGTTCAGATCTTTAATCCATTTTGACTTTGGGAGAGTAACATGGAGAGAAAAACATTCTCTCAGGCTTTCACAGAGAGCACATTGGCCAAGCAATGGCTGTGACTCATCCACATGGCTGACACTAACAAAGGATCTACAATCTGAGGTACAAGATCTCAGGATAAATCCAGAGGGGATTTCACTGACCTTATCAGACCCAAATGCTACAACTCTTGTTGCATAGGTCTTGCTTTATCTTGGTCTTAACCATCCAGTAGAAAAGTATAAAAAGGATGTGTAAGAAGTAAACCCATGATGTTATGTTGAGCTATAGGGGAATCAGGTCAACAATTTCTGACATTGCCAGTGAAGTGGAAGACCCAATACTATTATGGACTACTGGACTCTTTTAGAATATTTTGCTGAGTTTACACACCTATAATATTCAAATAAGGGAACTAAACAGAAAAGGGGATACAGATGAATGTTCATTTTGTATCTGTGTATTCAAAATGGTTAGAATAGATATATAGTTACATTCTCTTAATGAATAGAGGGATTTGTTTTAATAGAGTTTATAAATAGGATATCATGTCCGCATCTTGTACAGCAAATAACCACTAGGAAGAATGTATGCAATGTGTTAATCATTGAAACTGTCCTACCAATTTGGTTTGAAACTGTCTCAGTGCTATTTGTTTCTCAATATAATTATGGGAAAAAAGAAATTGATAATTTTTGTGTGATTATGAAAAAAAATCCTTACATTTTGGGATGCAGTGATATACTTTGAAGAAATGTAGAGTGTCATTTTTAACTTGCTTAGAAACAATAGGAAGATGTTATGCAGATGCAATTTAGGTAATGGTTAGATGAATATGTAACTTAGTGATGGTTATATGAAAAACTTCTATAAATATGAAATCATTTCCAAATTTAAATTTTTATATTCTTCCCATGCAATTTACCATATCAGTAGGTAAAATTCTTATATTTTGCACACCTTACTTGTACTTAATGTACTGAAAAATGCATGCACTTTCAGTGTAATTTAACATTTGGCATTTTTAAGTCTTTTGTCAGCCAATACCATTGAAAAAATAAGAAAGTATTTCTCACTTAATGATCTACTGTTTAAACTCTTTGGACTTACAACGAAGGCATGATGTTCGGACTTACTACTCATGGCTAAGCCTTATGATTTCTCTTTTTTGTTACAGATCTGAACAATGCGTTGATAGACCAGTAATGTCTTCCTTTTGTGAAGTACATATTACTTATGCAGTACTGTAATTATTCTTGATAAACTAGAGAGTATATACTGTAGTTTTATGTTCTGTATCCAGTAGGATACTAATGTAAGATGCATGAAAATGAAAGTATGAGTCTGCAACTTAGTCTCCTTTGACCATTTCTTTACTCCAAAAGTTGTAACATACATACTATATACAATTTTTCTTTGAGCGACCCATTCAATTAATGACCTAGTCACAAGAATGGAGTTCAGTCATTAAAAGAGGGCTGCCGGTAGCCTTTTTTA
>NW_004524579.1:5621619-5630650 GCF_000260255.1 Octodon degus | reverse complement strand
ATGGACAGAGCAGTGTGTTCATTAATGCTAATTTCACTGTAAAGGACATTTGGCATTCCAAGGAATTTTAAAGAATCAGGGAGGTTCATGGTTTGTGGTATCTTGTCAGCAGTATTTTAGATTCATTGATCCTTTGTGATGAGCTGCAGAAGCTCCTTCATTAATGAGCCAAAATTGCATATTCAAAACACAGAATTCATGGAAGCTGCTAAGATTTCAGCAAAGTGCATTGAGGAAATAATGGAACAGATGTTTAATTCATTTGCTAAAGATAATATCTAGAGTGTATCTGTTTTCTAATGTATTACTGATGAGCACTTTCTATATCATTGCTATTTCATAAGACCTGGATTTGCTGAATAATTTTCATCCTTCTCTGACTTTTCTGATGTGTGTAGGATCAATATTGCATGAACATAGTAGATGTGATTTGTTGGTGGCCAGTGTATTTTATTTTAAGGGTTCCTGAAGAGCATGTGTTCTTAAGAAAAGCAAATCATTTTCATTGAACTATTTAAATAATATGATATCTAACAAGATATCCTCATTTAATGACATGCCTTTTTGAACACTGCTGAGACTTAGTCCCAAGGCTGACTGCTAGGACTTATGACCCATTTTTGTAAGATCCGTAGATCTTGTTAACTGACCTTTGGTGTCTTTTCTTGTATAGCATACCTAGTTTATTAATACTGTAATTTTTTATTGATTGTACTGTAGTTTCATATTGTTTTGTATTGCAGTTTTGCATGGAAGAGTTATGCAAATGAAATGAAAGTCAACAAGTTAGTGTCCCTTGATTCTGAATATCACAATGTGCGTACAGTGTATAATTCCTCATTGAGCAACCCATTCAATTAACAACCTATTAAGAAATTAGAACTTGATCATTGAACAAGGAGTGTCTCTGTTGCTGTTGTCCCACATCAGTTTTTTCTTTCCTTTTTTGTACCCATTCTCTACTAAACAATCTGGATGCAAGCAAAGGCATTATCATTCTTTCTGCTATGATAGGTTAATTTCCATTTCTATAATTTCATATAACTGGTCTCATAGTTTGAACTCCTGTCTCTGGTTTGATTTTAGAGGATAATGCCTTTGAGATTCATCAGTGTTTTCATAGTTCATTCCTTTTTATTGAAGATATATTTCCACTTCTCTTGGGTAAATACAATGAAGGGAATCAATAAGTCATATGAGAAATTTATGTTTGACTTAGGAGAAAGGGTCAAAACACATTCTGAAGGATTCACATTATATCTATCCTCTCCAGAAATGGGTGAGAGTGCATGTACATATCTCCCAATTCTTAGCATTTGATTTTAGGTATTTTGTGGAAGCAGGTTGGTACTTCACTGAGTTCTTCGTTGCATTTCTTTGATACCCAGTGGTGTTGAGGATCTTAGTGCTTAATGATCTTCCTTAAAATATCCTTTCTCTATCATTTCAGATACTCTTCCAGTTTTTTGAAAACTGACTTTCTTATTATTATAACTATTTCTGAACAGTTCTTTATATATGATACATATATACTCTCTTATTAGGTACATATACAATATTAAAACTCTTACATTATAGCCAGTGTTTTCATCATGAAAATTTTTTTCACTACTGCATGGGCTGAAACTGTTTTAACATTATTTTATTTATAAATCTTGCATAGCACTGAAAATGTCTTGGTTTTCAAATCTGTGAAAAATGTTGGTATATAATCTATTTTAAATAATTGTATGTGATTTGTGTTAACGATACAGCTCACTTTTCTTATTCTAACCAGTTTTTCCTATACTTATTGATTACATAAACCACATTCTTTTAATGCTGTTGGTGATTGTCAAGAAAAAGTTACTCTTATTATGGATGAATTTCAGGATCCTTAATTCTACTTCATTAGTCCATGTTTAATTTTTATGAAAAAAGGCATTATTTTTTATCGTTTTTTTATTTTCTTAAAAGCACGCATTCTTAACTACATAGATTGTAGCACTCAGGAGGCTGAGACAGGAGGATTGTTGTGTGAGTTTGAG
Organism: Octodon degus; assembly: GCF_000260255.1. NCBI lineage: Eukaryota > Metazoa > Chordata > Mammalia > Rodentia > Octodontidae > Octodon > Octodon degus. The sequence continues at coordinate 5,628,623 of NW_004524579.1, read as the reverse complement.
ACCAGTGTGGGCTATAAAGTGAACTCAAGGCTAACCTGAACTTCAAAGTGAGACCCTGTCTGAAAACAAAAAACAAAAACAAAATAGCAAAAAACAAAGAAACTACATGACTTGTAGTATGACATGATATCATGTAGTATAATCCTTTACTTTTCTCTTAGCTTTCAAAATCATTAGGTATTTTAGAGATCTTTTTAAATACATATTTAAATTTTCAAGCTAGTTTGTCATTTCCTAATAATATTTTATTGGGAGTTTGATGGAGATTGAAGTAGATAAAATTTGATCTGATATTTGAATATTATTCTTTTTTTATTTTTTAGGGAAGGGTCTACAGAGTGTTTAAGGTCTCACTATGAGATTGGACTCATGGTGATCCACCTGTTTACAGCCTACCAAGAGCTGGGATTATCGTTGTGCACCACCACGCCCAGTCTCAATAGCCTTCTCAGCACACCCCGGGAGCAGGATCAGCACAGCAGGCCTGGGGATTGAACCCCTGGCCCCATGTCCCTGCTTGTAGGCACTTTAATTTGCTGAGCTATTTGGCCAGCCTTTGAATATGATTCTTAAGTTATTTTATTATTTACTAATTTCTCCAAAACTGTTTTAAATTTACAATTCTTGTGTAAATAAGCATCTCAAATTTGTTAGTATTATAAATTATCTGGCCCACTTTAAAATTTAATTTTAATAGTATTGAGTTTTCATAATTCTCACTGAAACATGTAACCAAATTTCATGTAAAAGAGATCATTTGGCATATACATTACACATTGATTTTCTATTTTTGTATCATTCATTATTTCTTTCTTGACCAGTTGTATCTATTAGGACCTTTAGTGCAGTGTTTAAAGGACATGGAAAAAGCAGAACTCTTTACTAAACTTTTTTTTTTTACTATTTTATTACTAAGAATGATGTTAGTTATTGATCTTATTTAAACCTAAGTTATAAATAAAATTGATGAAAAGAATTACTTTTTTGAAAATATAAGATTCATATAATTCTCCATTGAATCACTGAAAAAAGAAAATTGGATTATTACAAGTGAAATAGTCTTTATATTCATTAGGAATTAAAGAAAAATTTAATGAAAAAGTATTTGTCAATAAATTTGATGACAAAATAAATGGACTGTAAATTTAACTCCCAAAGAAGAAGATATCCTGAGTGAACAGTCAATAAAAGTTTTACACTGATAGTTGAAAATGCAGTAAAGATGGTGGGCACAGAGCACTTTACTGTGGAGGTCAATCTGGTGAGGTTAATAAACACTAAGCACTACATAGTCTTTTCCAAAGAAAGAACAAACATTTATCCACTGAGTTGCCCTATATTACATGTAAGAAGTTTTAATTGAATAGGTATTTTCTTCAATTTTTCAAATATTTTTTCTTATATATTTATCCTTTTTTTGTTCTACTACTTGGGTATACACCTTTTTATTTTTGAATATTAATTTAACCTAACATTCCTATAATAAAATTTAATTAGTTTTATGTATTGCTGAATTCAGTTTGCTAAAGCTTTATGATTTTTGTTTCTACATTTATGATTTTGTGCCTAAAAATTAATGGTCTATAGATATTTTTTCTGTATTGTGGTTGTCTATTGTTGGTACAATAAAAGTTTTCAAAGTGTCTACTTTCAGTTTGTTTATAGTTTCCAGTTCTCCAGTAGTTTGTCTTACAAATTTCTGCCAGTCGCAGCTTAAGTTCTAGCCTTTTGTTGTAGAATATGGTGCCCACATATAACTACTCACAAAATTATAATCTCATTTTCAGTGCTTTAACAAAACCTCTCACTGGATTCTGCCTTGTCTACTCCCACAGACCATGGTAGCCTTTGACACAGGCCTCTTTGCACTCGACTGCTGTGCAATTGAAATGCACACAGTCATTGCTCACTATGTGCACAGATCACACAATTGCAGCCCCAGTGTGTGATGATCGAAAACCATTTCATTTATTTTGTTTACCTCCCTAGTTATTAACAGAAGAAACGCAAATTCCTAACATGGTTAGAGTACCGTATGGCGAATGCAGCAAATGTCCTTGTCTTTTACATTTTATTACGTGTTGGTCTGACTTCCATTTGCAAGAGATGCATTTCTGTACAGCTGTTGTCTGTCTACTTGTCAGGAAGCTCTAATCATTGATTCTACTTTCTTCAGACCTTCAGGAAAGACTTCTGTGATTTGACATAAAAAATGCTTCAGTTCCATTTCTTTTCATGCAAGAAACTTCTGAGATATGTGTTATTTTCCTAGCCCATCTCCTTTTACTTTCTTGTCATTGTTCACAGCATTTAGCATCATTTTACAACTAAAATCTGGCTTTGAGTATCTCATTTTGCATTGTATAACACCACAGTGAACCAATGGGAAACTGAAAACTTTAGATTAATTGCTCTGAGAGAAACTTCAGTTTCTTTTTTTTTTATCAGTTTCAATAAAATATGTTTAAGATATTTTTAATGATCTTCACACTTACACTTGATATGACAGTACTTTTGAAAAAAGTGGAAAGATTAATGAGCTTTATGGTCTTATGAGTAACCTTAAGAAACTAAGATGGCTGAAAGGGAAAAGAACAGTAAGGAAGGGGGTAAATGCAAGGCAGTTACACTAGCAGTGTCTCTTAGTTCATAAAAGGAAAAGTTTATGCGAATATTGATTGGAGAAATTTTTATGCCCATGTTTTGTACTTTGAGTAACTACTTTAAAAATAACCTCTCACGTGTTAACTGTGGTTATTCTCCCATTATGAAATGTTCTACCTTTTATGCATAAAATAAAAATGAAAGCAATTGCTTACTTTTCATATAAATTCTGTACAAATTGTTTGGTATTCATGTTTGGGGATACTTTAGTGTATAATGGTCTATTTTTTAAAGCTTGGGTTACAAGTGCGTACTTCCTGTATGTGGCCGTCCTTGTCAGCTTCATGTTGCTGGGACACAGCAGTTGACACTCATGACTTAAAGGATGAGCAGTTTACCTTAGCTCAGTTCCTAGGGCTCAGTCCAAGCCTGTCTGACTTCAGGGTAGAAAAACCACGGAAGGCCCTAGGAGAAAATCTGCTCAGTTCTCTCCAACTGGGAAGTAGAGCATGGGGGAAAAGTACCAGAAAACATACATGGTCCCCAAGAGAACACTTCCCTGACCCACCTAGACATACCCATAATTATTCCTCACCCTTCTCTCAAACCAAGCAACTTGACAATTGACCACCAAGATTCACCATCTAGGAGTATAAGGAACAAAGTTATATTAGGGATTAAAATATCTTAACACTTGTCTTGTTAGTAACCAGACAATTGATATATTTTAATTTTTAAATGGAGCGTAAACAATATAGGTCATTTAAAATTACAGGCAATTTGTGTATTCAACCTGGATTTTGAAGGATAGCATCTGATATTTATTTGCTTAGTTGTTTCTGTATCTATCCCACCATTGTTTATGAAAGACTGCTGATGTTTCTGCCTCTTAAGACTTTGTAGATATGATACTAAATAAGAAAATTCTTGCCTTTCCATGGATTAATGCAGAAGGACTGAATGATTACAAGTAAAGGCCAAATATGAACTGTTCTGATACATGCTATTATCAAAACAAGGACACATATTGCGAGCACTAAATTATGTTGGAGGGACCATGTTGGATCAAACTTGTGCTTTGACTTAGACGTGTTATCTCAGGTACATTTTACTCACTGCTGGGACAAAATATCCAAGACCCCAAATAAAGGAAGGAAGGGTTTATTTAGCTGGCTACCAGGAAGAGTGGCACATGACAGCGAACAACAGTTCATGGCAGCAAAAAACAGCAAAGAGGAAAATAAAAAAGAGACAGCAGCTGTGGCTTCTAGCCAGCCTCTCTCCCCTTCTTTTATTCTGATTGCAAAGACCAAAGCTCCTCCAAAATAGTTTAGGTGGCCGATGCAAAGATCTGAGCTCCTCCAAAGTGGCACAGCTACATCGATCAAGTTCCTCCAAGGAAGTGGCACACAAAGCCTTCTTCAACCCCTTTATGTACCCTTTTGTGCCTACTCATTCCAGGTTGGGTCCTTAGGGCAGGGCTGCCATGCCACAGGGTGAGGTATCACCAAGCTGATTCAGCCAAGCTTCCAACATCTCGAGTTGACACGATGTCAACCACCTCACATGTGATATATCAGCCAGTGCTCATTAGGGTAACAGATTTCACGTAAGATATATAAATATATAAGGATTTACAACAAATGCTTACAATGGCCACCTGCAGTCAGAGGTCAAAGTTTGAAGGCCTGGAATTCACTGTCGTGTCCCACGTAGGCATATATCAGGAGGCTGCATGGTCTGCAAATGTAGGCCAAGGTGTCTGTGCTACAAGGTTGAGGAGTCTCCATTGGCAGGCTGAATACACTGCACTGCAATCCAGGATGTGATGGCCAAGGTGCAAGTGAAAACTGTAGCTCCTTAGAAGAAATACAAGTGAGGCTTCCTTCTTTATCTCCCTTTTGTTATATTCAAGCTACAAGACTATTAGTTGATTCCACCACTATTAGTTGATCCACTATTAGTTGATTCTTACACCCAGCATGGGTCTTCTGTTTGCAAGATATCCCTTCAGCTGCATCAAGGACTATAGTGATAAAAAAGAACTAAAGTGATCAAATTGATAGGGTGATTTTTACTCAAGGTAATGTAATCAATTGAATGAGAATTTCCTCAAAATAGTCTGGTTGTGAGGACTTGTGTATAGTATGAAGGTCCGGGGAGGAATACAAGCAAAGAACATGTGAGAAAATGGAAATAAGCAAGATTCGTATGACTATAGCATGGACCCAGTATAGCTGTTTCCTTGAAAAAAAATTAAGGAATAGAGTAGAGTAGTCAGAATAGGAATGGTAGTAAGAGATCTATATTTGGAAAATGTGATTATGGAAAATGTGATTGCTTTTTTATGGATAGTGCAGGGAATTGAATCAAGATCCTGTGAATTCTATAATTTTTTTCACAGAGCTAAATTCTAAGCCTAAGTGTGATGAATTAGATAAGGAGCAGAGGGAAGAACACCCGCATGCATCAGAACCATGCTTCTTGCCTAGAAACTGAGTGAATTAGAACCCTATCTTCAAAGCTGAGCTTAGGAGGGAAAGCTTCATCTAAGGCATGGTGACTTTGACGAGTTTATGATTATATGACACTAAGTGACTGGATTTATAAGTCTTAACAGAGGAAGTAACATCTAAGCAGGAAATAAAAGACTTTGAAACAAGAACATTTATAAAACAAATTCAACTGTGGAAAGTAACAATTCAGTTACAAGGAAGTGTAGAGGGGAAAACTTAACTGACTATATTTTAGAATTTCAAGGCCTGAAAGTCTACCATTACTTTCACTCAGTTTTGACAACTTTAATGGAGTTTTTAATTTCCTACATATCTCTTTCAATCTTTTTCTTTCATTATGTATCTTTCACTCAGACAAAGGACTTCTATCTAGAATATATAAAGAACTAAAAAAAATCAGGTGCCCAAATTTCAAAGGCCCAATCCAAAAATGGGCATCTGAAATGAATACACACATCTCAGATGAAGAAATACAAATGGTAAATAAATACATGGAAAAGATATTCCATATCACTGGTCATTCAAGAAAGACAAATTAAAATATTGAGATACTATCTCACCCTAGAAAGAATGACTGTCATAAAGATGTCAACTAATAACAAATACTGGAGAGGATGTGGGGTAAAAGGAACTCTTTTCCACTGTTGTTGGGAATGTAGAGTAGTACAAACACTGTGGAAATTAGTGTGGTGACTCTAGAAAATACTAGGATTGGAAGTCTCATTTAACTCAGCTATTCCCCTTCTGGGTATTTTTCCAAAATAACTAAAAACATCACACCACAGTGATACATGTGCACCATGTTTAAAGCAGCACAATTTGTCATACCCAAATCTTGGAAACAACCGAAATGACCATCTACTGAGGAATGGATAAAAATATATGGTATTTTTATACAATGGAGTATTACTCCACTATAAAGAGAGTCAAATTTGAGGATTTTATATGTAAAGGATGTAACTAGAAGCTATAATCATAAGTGAAATAAATCACACTCACATGTGTAAATGTCACAGTCTCCCTAGTGTAAGATCCTGAAACAATAAATAAAATCTGCAAGGCATAATATATACAGTAAAATGAAAATAAGCTGCATATAAGGAGTAAATAACAAAGATAAAGGAAAGGAGAAAGGATAGGTAGGAAAGGAAGGGGGAAAATCATGCAAGTATATATACAGGATAGCTGAGCTGATCGTATTACTAATTTTTATCAGCTTTTTGAAAATGGCAGCTAATGTTTAAAATTTTCACTTTGACTAACTCTTTATGCTAGTATCTGCAATCTTAGCAACATCAAAGACAGCAATTTGTAATCCAAAAACCACAGTTGAATACCTCTCATCTTATTCTTCTAAGTATGCACCATTTCTATGTCTTATCAATTATTATTATACTCCCTTAAAATAAATTTAAAAATAAGAAAGTAAAAAGGTCTAAAATAAAAATTATTAAGTTTTATTGAAAGCAAGCATTAATCTTCAGTTATTTTCAATCTTGAATACCTGTATCTGTTAATCTGAAAAACAGTTTTGACAATAAAAATACTTAATACAATAACCACTGTGAATTTGCTATTCTTGTTGTGAAAATATGTACCATATATATTGTTGTATGTTACTCTATTTCTGTCTTTATTTTTGCTATTTGTTTTGATTTTTTATTACCTTTAAGATAAAATTTTAAAAATTTCAAATTTGTTATTATTCCATGGTGCTTAGTAGCCATAGGATTAAGAGTAAATCATGTAGCTTTTTAAGTCTTATATTTTTCTTCTATAAATGTAAAAGTAAAGTGGTAGAATATAGAAGTCTATCATACAGTAAGTCTGAGACTCATGATATTTTTGCTCTTTTATCATTCCATTGTTATAGCTAAGAAGCAA
>NW_004524579.1:5614177-5621519 GCF_000260255.1 Octodon degus | reverse complement strand
TATTTTGTATAGGTTCTTGCTACACAGCTCGAACTCGTAGTGATCCTCCTGCTTTCTATCTCCCCAGCACTGGGAGTGGGGCAAGCAGGGCATGTAGTACCGGGGATTGAACCCTGGTCCCTGCACTTACCTAAGCAGGTACTTAGTCTGCTGAGCTATCTCGTTGGCCCAAGCATTTTTTTATTCTTAATGTTACATGTTTTTATATATTATTGCATTAGTACCAAAGAAATATTAATATAAATCATTTACTTTCTCTGTACTTATTACTCACCTTTGTCCAATGTTTTCTATAAACGATAGGGATAATATGCATTTATCAATCATGTGCTTTATGTGATACTGTGTAAATGAGATATTGAAAACGCCATTTACTTACCAGAAGGATTGGTTCATCTTTTAAAAAATCACAGAAGCTTTCAACGTGTACGTTGATTTATTGTTTTTCTTTTCTTAAATTTGGCTTTCAAGCTTTAAAATAACTTCTATGATAAACTTGCAATATTCATCTCATATTAAATCCCATATTATTCTAACTAAAATCAGTGAAAAACTCAGTTAGTTAGAAGCACCAAGGGTTAAACCTGAACTAGTTCCATGAGAGTGAAGCACTAGTAATCAACTTTTTCAAACCCCTTGCTTTTTCAAGTGTTATATCCTCTGAAAAGAAGAGAACCAAAGAAAACTCTAGACTATTCACAAAGTTTAGTTGCTTTTGTGAATGCCATCTGCTTCATCTGTTCAGAAAAATTACTTTCATTATATTTCAAGTCCAAAGTCTCTTTTCTTCATCTGTGACACATTTTTTCTTCTCCAGTAAAAGAATCCACACCAATTTTATGGTGCTTTCTCCCGCTAGTCTCCTTATAGAATTCCTCATTTGCTGTGTGGAAAGCAGCACAAGAATTACTGGTCAATTGACAGTTCATTCCCTTTTATAAGGCACATCGCATTTCTTCTTCTACAGTTTTGGAGAAACTACTGGGAGGGTGTGGAAATCCTATTTCTACAAAAATCAGTATGTCTTTTTTAACTTAAAAATTCTACCCCATAAAATATTTTTGCTTAAAAATAAAAATACAACCAACAATGTTTAGGAGGCTTATGCATCTAGAAAATTATGAACATCTTCATTAACTATTAGGAATTTTTTACTTTAAATTGAAACACTTGCTAAGTGGACAGTTTTCCTTTTTTTTTTTACATTTACATCTTTAATAAGAAAGCTATTTGTTAAAGTTAAGGTCCTCAAATTTATTAAATATTTTGAAATGATAGAGACCACTAGTGTTTTTATGTCATTACAAATTTATATCCCAATTTGTCTATTTATATCACATTTTGGACAGCTAAACATGCAGAAACTTCACTTTTGTAATTTCTATTCAAAATAAAGTGATTCATACACAAAAATAAAACAGTAAGACATGATTTCAAGGGCAGATAATTCCCATTTCTTTTGGTGCCCTCTTCCTCCTCAGTATGCCATTATGAAGACATTAAATGAAAATAATGAAATTATGAGAGAGTATCATGGTTCTATAGAGTGGCCAACTGCAATTTGGAATACAATAGACACAGAAAACAATTTATTAAGAGAACTAGTGGTTGCACATATAATACAAATGCCGAGTTCATGTTAATTCATACATAAATATTTGTTTCTGTGCTATGAACGTATCTACATTATTATGAATTGCATATTTCTAAGTTATATCTGGAACAGAATGTCTGTAGAAAAGAAGAGATACAAAGAAAGGCAAGCATAGAGTGATCACCAACATGTCTACTGGCTTACTCTACTTTTGCAGCTGTGGTAGACTCCCTAAGACTGGGTAATTAACAATGAACAGAAATGCATGTACTTACACTTTTATGGAGGGGTCCAAAATCAAAGGCCAGGCATCTGGCAAGGGTCTTCTCCTTTGTCATGCAGTGACAGAAGGCAGAAAGGTAAGAGAGGCTCAAACCCTTTAATGATGGCACCAATTCCACACACGAAGGTGTTAGCACTCATGTCCTTATCACTTTCTAAAAGTTCTGCGTCTCAGGACTGTTACAATGACAAATTTTAACTGAGTTTGGAGAGGTCAGCCCTGCTGTAACAGTAGCAGCAGCAGAAGAAGTAGTGGCAGCAGCAGTTGTAGCAGTATTGATTTTGGTGGATAAGCAGAGACAAACATGTATTATACATAGCCACACAGAAGACCAGGCATGACATATTCAAGTTGCACACACATGTATTTCATGCTTTAGCACTAACAAGTTACAATGTAAAGTGCTGCTTTATCCTAAAATAGGCTGAATGACAGAGCTACGTGGGATAATGTGATAGAGACTGAATTAGTGAATTAGATGGTAAATCAAAACAAAGAGGACTTAAAGAGAATTATAGAAGAATGCTGCTTCTTGCCAGAGCTCTTTTTTCTCTTTTTCCTGGCATCAACAGACCCACCATACTACTCTATTTTATTCTTATAAAAAATTCCTATTATGGTGATACTTTTTAAAAAACAATTTATAAAATCAAAGAATTATTCCTGTGGAGAAACTCAAAGATTAATAAAAATTACTGTAACAATTTTTAACAAAGACATTGGCTCAGAAAACTTTTCATCACCATAAAAATTCATAAATGAAGGAAAGATAATATAGATCTGAAGAACAAAAGTTGACTTATATTAAAAATAGAGGGTTTTTGAGACAGAGTTCTGGCTGGCTTTGAACTCACTCACTTGGAAGCCCAAGCTGGCCTTGAATTTGCAGTCCTCCTGTTTCATCTTCCTGACTTCTGAGATTACATATGCATGCCAGATTTCTGGCCTTAGTTATAGTATTTAGAGAAAGAGTTGTTTTGAAAAAAATGAAATACAACAAATAATATGATAATTATGACAGTGGCAATATTTTGACAAATAGGGATACATATCAAAATTATTTTTCTCAAAAGTTTTATAACCACATCACCAATAGAACTAAACTGATATTCCATCAGCTTTTTTTCATGCCTCAACATTCCAGTCTTTTGCTTTTGCTTACACTTCAAAAAACAGCAAATTAAAGAATTAAAGTGAATTAAATGAATATTTATAATATACCACATACAAAAGTGTGATAACTCAATAAATAGATATATAATTTTATTTATCAAAATATTTAGTCTTAAAAATGAAGAGACATTATTCCATGAAAAAAAGAAAAGCAATGCCATAGTATTTTGAGATTCATTCCCTCTTACTCTTCTTTAACTGTATTTGAATGACTACAAAGCACTTTTGAATGACTGAAGGAATTAGAAATGTGGAATTTTGGGAGTGACTCATGAAATTAGTCTCTTGGAATGATTTTTTAAACCTTTTGTCAGTGTCAGCCATATGGGCGAGTCACAGCCATTGCTTAATCAATTTGCTCTCTGTGAAAGCCTGAGAGAATGTTTTCTATCCAGGTGACTCTCCTTAGGCACATTCTACCTCATCAACCACTTTCCTCTGTGACACTATAATCTCCTTGATCAGAAAATTTGGGACACCACTGAGTTATAGGATGTTACAGTACAGGTTTTCTTATGTCCTGAGTCCTCACTGACCTTGAAAGACTAGGGCCATGATGTTGGCTATCCTTGTAGCCCTTCTTTTTGTCTAATTCTCTGGTGTACAAACTTAAGTTGTTAACCCTCCAGAAGAGAAGCTTAAACTTTTCTGAATTCATGTACCTACAATATGTGAATGACAATGGAATACCCATCTATGAGGAAAGTAAACAAAAAAGGGGGATATAAATGAATTTTTTAGTGAAAAAAATATATCTGCATATATAAAATATTTAGCATAAATAGCCAGCTATTTTCTTTTACTTCATTGAGAAGAAAGTTTTGAACTAATAGTGTTTAGACAAGATATCATGTCTGTATCTTGTAGTATGAGTAACTACTACAAAGAATGATATATAATGTATTAATTATTGTAAATGTCTTACTAACCTCTTTTGAAACTGTCTCATTGCTACTTCTTTCTCAATAAAATTAATATAAAAACCTTATGAATCATCAATAAAATTTTACTTTTATTTAATGTCATAATAGATTTTGGAAATAAGTAAGACAACAGAAGACTATAAAGTGCTTCTAATGAAAAGCTTAACAAATATTGGAGAAATATAGAAAGGAAGTGTGAAGCAACAGAATAACAGTGGACTACATAAACTGCAGAAGAAAATAGCTTAACTTTTGTCATTCATTCGTCTCTCTTCTAGAGTGAGTTTCAAGTTTAGGACAAAGCTGTTAGGACATAATCTCAGTGTGTAATCAAAACATCCTGGTCACAGGACTCCACTCCATTTTACTGGGACAATGAATGAGTGCAGTCAACAAACTGTGCTCCCATCTGCAGGACTAAATCACTAACACATGAGCACCAAGTATACCTTAGCAGCAACTTTGTATTGCAGACAGAGCTCAGATTGCTTAGAGGATGTTCAAGTAGAACTCTCTCTTCAAAATGTTTTTCTTGCCTCTTGAATTTCACACTTTAAGCAATACTGTGCGACTTTCAAGTGATACTATGTAACCTTGTAACTACAAGAAAATCTCTTAAATATTTCTCCAAATTAACTTTTATCTCATTTAAAGTTGAAACTTCTGGAGTGAAAAAATTTTACTTATATTCTAAGCTAAGAAAGAACTGAAACATATTTCCATTATGGAAATAACCCACCATTTTTCGGATTAAATCTACTGACTTTATGTGAATCAAAACAGGTATTATGGGACTGGGAATATAGCTCAATGGCACAGTGTCTGCCAGGCAAGTTTGAGGTCCTGAGTTTGATTCCTGATAGCAACCCCCCCTCATGCATGCTAAAATAAATAAATAAATAAATAAATAAATAAATAAATACTGATATTGTCCTGGGTGAGTCTAAACTATTAACTTGAATGAGATACCCTTCTGAAATTTCTGGGAAGAAGTTTTTCCACTAAGAATCAGCCTCATTAAAGACTTGAACAAACTATAAGGATCTGAATTCTGCCAACAATGTGCATGAGGTTGAACAAAGACTCTGAGCTCCAAATGAATGCCTAGCTGTCCTGAAACACTGCACACAGCCTTGCAAGAACATGCAGAGAGACTCCAGCAAAGCCTTCTACAGTCATATCCCACCACAATTATGACACAATGGATGTATGACTCTATACACTTACGGGCTTGGATAATTTGTCGTCCCTTTTCTATCTCAAATGAATTGAAACCATAGTGCACAATAAAATAACTGCATGTATGAGAAACATCAAACAACTCCCTGTAACAGTGTTGTAGCATCTTAATAAGTATTTACTTACTTTAACCTTCCTTTTCTTCTTTCAGAATCTTAAATGTTCACAGCAAAACCCTGAATTGAGGAAATCATGAATGCTCACTCAAGTTTGTTTAAGCCAGGAGGCACAAAGTGCTGCTTAAAGTTGTCCAGAAGGGTTTAGGAGAATCATGCGAACCTTAGTGTAAAACAGTGGTGCCACAGGCTGCAATGTGTTTCCCTACGATGTGTGTGTGGGAATCTTAACTCAGTATATCTAACACGAATGCATTTGGAGAAGGACACTACAAAGACAACTTTAGATATAATGAGGTCACAGAGATAGATACCTCCTGCAGGTGGGGAATAATCAAACTGATGCCTTTATATAAAGATAAAAAAGAGGCCATGGCTCAGAGAATGCTAAAACCGAGAAGTGAAGAGTGAGCACGCAGTGGGAGCTAACCATCTGCAAGCCCAGCAGAGAAGCCACCAAAGAACCCAAGGCACTGAGGCCTTAATCTTAGACTTTAAGCTTTTAGTAGTCTGAGAAAATCACAGCAGACTGAAGCCACTTATTTGTGGTACTTCTTTATGGTAGTCCCAGCAAATGAATAAAGGAAGTAATGCAATTGGGCCAGGAAAAGAACTTAGTGTGGGAGAGTGGAGTAAATATCACAATAAATAGTACCTTCTATTGAAAAGCAAATACTTTTGTCTTACTACTACATAATAAAAATAACTGGTCCAATACTGAGGGCCCTTTACAGTAAGTACAGTCACACATTTGAATGAAGCTACAAGAGTGTCAAAGGCATTGACTCTCCTGATTTTTAACAGACTGTTGGAATCCTGATCGATATATATAAACTTTTACTGAGCAATTTCTTGTTGAAAATGTAAAAGAAGTATTTTATTAATTTCTTGGCATTCATGAAAAAGACTAGCAGATTTCCGCCAACAGATTTTTAGGAAAAATATTAAGATTGAAATAGAAATGCACTAAATGCACTAATTTGAGAATGATGAGTCATACTTCCTAACCCTTACTCTAGAAACTTTGTATGACACTTATTATCTTGAAATTAAATAGACACAAAATAATTAACTCAATTTATAATTAACTTATGTACAAGTGTGGTTGATTAATTTCTTTTTTAAAATTTATATATTTGGTACAAAGTCTCTCTGTGCAGCTTGAATATGTAATGATCCTCCTGTTTCAGCCTCCCAAGTCCTTTGGATTACAGGCATGGACCCCCAGGCCAGGTTTTGGTCTCTAGGTTGGTGGGCCCCAGGTGAGGCCTGGCATGGCATGCAGTACAAGGATCAAACCCAGGTCCTTGCACTTGCAGGCAGGTGCTTAGACCATTGAGCTATCTTCTTGGCCCTTCTATTTTCTTCTAAGACAGAGTTGATTAATTTTGTATTTGCTTAATTAAAAAATAAATAATAAAGACCTTTTTTGTTTTTAGGCAACATTTTTCTATTCTACTAACTTCCTTTTCATTACTGATAGTGTGATTTTTTTATTACAAAAATCAATCAGTAATGTCCAAATGTATATTATTAAAAGACTGAGATAAAGACAAGCAACTTATTATCTGCCTTGTGCATAGGGGTTTTTAGTGACTTGTTACATGTCCTAAATCTATTCAGAACATTTACTTTCATAATCATTTTGAATTTTGGGACAGGCCACAAGTCACTTAGTGCCAGCCATAGGGAGTAAGGGGAATGAGGACTCAGCATCATGTTTTTATGATAGTGGCATGTACGGAATTAAACAGCAGCATGCAGTGTATTCTTTTATCATGTATCATAAACACACTCAGGAAAGAGGACATGCACAACTACTTAAGAAAGAGACAAGAATGCCAGGGTATGTGTGTTTGAGGGGAGGGCATTTTCTCGAGGCAGATTGGAGCAATGTGTCTAAATTGTGGTTTTTAGCACTTAAACATTGACAACATATTTTGATCATACAATGTATTATGATGTACTGGTGGATTTTCTGCTGGCATCTTTCCCAATAACTATGATTGTTATT
>NW_004524579.1:5608502-5614077 GCF_000260255.1 Octodon degus | reverse complement strand
ATATATATATAATTTGATACAAGTCTCACTACACAGCTCAGACTCACGGTGATCCTCCTGTTTCAGTCTCCCATGCTGGGATTACAGGCTTGGACTCTGTGACTGGCTCAACACATCTGGGGGCAGGGCCAGCATGGCATGTGGTGCCAGGGATTGAATCCCTCTCCCTGTGCTTGCCACAGCAGGTGTTTAGTCTGCTGTTAGGTATAATTTTAACAAAAATCTATAAGGACACAATTATTTGAACGATTCATGCAGGTATGCTTACTGTTAGAGTCATGGCATACTTTAACATTTGAAAGATGTTAAATGTTAAACTTCATATTTTTCTGTATATGAGAAGATAACCACCATACATGCATATGATAGTGTCTTTGAAAATTTGGATAAACTGATATAAACTTTTCTTTTTAATATATGCATAGACTACATAACAAAATTTGCATATTAATGCCTATATTAAAAAAATACACAGTATTGGAACACATTGAATTCAGTTTGGGCTGATTACAGTATTGTGTCGGGTACAACTCAGCAGCACAATATCTGCCTAGCAAATGCTAAGTTGAATTCCTGGCACACCCTCCCCTCAAGTAAACTAATATCCTTTGACGTAGTTTAAATACATGGTTCCATTTTAAGAAAACAATGAATGGATAAAAATCCTCAAAATAAAATGTTAAAATTTAATTTTATTATTTCCTGAGATTGAAAGTGTTAGCAGAGGGCCGGCCAAATAGCTCAGGAGACACAGGGGCTGGGAGTTCGGTCCAAGGGCCTGCCGTGCTGACCCTTCCCCCAGAGCACACTGAGACGGCGAATGAGACTGGGCTTGGAGAGCTTGGTAGGCTGTAAACAGAAGAATCACTACAAGTCTAGTAGTGAGACCCTGAACACCCTGTAGATCCTTCCCTAAAATAAAAAAAAAAGAAAAAAAAGCGTTAGCAGAGAGTTTCAATGTGATGCTAATGGCCTGAATCATGCATTATGAGGGATGTTATAATATCTATAAAATCAATCCTTTAATGCTGCTCATTCAACTACAATAATAAATTTAAACTAGTTTACTGTTTGTATGGTGATACATGAGTATGAAAATCTTAACTCCAATTGATCTTTGCTGTCCTTGCAGTTTGTTTGAGGAACTTTGGTCCATTTGAGGACTCGATTTTAGGAAAATTACTCCTTGCAAAAATTAGATGGACTTTTAGTTAAAGGTAATATTAATTCACTATTATCTTGAAAGAGTTCTGAGATAATATAATTTTTTATAACCCTCAATTGTCTGTGACTGATGACAGTGACTACCAGTGACTTCATCTGCACTTAATTCTCATAAATTTTTTCAAAAACAAAAACAATGGAAACATCTTTCTTGCAAAGTTACACAGTTTGTTGATGTAAAATGCAGTATGAATAACAAAATAGATGAAAATTATACTATGAATAACCTTCTCCTTTTCTGGAATGAGACTTTAAATTTGAGAAATACTACCACAAACAAGTATCAATAGACCTCAGTTTTTCACTTCAGGGTTAGGGTTAGGATAGGGTTTTGTTTTTAGTCAAAATATTGAGGATTTGATTTTTGTCAGATTTTGTTAATATTTGATTTTGCTTATAATGACTATCCTGCCCAAAATAACGAAGGAATGAAGGTAGTGCTCTAAGTTGAAAACACTGGTTCATTAGTTTGGTTTTTTTGTTTGTTTGGTGTTTTGGAACCAGGGATTGAACTCAGGTCTTTGTGCTTGCCAGGGAAGCAGTTATTCTACTCATCTGTCTCCCCAGCCCCATTCATTAGGTATTGAGATTTAAAAATAAAGTCCTGTTTCTTTAAGTTCTTCATACATAATAGTCATTTATCCAAACTGCTGCCATTTTAATGAACTACTTAGGGCCAACTATTTCCTTTGAACTTTCCCCCAGGAAGGTACCCAAAGAGAGAATTATATTTTACATTTTTAAAATGTTAATATGTTACAAGTTCAACCATAAGGCCAGTGCTTATGTCTGAAAATGTTTTGACTTTTAAAAATTCCTGACAGAAACCCATAGGAAAAACTCTCCTTTGAGAATGCTGTCAACTGTTTCGGAATTAACTGAAGGGCAGTTGCAAGTAGGTTTCCTGGAATCCAACGTGGGATTTTCAGTGATGTTCAGAAGATTGCTAACACGTGGTGAAAGAAGATGTTGACTGCCATCTGGGATGAACTCATTTCTTAACTTTCTAGAGTAAGTGGTCCAATATTAATCTGTTGTATGCATTTATTCCAATGTAGACAGTAAGGCAAAAAGGGATAAAATATCTTTATATTTCTTTGTCCTAAATATTATAGGCTTTGGTGATAATCTTGAAATTATGGGACACATAGATACAAAATAAACACTTTGAGCAATATTTTTAGATAACAGACTTCAGAAAACTTTTGGAAAAAATATCTCTGATTACAATCAGATTAAAGCACTTTTCCTCTCTGGCAACCACCAACCAGATGGTGGTATAAAGAAAAACTAGTTTTTTGCATCTGGGGCCTTCTACATAAAGAATAATGTACACCTAAAATATACATCCAATGGTTATTATATAACACAATGTTCCTTTGTGACACTAACAAGTGAATAGTGAAACTAAAAATGGCAACTGTTCTACATTTCCACTGGTGTCCTGATTAAAGTGTTGTCAGATGTGTGAAGACTTGGGTTTTTTGAAAGGACCAAAATAACCTTGCACCTTTTCCTTTTGAATTTCATTGGAGATTTCATATGCTAGTATTTTAGCATGGGAGCTTAGCAGTGAAATGCTTGCACTATTTAACTGATTGACTTAGGGTATGTTTCCTATCACACCTAAACTTCCTTCTCTTGTTGCAAAAGTATGTCTTTAATTTATATCCAGAATATATTTGGAGGGGTGATTGGAAGGATTTCTTCCAATGATGTTTAAAATTCAAGTTAAGAGTTTTCCATTGCAAGAACAATTGATTAACTTTTCTCCTAATCCTTTTGGGAGGTCTCCTTCAAGTCTTCACATCACTATTGAATATGTACAGAACACCAGCAGATAAGTAAATTTCTAGCCTCCATTTTACTTGTACAAGTACCTTATTGTTTTTAAAGGATGTGGAGTGGGGAGAAAGAGCCTGCACTAAGGAAAACTTCTCCCTTAATTCTAGAGGCTCATTTATACACAGGAAATAACAACTGAGAAAAAGAAGCAAGAGTTTCAGAGATGTAAAAAAGAAAAAGGAGGAAATCCATGAGCAAAAGCCAGTGAGACTGGCACTGGGTGGAGCCCTGGTTGTCCCTCCATGCCTGTTTCTAGGGAAAGTGTGAGATAGACTTGGAGATTTGCTTGCATTCTCAGACCCTCTCATTCCAAAGAGTGGGTGTGGGGCACACATGTACAATCCTGGTATGGATTCATGGCAAGCCTATGGGTTCTCCCTAACCAAGGGTTACTTCTTGAGTCTTCCAACACCGGGTTTCTGCAGAAGGAAATATGCAATTATTGCTTCTAACACCCAGAATCCTCTTACACTTGCCACTTATATTTTCTTTTTTCTCTTTTCTTCTGACCCCTTATATAACTTTCCAAACCTCATCACGAAATCCATTTTCTGCTCCTTTTTTAAAAAAAATGTATTTGGTACAGTGTCTCCAGGGTCTCACTATGCAGATCAGACTCGTAGTCATCCTCCACACACACTCCCAAGTGCTGGCATTGCAGGTGCGTGCCACAGGCCCAGTCTCAATCACTGTCTCTGCACATCGTGGCATGGTCCTCCGGGGATCAAACCCCGGTCCCTGTGGCTGCTTACGCAGGTGCTTTAATCTACTGAGCCATCTGCCCACCCTTCTGCTCCTTTTTTGACTTACATTATGTTATCTTGTTTCATTTTATTTCATTTATCCTCTACTCTTATGTTTTCATCTCCCGGTTCTTAGGCTATACTTCATCACTACAGTCCCTGCACTTTTGTTATTGAAAAACCTGAAAAAAATTAAGCAAATTTTAAACTAAACATTCATATACAATTAGATTTTTGAATGTTTTTGCGGGTGGTTGTGACTCAAACGAGTTATTTCAATAGGTGGAGTAGATGTCCGCACACTGACTCATATCCAAAACCAAAGGCATAGCACAGGGGGAAATTTATTAACGATCTCTACTACAAAGCTTCCCATCCACATGACCTCAACATTACACTACACATGCACACACACACAAACACACACACACACACACACACACACAGAATAAGATGCCTCCAAGATTTTATACCTGCTCATGCTGAGGTAAGAAGTACAGAAATGAATGTATTTCTAGATGAATAGCTCAACAAAAAAACTAGAATTATTGAAGATATCAAAATGGAGACTAACATATAAATGCAACAGTTGCTTGGATCTTTGTTATGGTTTGAATCTAGGTGTCCCCTTCAAGCCTCATGCAGTCACAGTGCAGTCACAGTGCTGGTTTCTAGAGGTTTAGGTTGACTCATGATCCAATGCTGGGATTATGGGTGTGAATGGTACATCAGCTTTGAGGTGGTGTCTTGCATACAATATAAAGGAAAGAAAGAGGCTTGCTTTTTCCTGCTCCTCCTTTTTGACTCTTGTTGGTTTTGCTGTTTTTCTGCTGCTTTGAACTGCTGCCCTCTACCTTGTGCCACCCTGCCTTAGAGCCATTCAAGTATGGACTGAAACCTTCACTAACTATGAGCAAAATAAAGGTCTGTTTCCTTAATTTTAGGTGTTAAGTATTTTGTCTCAGCAATAAAAGAAAAGCAACTGTGACAATATTTGACGACATTAAGGAAAATATAAAGTTAAATGACTCAACTAATAAGATAGTCGATGAATCTAAGGAAGATAAATAGCTGGATGATTTCAGGAAGAAAATGCAAGATATGAATAAAAAGAATTAGTGACTAAAAAGGAACTGTCAGAGTTAGGTGCTGTCAACTTGAATAAGAAAATACCCAGCTGATACAACAAACTTACCGAAGAGGGAAGATGCGCCCTGGATTGGGTCACTCCAACCAGTAATTTTGTAGCCTGATTGGAAGAAAAAGGAAAAGAAAGAAGTCTCAGTTCTGTTTCTTCAGCACATTTTCAGTCTTCAACATCACCTTTGGATATCCATCTCCAAGTTTCTGGGGAAGACTTTAGCCTTGCAGCTCAGATCCTTTGGCTTCCTTGTATGGATTCGCACAGGACTCTGCAGTGAACTCCAAGCCTTTGATATTTGATGAGACGGATTGATCAGTTTGAGAATCTCAAACTCGCAACAGTCCTCCTGCTTTAGCCTTCCAAGTGTGGGGATTATCGACGTGTGCCATATATGTATGTGGCTATCAATCGCTGCCTGCAGAGTTGGTGGGAAGAGCACAACAGTGCCGTTTTGTAGTGAAGCTCTGAAGAATCTCATCAAAGGGGATGTTAAAAAATAAGGGCAGTTCCAAAATTCTGGCTATGGCTAAAATGAACTTTACTTCGGAATTACACCATTTCTCCGTGATGAAAGCCACCAACAGATAAACTCCATTGCATGCTATAAGGGAGTATCTGA
>NW_004524579.1:5599389-5607082 GCF_000260255.1 Octodon degus | reverse complement strand
GCCCAGTCTCAATTGCCATCTCAGTACATTCTGGGGGCAGGACTGGCTTGGCAGGATTGGGGATCGAACTCCTGGCTCCTATGCCTGTTTGCAGGAGCTTTAATCTACTAGCTATTTGGCCGACCCTCACACACACAATTTTAATAACTATTTATTTATATTTTGTGTGAGAGGCAACAATATCTTAAACTCACTGTGTACTTCAGAATGACACAAATCCCAGACAATTCTATGGATCCATGATTTTTGTTGTAGCCAATTTTTTTTTTCACTCTACAGTATTGCAAAGTTCTCCAGAAAATACCTCTGAGACACTCAAGGTACTTCCAACCTCAAGCCCAGAAACAGTAGAGAATTTTTCAAATTGAGAATAAACATTTCTTCTGTGTCTCTCTGCAATGGAGCTCGTTTCTGTGGACCCAGCTGTGCACAGGCCATCTGAACTGGAACAAGGCAGGGCTGAACTGCTGGTGGCTTCTGTGTACTTTACTTTTCCTTCAGGATCATGGAAAGGGCCTCAGGGGACTAAGACTCACCTCTCTAGAGAGCAACAGATAGGAAACACTTGTTCAGTGACAGGAGAAATTCCTCTGCAGGACTTTCCACACAAACAGGAGACAGGTGTGGGTGAGGTAGTGGAGCACTCAGAGATGCAGGGGAATTGATCTGAATCTTCTCTGGGACTCAGCCTAACTCAGCCATGCACACCCATGTATCAGACTCCCTTGTACTAAGCATGGCTCCTCTCTCCTCTTTGCCTTTGTCTCTCACAATATTTCCTCTCCTTCCATTGTCTGATTCCTTGTGAGCACTAGGCAAATATACCCTTATATTCTTGATCCTGCATAGACCTCAGATTACCACTTAACATGAAAATTCCATAAATAACTTTGTAGCACCTCACACAGATAATGTAATTTATTTTGACAACACAAAACTAGAAAAATACAAAACTCAAGAACCTTTCTTCTGCATATTTTCTCACCCAAATGCACTTCTTCTACAATACCTTCAGTCACTCATACAGATGCATGTTCAGAAGTTTTTCTTGCTTCCTCTTACACACAAGGCTTACAGGCACCTCTAGTATTCTCCACACATGTGTTAGATCACAAATACGGTCCAGAAGCATACCACAGCACTCCCACAGACATAAACTCATTACTTTCTGCCTTTTCCAGGACCAATAATTTTGAATGCTCACAGAGGAAATAGCACATACTCATTTTCCATAGGCTTCCCATGCTCACAGAATTTCTTCCTGTCAGAGACAACATACTCCTTTTCCAAATATCCACACTTGTGAATATTCTCTTGGATGCATTATTTCCTTAGTTTTGAAATTTTCTTTTCTAGAAACCAACAACATCGCTCAATATATTCTAGCCCATGCAACCTCCGAGATGTTTCAAAGGAAAATTTGAAAATTTTCTCCTTCTTCTTGCGTTCCAACTTAACATTTTCCTTAGCCAATAACTCATTCACGTCCTCAGAGTCTATTGAAAAAGAGAGGCATGAATCTTCACTACATGTGTGTCATAAAGAAAAGGGATGTGGCTGTTTAGGGGATACATAAGCACTGATACACCTACAACAGGATAAAAATAGCATAAATTAATTTTTCAGGGAGGATTCTTCCCAAAATCAGACTCCCTTGTGTGCATATACAGATCATACTTTTTTCTTTTTTCTTTTCTGTCTTTCTTTTTTCTTTTTCTTTTTTTTGGTATTTTAGGGAAGGGTCTACAGGGTGTTCAGGGATGCACTACTAAATCAGAATCGTGGTGATCCACCTGTTTATGCTTCCCAAGATCTGGGATTACAGGTGATGGCCACTATGCCCAGTCTCAACTGCCTTCTCAGAGCTCCCCAGGGATGGGGCCAGCATGACAGGGGCAGGGTGGGAATCAAACCTCCTGAAAAGCCAAGAGAATATCCTAAGTGACAATAAAAATATCTCTGAAAATGAAGCCCAAGAGTGAACAGAAGAGGCTAAGTTATCTGAAACTCTGGCCGAGAAGGAAGGTCCCAGTGCCCAAACACCTGCAGGGCATGTAAACTTAGGTATTGACTTCCAGGTCCTGGGTTGCTGCCAGGTCTTTACAACTGGAGATGCTTAAGGAGCTTGAGAAGGGCATGTCATGCATTGATTTTCATCTTCCGAATGTCAAGCTCCAGAAGAAAAGGATGAAGAAAACAAAAAACATAAGAATTTCGAACGAGAAGATCAGCAGAATATTTGGAGGTTGCATGGAGAACCTTTCTGGTTTTTGTTGTCTTTGACTTCTACATTTTTTATAGAATTTTTGATTAATATTTGAGAAGCAATAGTTGAAGAAGGCATCAGGGAGCTGTTATAGTCATGAAACAGAAGAAAGGGTAAACACCTTCACAACCTCAGTCTTTGGTTAGCTTTATCTTATCTTCTCTCTCACCAGAATCAGGCTGCTGCTTGCAGAATGATACTCTGAGTTCTTTTTCACCCTGGTCTATCAGCTCCCCTTAATGCAGGGACAGCTGGTGGGAGTATAGCTAGGGATGGCATAGGCAAGGCATGACCTAGGGGGCTGACGGTGCTGTATTCACCACCAGCTTATCACAGTCTATGTACTTGAGTAAGGTAGCTCTTGTGAAATTAACTGCATGTATTCACTATTGCTCCTTAGACCCCTTACCTTTCTTCAACCCCAAAACAAAGGCTAAGATCCTGTTTGGCTTAGATTACACTAGACAGTGAAAAGTTTTAGGGTCCAGTTTACCCCTGTAATTGTGAGCAGCATGAAGACACCAGGTTGAGAAATTTAGTAAAATTTTCACTACTTTGTAATGCACCCCAATACCTGACAGCTTTTTCTTGCATTCACAGCCTTATAAATATCTTTTTAAACTTTATTTTTTTATTTGGTATAGGGTCTTGCTGCACAGCATGGACTTGTAGTAATCCTACTGTCTCAGCCTCTCCAGCCCTAGGATTACAGGGGCGCGCCACCATGCCTGGCTTCAGTGGCTGGCACAGTAGACCCTATTCTGGGGCTATCCTCTAGCACACAGAATCAGGGCTCAAACCTAGGTCCTTGCACTTGCCAGGAAGGCGCTTAGACCACTGAGCTATCTCCCCAGCACCAGCACAGCCTTATGAATAAAACCTCTGCTTCACATTACTTTCATTGCTGACTTCCTTTTTCTCTTCTGGAGGCTTTCAGCTCTGAACTCCTCTCCCCTGACTGGCCCATCCTTCACTGCAGTGGAGGTGAGGAACCCAGAAACACTCAGGGAGAGAGGAGCCTCTTGATGACCCTTGACTCCTCAGTGACCCCTGCCTGACATAACATTGGCCTTTACCTTTTATAAAGGGTCCAGTTCAAGATTTAGGAAAGAAGGGAGAATACAACCTAATTTTTGAGTTGATTCAAGACATCCAGTTAGCCAGGTTGGTACAATTAAAGACATTAAGTGGACTTCCAAAACTGCTTCAGAAAGTGAGGAAAAAGGGGTTAAATGCATTCAAAGCTAGAGGAGGATTAAAGGCAATGTGATTGATTGATTGATTGATTGATTGATTGATTTTATCAGGAACTGACTTCAAGACCCTGTACTTGCCAGACATGCACTGTCCCTCTAAGCTATATCCCCAGCCCCTACAATTTTATTTTAATTTAATAATCACTATGTTTTTGATCATGCATCAAATCTAAGTGAAGGAGAATTAAAATAGTTAAATTTGAAAATGACAAATGACATTCTCCCTGAATTGTGGCTTCTACCATTTACCATTCCTAAAGCCTGAACTTGCCAAAAGGAGTGTGGAGCCACTAGTTTATACTATGTTCAGTTATCTTAGAACTGTCTGTCCTCCATGCCACTTCTGTGTGTTACGCCTGTGCTCCTACGTAGGTATGTGGAAATGGGGGGGGGGCAAGAAATGGATTCCATGGGTTTCCAAGTACTTCATCCACTGACTTTGCTTCCTGGGAGGGAGTCTCTAGCACCCCAAGGGCATCTGTGGGTGAGTGAGGAGTGCAGTGAGGGCCATAATCCATTATGACTTTGGTGATTGTACTGCAAGCAAATATCTACGCACGCTGGACAGTCTGCCCTGTTTGAACATTTTACAGAGAAGAGATAGAAATGCTGATGGATAATAATGTCCAATCCTTTCTGGGCAACTGTTAGTAAGATCTACAAGCCTGAAAAACTGATCTGGCTTCAATTCCCATTTTATTAAACTGCCTGTTTTAATTATTGCTTTAATTCACTGAGCATCTCCACTGCCGTTTTGTGTTGCCTCGAACACGCTGAGTCAGTCAGTATTTGCACTTAAGGTACCCTACTTGATTCAGGGCAGTTTGGGCAGGATGATTTCTTCCGTTTTAATAATTGAAATGATAAATCCCAGGAAGGAATGGCACATTATATTCCCCAGCCTCTCTAATGAGACAGTAAGTGATCTACACTTAACCACTGCAGAGACAATGTCTTTGATTGATGTAGAAGAAACGTTGAGAGGCTGAAAATAATGTTGAGACTTCAAAGCCATGAACCTGTGGGCCTAAATTCCTTCCTGCTGTTTAGCACCTGTACTGAGTGGGCTCTTCATTCTTAGAAATGGAGATTTTAATACTTAAAGTGGTAGTATTGTGAGGGCAACAAAGCAGAGTTAAAAGCACCTAATAGAGTTGAGCTGATAAAAATGAAGTCAGAACCTTAAGAAGTTTTTCAGTCTGGCAGCCAATAGGGATGTGGTGTCACTGACAGAGATCATATTTCTACCCTCAGTGTACTAAGCGTGGCCCTGGGCAAGGCATATCAGCATTTTCGGGCCACCTCTGTGGGTGACTGAACAGGTTTTCAGCTGCATTCCTGACATCTGCTACACCCCTCTCCACAGCAACCCTCTGGACCACTGCTGTTACCTCTCTAAGAAGTGGAGGATGATCCTGTCACACAGAGGATAGACTGAGGAGAGCCCAGAGCACTGAGTTGATACCCCAAATCCCCAAACCTTTACTGGCTATGATTACCTCTGCCATGCTACAACGACATTCCTGGATGACAGAGATGGTAACTTATAGCCCTGCCGTCTTTTTCTCAGAAAGGCTGTGATTGTCAGTGAAGCAGCTGCTTGTTCTAAAGTTGGGCTACACTGTCCCCATGACAGCGGTAACTCTCTAACACACCCCAGGACCACTCTGAAAGATATCTGTCCTGGCCGTAGTGGGATTGTAGCTTGGGCTTATCCCTAGTGATTCAGTCCTGCAGCCAAGCCTTCTGCATGATAACTGGGAATCTAGGGGAAGAAAAGACAGACCTTCATTGTAAGTTGCAGGAATGTCCCCCCTCCATGGTAACCCAGGTGGCAGAAAGCTGACAGTTTGGTCTCAGATCCGTGATAATGGATAGTTTTATACCAGCATCATGAATCCTCATAATTTCTCCCAAGTCATCTAGGTTCCAAATTGAATTCTGACATGACTGTTTCTGAATAGGGAAATTGGAAGCTCATCTAGATCTCCAGCATTGCAATGTTAGGGAAATGTGATTGCTTATAAAATGTCAGTATGCTTAATTTCTAGCCTTGGCCATCTAGGAGAGCACACAGAAAACCTTGAAAGAGATTTTGAGCAAGTCAATCAGAATAGTGCATGTCCAGCCCCTGATATGACCTGACTGTTTATACCCCCTCTTAATTTACGTGCTATTAACTTAGAATGATGAAATTATGGCTAGGGAGATGGCTTAGTGCAATAAGCACTTCCCTGGAATGCACAAGGACCTGAGTTCAATCCTTGGTTCTGAAAAAAAAAAGAATGATGAAATTAATTGACGGGCCGAGGGCAGATGACTCAGTCATTGAGCTCTGTTTCCATACATGGAAATGGTGCCGTTATAGAAGTTTGAGGGATTTTGTTTGCTTCTATGACCATATGAGTAGAATTCACTGAAAAAGGAAAAAGCCGACAGTAGACATCAAATTTGCTAGTCCCTTGATCTTAGTTTTGAGAACTGTATGCAATATATTTCTATAGTTTATAAAGTACCTGCAATATAGTATTTTGTTATATATGTCCAAGTGGACTAAGCTATTTCTCCTTCTACTCTCCTCCTTTTAGGGTCTTTCAACACTTATACCTTTACCACAGAATTTGTTATTCCTCTGAAGAGTTGTTTTCTCATTATCTGTGCTTCTTACTTTTTCTTTCTTTCTCTTTCTTTCTTTCTTTCTTTCTTTCTTTCTTTCTTTCTTTCTTTCTTTCTTTCTTTCTTTCTTTCTTTCTTTCGTGGTACTGGGGATAAAACGCAGGACCTTGCTGGGCAGGCGTTTATGCCACTGAGCTATATCCCCGGCATCCTTTCACTAATTTCTTATGCAATAAAATATTGTTATATACTTTTGTTTCAGGTCACATGGATTTTTCAATATCCTTTCTTATTTTTTTTCCTTTCGCTGCTTGACTGTTTCTCCCACTTCCAGTTTGCAATGTGTTCTGACTTCCTTCCTGCACCTCACTATTTTCAGCCTGGCCCTGTCCACCCTGCCATATGTCATAATCTCCCATGATATAGCCTCAACAATAAATTCTTTCTGAAGAATAAAACCAGATTCCTACTATATCAAGAAAGTGTCTAAGTGTACACCTTAAGCACCAAAAATTCATGTCCAATCCTAAAACCGTTATCTTTAGAAATCTGGTTGTTTTGTGTGTTATATATGCAACTCTTTGTTGTTTGAATTAAAAATGCCAGTGTGAATAAGCTCATTCCACTTTTTCCTATAATGAAACAGTATCTAAGGCCCACAAATTCAGTCGAATCTTGTTTTATGTTCTGAGTGTAGTAGATACTCTTCAAAGCCATACCTCATTTGTCCTCATACTGCCACTTTATAAGAATTTGGTTTTGTACATCAATGGAATAAAATCAAAGCAAAACATATTTTTCACACAATATTATCTTATTATCTGTGTTATCTTCCTACATACTTTTAAAAGAGT
This sequence comes from Octodon degus, assembly GCF_000260255.1. Taxonomy (NCBI): domain Eukaryota; kingdom Metazoa; phylum Chordata; class Mammalia; order Rodentia; family Octodontidae; genus Octodon; species Octodon degus. The sequence continues at coordinate 5,600,090 of NW_004524579.1, read as the reverse complement.
CCAAGGTGCTCCTGATTAGGTATCAAAGAGCTTCAGTGGCCCAGAAATATATTTTTTATATAAATACAAAGCACAGCATTTACATTAACCATCATTATTATGCATTAGTTTTCCACAAGCCTTGGGAACGCATCTTAAAATATTAGTATTTTGAGTTAGCCACACTGCTGGTGCAAGTGGGTGAAGGCATCACAGATGGGGATTTTGAAAGCAGTAGCTGGGACAGTGAGATTGAAGACTGCTGCATTAGGCAAATGACTGGTGGCAGCTGTGTGTCCTGTCAGGCAGAGAAAACATCCACCCCACATTTTCAATACTTCTGCATGGTCAAAGCAAAAAGAGATGTGAGATTATGATTCAGAAAGAAGCCCACCACTCCAACTTCCTTGCCACTGTCAAAGAATGGCAGAACCCTCTACCAGTTTTCACAAGGGTGGAGTCTGGCACAGACAAGGGTCTTGAAAGTTCTTTACTTCTCTTCCCTTCTAAGAATTTAGTCCTTCAGTCCTTGTTCTGTCCTTGGAGGGCAGGGACTTTTGCTGATAATTCATGCTTCAAACAAGCCTGAGAGTTGGTGAGCAACCCCATGCTGAAATTATTACAGCCGTTACAAGAGTCATTTTGCTGGGCCAAAAGATAGTAATACTACTCTTTCTTTCTTTCTTTCTTTCTTTCTTTCTTTCTTTCTTTCTTTCTTTCTT
>NW_004524579.1:5588559-5598979 GCF_000260255.1 Octodon degus | reverse complement strand
TAGGGAAGGGTCTACAGGGTGTTCAGGGTCTCACTACTAGATCGGACTCATAGTGATCTGCCTGTTTATAGCCTCCCAAGAGCTGGGATTACAGTCATGTGCCACCACATCCAGTCTCAATTGTTGTCTCAGAGTGCCACAGGAGCAAGGCCAGAATGGCAGGTCCCAGGATTGAACCCTGGTCCCTGCGCCTGCTTGCAGGTGCTTTAATCTGCTGAGTTATTTGGCCGGTCCAAGAGAAGTTTTAAGGGAACTTCTACATGAAAGAATAATTCACTCCAATATTACAAAAAAATTTAAGCATCATAAAATGAAGAAATATATTTCAAATATTTTTGGGAATTTAATATATCTTTGCTATGAATCACAGGAAAATAAGTGATTTAATGTTCATCTCTTTCATAAATAAGAAACAAATCATTTAGAAATTCATATACCAATTAAAATATTTTGGAAAAAGAAACATATTGTGACTGAGAATGGTTCATTCTAGGGCTAAAGTTCCTTTTTTAGTGAATTGATTAAGGTAAATTTGCAAATCAGAACATTATATAGAAATCATGGATGAGTGTCAGTGCATTCAGTAATCCTATTGATAACATTTAAGACATTTTCATTCAAATATATTTATAAACTAGAACTGACTTACATAGCCTGATGAGGCACATAAACACTTAGCAGCAGTGATCCAACAATCCTTCTCTAGGGTATAGGGGTATATATCTAAAGGAAGTGAAACCAGTAGGTCACGGGATACACAAGCTCAAATTTATTCTTTTTGATGAGGATCTCTAAAACTCTGTGCTGTCTCTGTACTCTCTCTCCAGTGTGGTTACAGCATGGTTCACAGGGTATAGAACAGACCAGGGCGTTCACTGGCAGATCAGCAGCGAAGATCAACGTGGCACAAAAAGATAACAGGATTGATGGAGATAGAAACATTTTAAAATCTAGTAATTTGTAAAACCATGAATGTCTTCATTACTTTTCTCTCACTGCTGAGACAAAATACCTGACACCCAAAATCAAGGAAGAAAAGATTTATCTAGTTCCCGGTTTGTAGAGGTTTCAGTCCATAATCAGCTGGCTCCAAGGCATCTGGCATGGCAGAGGGCAGTAGTTCAATGGGGCAGGAGACGACAAAAGCAGCAAGAGCACAGAGGTGGGGGGATGCAAGCCTCTTTTCCTCCCTTACATTGCATGCTGGCAATGTGCCCACGCCCACACCATCTCTATGTGCTCCTCTTCCACAAGCTAAAGATGTTCACAAATTAAGCACCCTGATCCTCTGCTGAATCCCTTAGTTGAGTAATTAATTTTCCCAAGTTGACACAATGAACGATATACTAGAGTGCTAGGTGCGTGTCTTTTTCACCCAAGGATGAAGAAGCGCTGAGTGACTTAGTGAAGCTTCTCGGTTCCTCAAATTGGCACAAGGTATCAACCGTAGCAATGAATATATTCAGAGATTATAATGTAGAATGGCATAATGCAGATGTAAATGAAATATTTCCTGTTTCACTCATATTTGGCTTCTATGGACACTGAGCTCATCGACTTAGCAAATAAAGCAGAGGTTAGAGGCTGGGTGAAAGAGGAGTATGGAGAGACTAATGAACAAGTGAAAGCTCAGACAGGAAGAAACAATTCTGGGGTTTACTACACTGAAGGGTAATATAGCTAACAATCTTACTCTATATATTCAGAACACTCCGAGAGGAAATATTAAATATTTTCATCAGAAATAATGAACTTGAAACTATGGATAACTTAAATATTCTAACTTAATCAATGTACAACATATAGAAATGTAAACAAATTCAGAGTATATATCTAAATTCATTTATGTAACATTTAAGATCATTAAGACAATATATGTATATGTGTGTATATTTATATTATAGATCATATACTGATAGCTTCTATAATTATATTATGTCATATAGATAAATATGGTAAATACAGCCAGTGTGTCTCAAGGCAATAATACTGCCTGACAAATAGAAATATCTGTATACTTTCTGATGCACAATCACTCTCCTACATACCACAGGTGTCTCCCACCCAAATGACACCAAGTGCCAGTTACCCAGAATGCTTTGTTCTTAACCCTAAGATCCTATAGATGTTCTAGGTCTTCACCTACTACCTATCATGTAAGCATACTTACAGTGAAGTAAATGAGATGTGTACTCCATCGTCCTCTACTTTGCAGGACCTCTTTTTAGGTTCCATTTCTGTATTTAGTGAGACTCCAACCTGCCAAAATCTACTCTTTCCCATCCCCCTAACAGCAAAATGCACCTATTCCTGGCACAAATTTGACCACAAGAACCCTCATCTATTCTGATTATTCAGTGTTGATGTTAAACATGTTGAGAGTCATCTACGTTTTACACAAAAGATAAATGCAAACCGAATAACAACAAATTTAAGCTAAGGATTACCTCTGGGATAAAAAAGGGGTCATTTAAATTACAGTGTATATGTGGGCACCATCAAAAGTTCAAGAAATATTTTATATTGTTGTAATCAGGGTTAGCAAAGAAATATCTTTGATAGCATATGTAATTTATAAAATTATTTTATAACATCCACCCAAAATGTCAAATGCAGAAGGACTCAAGAGATCTGTCTACATACTAGAGACCCGAAGAGTCCATCTGAGGATCTGGTTACCATGACACTGCTCTCCACAAGTCAAGCTGGAGGCTTAGAGTCAATAGCAATGTCTCGTGCAAGTCTGTATCAAAGATCTACATTGGCAAGGCCCAAAGGTCAATGGTAGAAGCTAGAAAGTCTGAAACTGCAAGAAGAAGGATATGTGCCAGAAGTTTGAGAGATCTGCACTGGATCTAGGAAGCAATGCTCAAGGTAAGGACCACAGCTCCCAAGCCAGGTACCACAACCACCTTTACTGACAGTGGGGGCCTGAGACCGCTGAAGGTGAGAATAGCTGAGCTCATGTCAGAAAAACCAGTGTGGCAATATTTTTCAGAAGGATCAAGTGCACACAACTTTCCCATCCAGTTGTGCTTCTCTGTTGTTGGCAACAAGCCTCAGGTGGGCCTTCCATACCTAGAACCACACTAACTCAGTACTCCTGGGAGTTACAAGCTGAACATTAGTTAGTCCACCACACATATCTTTACAAAAATTGCTTCATCTCAGCTCTTTAAATTGTATATAGATAGTGACACAATATGCAATGTATATTTCCTGATTGAATTGTATGAGTACAGCACTATAAAATATAGTTTATAATGTTTTATAATTATTAAGCAATCTAGTCTAGATATGTGTCAAAATGTATTTTATATGATCAAAGTATCTTACATACATATATGGAATAGTCACAATTAAATCTATTATTTTGCACAATTAGTATGCAATAATTATTACAAAAAAATATATAGAGGCATAGATACAGCTGCAATTGCTTAAATTATAAGAAGTGTCAAAATGTCAGCTTATTTATGGACGAAGAAAATCTTTCAGTTTCGGGAATGTAATCCTGTTTTCTCTAAGTATAGTAAACTTTCTTGTGTATTGGTAAAGCATTATAATAGTTGTCACAATTAAATTTTGCTCCCTGTAGGTAGACACGTGCATAATAAAAATCACATAGGTTAATTATTAAAACTACAAACCTTGTCAGGCGTAGTGACATACGTTCATGATTACAGCACTAAGGAAACCAAGGCATGAGGTTTATTAAAAGTTCTAGGTCAACCTGACCTTGTAGTGAGTTCAAAGGTAGCCAATCCTGGTCTCAAAAATCCAGAGAAAAACTTGGCAAATTTAGATGTATCTCAAAGTTAAAGTAAAATAAAATGTTCTCTGGATTGGCTATACATGAATCATTATTTAATAAGATTTCCATGTATTATGACAGACATTCAAGTTTATAGCCAGTTTATTATTTTTACAGAAGGCTAGTGTTTTTCTTTCCTATTAGATTATTATACTATTCTTGTATTAGATCATCACATTTAAAATTTAATGTAGAGGACTAAGAGTGTAATTTTTTATTTTCCTTTAAATAAGCAGTCATTGTATAAGGAGCTCAAATAAATAATATTATATTATTCATTATATATGCAAACAACCTTTAGTTTTCTTAAATAGTCTGAGACCATAAAGTTAAATTAACAGAGCAAATGTGCAAATGAAGATTTTAAAAACATGCTACCCCCATGAAATGGTATTCATACAGTGCTAGAGTCTAGGAAAATTGAATGGTGTTTATTTGAGAGGAGCCTCAAGTGAGTGTATCTTACCCTGAGAAAAGCTGAGTCATTCAAGTATTTTCAATAGGAAATTTCAGTGACTGGAAATGAGCTCTTGGGAAATTACTCATGATATTAAAGGAAATGGTTTGAAAGGACCATCAGCTGATACCTGGTACCTGTTCTTTGATAATTGATTGAAGCTACTCCTATTAAAGTTATCATTCACCTATTTGTGGAAAATAGAATTTCTGTTACTTATGTATATTTTTATTGTCCTTTCTTTTACCTTTATATATTTATTATATACCAATATCTATCTATCTATCTATCTATCTATCTATCTATCTATCTATCTATCTATTGATGTAAGGAGTAACCAGAAAGACAGGAAGGAAAAACTCCATATGCAATAACAGAACATGATAATGGGCAATTTCCTAGGTCATATTGTGAAAAATTCAGACACCATTACAATTAGCATGATTTATCTTTGTACAAGATGAAGTGGCTGAATTGTGGGAAAATAGTTTTAAAAATGAAAATTTGAATTAAACTGGTCATTTTGAAAATTGGTGGTGGTATTTGAATACCGAACCAAATGAAGCTAAGAGTAATTGCATAAATAAGCACTGCTATATTATTAACTTAATTTGACACCAATCTGGATTCTCATGTCATGCTATGTTATAATTCTTAGCTAATAGCAACAAGAGCTAAATCTTTGTCAGGGGACTTTTTTTTTTTAATACTACATTTCAGACAAGTAAATACAAAAGAGGAAGAAATATTAGAAGGAAAAGTGTTAATATGCTGATAAAAAATGTCTCAAATTTGGCTGCGAATTCTAATAAAGTAAAGAATTATTTACCAAATTAAGTGGAAGATTATTCAATAGCATACATTGTTCTAAAAGTACCAATTTATAAAGCAAAACATGGTAGTATTGCCTCAGATATCTGTTTCACCCTTTTCCTCGTCTTCAACTTGTCTCTCTTTCTCCCTTACTTCTATTTATTTATTTTGGTATGGTATTTGGAATCTGCTCCCTGCTCCACACGTAAGGATGACATTGTATCACTGACCTGATTCTCCAGCATGAAGTTCAAACTTGTTTCTAAAAGAAGTATATTGTTGTAAATTGCTTAAATTTTCCAATATAATAAGACTTAAATGTCATTCGAGAATATCTGAGGTCTCAGGAGCTTAATTCAGTCAACACGTCTGTTTTCACTGGGCAAAAAATGCCTTAGAAATGAGGTTTTGGTGTCTTTAGTTCTAGTACCTCCTACCATACTTGTTGCTTTTCAATAGCTCCTTTGCGTGCTAATAAAACATGCACAATTCGTAATGGTATCTGAATTTGGAACACAAATAGAAATAAGTGCCTATGTAAAATATGAAATATAATTACCAAATAATAAGCTACAGTATTTCTGTTACTTAAGTATCGTAATTCATATTCCTCATAATCTTGTGACTGACCTATGTTTCTGGCAAACATAAATTATTTTTAGACAAAATACCTTCTTAAGGTTTTCAGTGAACTTAGAAGTAGCACAAATGCTATTTTTCCTCAGTAAATGTAACCAATCCTCAGAACCCACTTGTAATACCTTCAGGTAGTCCAGCGACGTGGAAGTGAAAGCTCAAGTATCCTAGCTGGAAGCCTAAGTGCGCCCCAGCGTTGTAGATTTATCCTGTCCACCCACTCCAAACTTCACACTTTATTTCATGCTACCATCTGTATTTGGAGCAGCATTGTGATTAATATTTACGCTTTTTCCTCTGTCTGAGGCACTGATTTTTTTCCTTGTCTACGCACTTTCCCAAGCCCATCTGTGCAGTGGTAAACCATCTTGGTTCAATCTCTCCTTTTAAATTGTTTCCTTAGTAATCACTATAACTACTGATACAGCCCCCCTAGAATTGCGTACTTAAGTGGGTGAAAATTCCAATGTTTTTCACCTGTTTCTTTCTACACATTTCTAGATGAAAGAAATGTAGCATCTTGAAGGAAATGTACCTTCATTCATAAACAATGTTAGAAGTAATCATATCACTAAAAATATTAAAGTGTTTACCCCCTTAAGTTATAAAGAGGCATTGAACTCTGAAGAGCACTGTTTTAATTTATAGCTTAGAGCACAGATATATAAAGATACTGCAATAAGGTATATTTTAAGTACTGTTTTTATATATTTCTCTGCCCTGAAGGATAAGGATATTATTTGTATTTTTCTATAATGACAGTACCTTTAAAAATGTTTTAGAGGGGACTGGGGAGATGGCTCAGTAGAATAAGTGCTTGCCTAGCAAGGGCAAGGGCCTGAGTTCAATCCCCAGTTCCCCCCCAAAAAATGTTTTAGACAATAACTCATAAGTTCTATATATCTATTTATATATATATAGTAATGCATAATGTAATGTAACAGTAATACATACAGTTGACAAAATTTGTTATAGATAAAAAAGTCTTTAGATTTTTGTTTGTTTGTTTGTTTGTTTTGTACTTAGAAAGGTTCTACGAGATGTTCAGGGTCACACTACTAGATTGGATTTGTAGAGATCCACCTGTTTACAGCCTCCCAAGAGCTCGGATTATAGGAGCTCACCACCACGCCCAGTCTCAATTGTCTCTCAGCATGCCCCAAGGGGAGGGTCCAGCATAGCAGGCCTGGAGATCCAACTCCCAGCCCCTGGGTCTTGTTTGCAGGCACTTTCATGTATTTAGTTATTATATTTCCACCTTATATTTGTTTGCAATATGGTTTTTCCATTAAAACAATATTCTGTCACCGTATGGAGAGTCATTTTTCTAACCATCATATATAAAAATGTTTAAACAGTAATTTTTCCTTTTAAAAATATATCAATATGTTAGGAATAAGAGCTAAAAGAAAAGCACTACATATTTAATCCTCAAAGTACTATTGTGGGTATGCATCACCTGAGAAGATTTTGGCTTCATACCAACTTTGTGATTAAAATGTTAGACATAAAATCCACTTAGAAGTTATTACTGTTCTTAAGAGTCATTTCTTGATCAGCAAATTTGGGACACAACTGAGTTACAGGATGTTGCAGTACAGGTTCTCCTATGTCCTGAGTCCTGACTGACCTTGAAAGGCTAGGGCCAAAATGTTGGTTGTTGCGTATAAATGTATGGTCCTTGCTGCCTTTCTTTTTATCAATTTTTGATCTGCAAACTTAAGTTGTTAACTCTCTGAAAGAGAAGCTTAATGATATTATTATTCTACAACACAGGCAGTTGAACTTATCCTCACTATCTGTCTGAATATCAAACATCTAAGACATAACATGGAACAGGTATTTTCCACCAAGTATTGATATGTTAAACTTTAAATCCCTACAGAATATGAAGAAAAAAAGAAAAAATATTTTTAAAAATAGGAATAAATAATTACATATTTTTATGCAGAAATTTAGAAATCTAACCATATACAGCATTTAGCAGAACAGTCCTATGACATTTTTTTCTTGTCTCTTGTTTTCATTTATTACCCCCTCCCTTTTTTTAAACAAACATTTACTTGAGAGACAGAATGGCAGTAATTGGTATGACATGACAAGCAGTACGTATTTAGAAGACCAGAATGACAGACATTCCAAGCATGAGCCTACTATTACACATTGCTATCCTCAGTGCAGTTGTTTAGTTCACAGGTATCAGCATATATAGTGAGTCAGGGTGAGAATCCAATCAATCAACTGCTTGTTTCAAAAAACATGCTGCAGATTCTCAGGATCATGGCCTTAACCATCTTGTGCATATAAATGTATAGCTTTGCCCCTCTCATATTTCCTAGCTTTTCCCCTTGCCCTCTCTTCATTGTTTAATCTTTAAGTTCTCACATTCCTTTTAACTGTGTTATTGGGCCACAGAGGAAAGTGATCAATGATGTTGAGTGTACCTAAGGAGAGTCACATGAGGAGAAAACATTCTCTCAGGCTTTCACAAACAGCAAATTGGTCAAGCAATGGCCATGACTCATCCACTTAATTAACACTGACAAAGGATTTACCATATATGGTACAGGGCTTCAGGATAAATCCTGAGAGTATTTGACTGTCAGATGCAAAAGTCACATTTCTTGTTATATGGGTCTTGCTTTATCTTGGTCTTAATCATCCAGCATAAAAAGTATAAAAACAAGATATAAAAATAAAGCCATATTAATAGGTTGAGCTGTAAAAGGCTCAAATCAACAACTTCTGACATTACCAGTCCTATGGATAACCCACTACTATTATGGACAAAGGACTATATTGGATTATTTTGCAGAATTCATGCACCTACAATATTTAAATGGCAAGGGAATAGCCATCTCTGACAAAACTAAACAAAAAAGGGAATACAAATGTAGGACCATTTTGTATCTGTAAATACAAATTAGTTAAGATAGGTATACAGCTACTTGCCCTTAATTCAATGAGAAGAAAGATTTGTAGTAATATTGTTTGGACACGATATCATGTCTGCATCTTGTACTATGAATATCCACTACTAAGATAATAGTATACTATGTAATAATTATTGAAACTCTCCTACTATTCCATTTGGAAACTGTCTCATTGCTATTTGTTTCTAAATAAAATTAATTAAAAGTTATTTCATGTTTATTATGTGGTAGAACTCTTTTGCATATCTTGAAATTTCTCTTTTCAAAATATTTCATTAAGATATTTTCTTTTGGATCAATACAATTGTGTTGTCACGATGAACAGATATAAAATGTTTGTTAATTTATAATAAAAATAGCACAGAGAGTTTCCTTTTTATCAGAGCCTAGCAACAAAAAAGAGTCATTGGTGAGTGATCTGCTTCAAATAGGCACTATTATTTCTCTCTGCTGTCTCAAATAGATTTACATGGTTTAACAGTAGTTAGGGGCTGGGGAGATGACTCAGTAGAATAAGTGCTTGCCTGGCAAGCGCAAGGGTGTGAGTTCAATCCCTGGTTCTGAAAAAAAAAAAAAAAAAAAAAGCAGTGCTTGTAATTTAATTTCATGTATCAGGGTTATTCTTGCATTTATATAAGTATATTTTGAGAATAGAGAGGTAGGGAATAAATTTATAAATCTTTACATATCTAATAGCACCTAACATTACTTTTGCAAGTGTAATATATAAGAGAATTTAAGTAAGTACTTAAGAATATATTACTTATTTTTTTAAAATGAAGACACACTGAATTTAATAATCATATTTATATAGTTTATGTTAAAATTTTTTTGCATGAAGTTCTTGTAGTTTTAATGATGGAGGGCATATATTACTTTTCAAATATAACATTGGTAGTTACTGCAGAAAGTGTATAAACCACTATGATAAACAACACAATATAAATTAAAATTGATATTTATATAAGTAGTACCTATAAATCAATATCTATAGATTCTGTTTGAAAGACTTTAGTGGAATATCCAACTCTAAGCTCTTGGGGAATTTTTCCATTAAAACAATCATTTCACGTTCCAAAGGCCAAAGCTGCCATTTAGAAAAACATGCATTTAGCTTACAGCAAAATTCTGAAGCTCTCCTGGTGAGAAGTACTTAGATATAAACTGTGAAATGAGAAGAAAACTACACTCATTTTCCTTAGCCCATAACATGAGAGTTCAAAAGGGAAAAAGAAAGCACTTCTCACCAAGAATAAACTGAGAAATACACTCAAGGCTGTTGGAGTCTGGGACAGGAGATCGATAGGAGAATGTACACAAAGCCTTTCTACTATTAGTTAGTTCAAGAGAGCGGGAATTAGCAGTGACCAAAAAGCATTAGCATTAGATCAACAAAAGAAGAAGAGCAACATTGTTCTCCTATTTTTTTTAAATGAGGAATTCATTCTTCTTCATAATTAAAATACTGGTGGTACTTTGGTTTATGCATTTATTTTATTTTACAATTTGAGGAAGATGGCTGTGTTTGTTTTCTTTATTTTATTTTATTTTTTTCCATAATGTTATTGAGAAAAAAATACAATGAGACAGTTTCAAAAAAAAACTGGTAGGACACTTCCAATAATTAACACATTGTATACATTCTTCCTAGTGGCTAACTGCTGTACAAATGTGGACTTGATATCCTATTTACAAACACCATTAGAACAAATCCCTCTATTCATTAAGAGAATGTAACTATATATCTATCCTAACCTCTTTGAATAC
>NW_004524579.1:5574255-5586934 GCF_000260255.1 Octodon degus | reverse complement strand
AGATCTACAACAAAGGTCAGAAGACAGTGCTACACAAAATGACGAGAAGGAGCAAAATGCAATCTCAGAACCCAAACCCATCCATAACAAGTGCAGAGGACACTAACACAGAACAAATTGGGAATCACAAAGCTGAAAGCAATGAATCAATGGCTTCTGAAATAAAGAAACAGCTGCAGAAAGCTATAGAGGAACTCAGATTGGAAATGAAAAAGAAATCCCTGAATTAATAACATCTGCTGTAAAGATTCAAATGCAGAAACATATGAAGGAAACCCAGTGCCCACCCAGAACAAGTGCAGAGGACACTATCTCAGCTCTAATGTATGAATTAATAGCATCAATAGTAAATAAGCAACAGCAGAAAGTCATAGAGGAATTCAGAGCAGAATTCTTTTCTACTAGCTCAGCTCAAATGTATGATTTAGTAGTGTTGATAGTAAATAAGCAACAGCAGAAAGTTATAGAGGAACTTGGAGCGAAATTATTTTCTGAAATAAAAAAAGAATTCTCAGAACTCATTGCATCTGAAGTTAAGAAGCAACTACAGAAACATAGGGAGGAAGCCCAATCTGAAAAAAACACTGCAGTAAAATAATTTATAACTGCTTCTAAAGAAGACACTGTGTTTGTTTTCAAACAGAAGTGTTCATGAACTGAAATGTTGCTGTACAGAGAATTACCAAGTGTATATTTGTGAAATTGCCAATTCAAAGAACAACATAAAATCAATTTTTAGTTAATAAAACTACACACTGAATCAAAGCAGAGGTTACGATTTGCTCAGTCTAGTAGGAAAACCTAATAGAAATGAAAGTATACACATTTTCATTAATTATAGAAGCTGAAAAAATTAATCAGTTTATATTTCATATTTTGGTTGTCATGAGCTTAAGTTAATGTTGTAAGATTTGCTATTATTTAAGGTTTAATAAAGATTAGAATAAAAATGTTCGAAATTTCCATTTTGTATTTCAAAAATTATACACACACAGTTCCATGTATTTCACATAAACACATATACATTCAATCAACTAATGTGAAAAAAGAATGTGCTTTGTGAAAATAACCTGAAAATATTATTCAGAAAATAAACCACACATATATGTAGAAGTGAAATTCTGTAAAGATTTGTTAGGTGCCTTCACTGAAGTAACTAGGTTATATCTCACAGCTGAACACAAGAGTGACAGCACTTATCAGTAAAAATGATGTATAAACCATTGATCCAGTCAGCCACTTGATCAGTTTAATGTGGTGGGTTCTAAGAGGACATTCTTTTTCATCTCACAGTGTAAAAATCCACATCTTTCAATTTTTTCAGGAGAATGAAATAGCAGTATTCAAGATGTCATGCAAGGCTGGGGAGATAGCTCAGCGGAATAAGCGCTTCCTTGGCAAGCTCAAGGGCCTGAGTTCAATCCCCAGTTCTGAAAAAAAAAAAAAAAAAGATTGTTCCTCTTGCTTTCTGTGCTGCCTTTATGAGCACTGGTGTAGTTTTTTCTTTGCAGATACTGTATCTTTTTCTACTTAGTAGCTTTAGAATGTTCTTCTTTTCTTTGACAATTTTGGATTTCGATGTAATAGTCAATGAATTTAAATACTCATTTATCTCTTGGTCAGCACTTCTATGTCTGTAAATGGATGTCCTTTCATTTTCCTCTGTGAAGTTTACATTAAGATCATTCATTTTCCTAATAATACTTGCTAATAGTTTGTTTTTTAATTTGCTGTTCCTTTGTTTGTTTGTATTTTAGGGAAGGGCCTACAGTCTAGAGGGTGTTCAGGATCTCATTATAAGATCAGACTCCAAGTGATTCTCCTGTTTACAGCCTCCCAAATCCTGAGATTACAGGTGCATGCCACCACACCCAGTCTCAGTTGCCTTCTCAGCATGCCTCGGGGGTGGGGCCGGCATACTTGGTATAGTTTAGATAAAAATGTCTCCTAAAAAGCTTCATATGCTCATCCTTTGAGCTTTAGGATAGTCTCTGGATCATGGAGGCTCCATCCTCACCGTTAGTTTTATTCAGAGGTAAATGTGCTCTTTAGAGGTAGACCCTGGTGGGGAGAGGCGGGTCTTTGGGAGGTGTGGCCTGGAAGTGCCTACGCCTCTTCCTTCTCTCTCTGGTTCCTGGATGCTGATTGGATTCACAGGGACCCTGTACTAGTCGGTAGGTTCATTCACCAGTGAGCTGGGGAGATATGTACACCTTTAGGAGGCCTGGCCTTGGAAGAGCAGGGTCCCTGGGGGCATGGCCCCGAGGCACATATCTTCTCCTTCAGGCTTCTTTCTCCCATCACTTCCTGGCTGAAGCACTGGAGCTGTGTCCAGCTTTCCTTCATGGTAAGCTATGCCACTGTCTTTTCTTTGTCCATGTCACCCCACCATGGACTGAAGCATCTGAAACCCTGAGCTAAAATAAATCTCTTCTCCTTAAAGTTGTGGGTGATAGGTAGTTCATCCCCAGACCAGGGATTTAAGATAATATTGCTGTCACATTTTAATCTGTTCTTTGTTCTGAAACCAGTCTTATATTCCTTGTGATTTTATGCTTTCTTTTCCAATTCTGAAGGTGTTTCTTGATTTAATCTCCAAGAGATGAAATTATTATTTAGAATGTTACCTTTTGTGAGTAGTACATTTGTTTCCTATCTTTTTTTAGGTTATACATTTCTGTTTGTTGAATGTAGTAGTTTTTTGTTGGTCTTGTTTTTTTTTATGTAGTAGTAGTTGTACTTCTTGGGTTCATGGGTTTTACTTTAGAGCTGTTCATACTGAGTTTAGAATAGTATCATGCTGAAATAAAAGGCAAAGCTTTACTTACATTATAAGTGTATTTCAATTAATGGATGAGCCTCAGGGCAGAGTTCAACCAGAGAACTGGTATACAGAGATTCACCAGTGCTGCAGTCCAGTTGCTTGGACTGGAGTACAAGTGAGGGCACACATTCCAGAAAGGATTCATGCCTGTGGGATCCCTTGCTTCCACCTCGTTTCCCTAAAGTAATAAGACTAAATTGTATGGATTTAGGTAGCACATGTCTCTGGCAATTGGTGAAGAACCAGAAGGAGAATTTGCAATTGCTCCTTTTATTCCTTTTCTCTTTGCTGTATTGTTTCTTTGGTTCCAGTGTTGTATGTGGACACTAGTTCAACTTCATGATATTCTTCAGGAATCATAGTTTCTCATTTTGACTGCAGTTCATATTATTTATTTATATTAAATATATAAGCATCTTTTGCTTCAAAGACTTATTGAGAATTGTTTTTAGGGAAAGAAAGTCACTATATCTTGGTAGGCCTCCCTCTTGTCAGAATTATTATCTCTTTTTCGATAGGTCAGGATTCAAAGTTTCCTGGGCACACTGCCTCAAACACTCACCCTCTTGTTTTCCCATTCACCTTCTCCCCAAAATCTCTCCTCCTTGGCCCCATGCAGACCCAAACTCAAAAGCACAAAACAGGTCTACGTGACTTTAACCTGGGCAAGCAACCACAGACTTTTCTTTGAAAACATTGTAAATCCCCCACAGACCAGGTAAACCTGCCAAGATTAGCTCACCCTCAGCGGTTCCAGCTCACAGGCATGATCCCCACTCCTTAAGAAGCCTGTGCCTAGCCTTGTTCACTGCTGTCTTGGTCCGCTAGACAGCCAGCCTGCTTGTTGTTCCCAGGAAATCTTCTACTTGCATCAGCATGCCTGGTCTGATTGATTATGTGGTTTCATACCTAACATTTTTATTTCTGGATATTGATAGTTCTCTGGCTATCTTCACTAATTGCAGAGAATGGCAATATTTAAATTCATTGAATTATATGTTCATGTTTTATAGTTATATATCATGCTACTTTTATTGTATAAACAATTTCTGTTTAAAATATATCAGTATTAAAATGATGTAATTAAACAATTAGAGAAATTTTTACTTTAAAATTTACTACAACTTTTTTATCATTTTGGGCAAAATTATCTATTATATTCAAAGATTTTAATATGCATGTAGGCTGTATGTATTTTTATAATAGGATGTCTTTAAATTGTATGTAACTATAACTCTATTAATCTGATCTGTAATTTTTAAAGAGGTAAACTTGGTTGTTATTGTTATGGCTTATGTCTGGATGTCCCCCAAAACCTCATGTAGTGTAGTCCTAGCAGTTACTTTCCAGAGGTGGCCAGAGGTAGTGTGTGGTGCTGGGATAAAGAGTGTGTGTTTACTAAATCATTTCACTGATTGTTTTAGCTCAGTTCTGACTAGACTAAGGATGTGAATGCTACACCCACCCTAAGGCGGGTAGCCTGCATGAGATATAATGCTAGAGAAAGGGTTAATGTGCTCTCACCTTCCAATTGCCTGCCCGCTGTCTATCCTGTGTAATTTTGCTCTGTCATGCCACCTGGAGTAGGACCAGAATACCAGGAGCCATCACCAAGGGACCAGCTCCAGGGGGCACCAGGGTCAAGCAGAGTTTATCTTCCAGCCAAGTGGCTAGAACCACACGGTGTCCTCTCCCCCAGGAGACTCAATGAAGACTGTGACAGACTCAGGTCAGGGTGCCCTAGAAGAGGCTGGAAGCACCTACTTAGAGCTGTGACTCCTGGGCCATTGACTGCATTCCCTGGTCAGGGGTACCATTGGTGAGCTTGTAGTGGTAGAGAAGGTTTCTCTGTGCTTTAGTGCAGTGCCTTTGCTTAGGACAGTTGGCAAAGACCTGCTCAGGTCCGAGCATGCAGGCACATAGGGTCAGCCACTTAGGCGTGGTCTTCTGGATTATGGGAAGCGATGACCTGGTATTAATTAGGGTCTCCAACATCTTCCCAGGATTCATGAAGGGCCAGTTATTAGGTGAAAAAATATCTCTTGTTAAATTGAACTTTAAAAAAATGCAGACAGAAATTAGACATTTAAATCAAATTTATTCTTGAAATTGTATGATCATCATTCATTAATGTATAATGCTTTAAATAGGGCTATCAAATATATTTTAATTGACATGTGAAAACATAAATATACATTACCTTTATGGATATTTGTAGGCACCATGTGTTGTTTTGATAATACATACAATATATGATGTTTACATCAGGAAAAACGTGTTTATCAATTCGAACATATAGTATTTCTTTACGAAGAAAATGTTCCATATATTGTAACATTTTGGGATGCATAGTAAATCATACACTCAATAATAACTCTGCTATATAACAGCATACAAAATATATGGTCAAATAATCAGGGCATTTAGCATTTCAGTCACCTTGAAATTAAAAATAAAACTACTTCTGTGCAATAATTGCAAATATTTATAGAAAAAATTGAGATAATTCAATACATGTATAAGTGCTTGCCTGGCAAGGACAAGGTCCTGAGTTTGATCCCTGATACACCAAAATAAATAAATAAATAAATAAATAAATAAATAAATAAAATCAGTCATCACTGGCTACCTACCCTTAATTTTGGCCAACCAGATAGCTAGCTCAGTGGCCTACAGTGTCTGCTTGCGCAGAGCACAGTAGCTGGGGTTCATCTGCGACCTGCCGTGCTGGCCCCGCCCCTGGGGTATACTAAGCCAGAGATTGAGACTCGGTGTGGTGGTGCATGCCTCTAATTCTAACCCGTGGGAGGCTGAAAACAGGAGAATCACTAAGAATCCTGTGTGTGTAGTGAGATCCTGTAGACCCTGTACTAAATACAAAATAAATAAAAAAATAAATAATTTGTTTCTGTTTCCTTAAAAAAACTATTTTGTGTTTGGAGTCTTTTGGCTGCTTTCATTCATTCATTCATTCATTCATTCATTCATTCATTTATGTGTTTATTAATGTATTTAGTACATTACAGCATCTCATTACACAGATTGAACTCATCCTGATCCTCCTGTTTTCATCCTCCTAATTACTGAGGTTACAGGTGCACACCACCACACCCAGTCTCAGTCACCTTCTCAGCACAGCCTCGGGGCAGGGCAGGCACAGCAAGGCAGGGATCAAATCCTGGGCCTTGCACCTGCCTAAGCAGGTGTGTTACTCTGCTGAGCTATTTGGCCGGCCCTTGGCTGCTTTCTTTTAATTACTCTTGATATGCATGCTTTTTTAATTTTGGGAGAGAATTACTCTTTTGTGTAATTGGCTGCCTGAATTTACATGCCCCTGAATGCTATGCAAGGATTTCCTTTCTCCACATATTCATTCTGTAACACATATTATCTTTTGTCATTTTTGAAAGCAGCCCTGGCTACTGAAATGAGATAGTTCATCATGGTTTTGATTTGCATGTCCCTGATAATTAGTGATTCATGGAATTATTTCATCAACCTGTGTCCATTTGTATGTCTTAATTTCAGAAATTTCTGCTTGGTTCTATTGCTCATTATCTAATTGAAGTATTTGTTTTTGTGATATTGCCATTTTGGATTTTATTATATTTGTGGGATAGTAACCTTTTCTCAGATGTATACTTTGCAAATATTTTCTACTCTGTACACTTCACTTTGTTGATTATAACCTTTCTGCAAGAAGAGTTTTAGTTTTATTTAATTCCATGTGTCTATTTTTGCTTTTATTTTTGCTTGATGTAATCTAATTTGTCATTTTTTGCTTGATTACTCATGCTGGTGGAATCTTGTTAAAAACATACTTGCCTGTTCCAAACACTACAGTGTTTCCTCTGTTGTTTCCTAGAAATTTCAAAATTTTAGGTTTTTCACTTACACTTAAAACAAATTAAATTTCATTAACTGATGAGAGGTGGAAGTATAGTTTTATTCTCCTGCATGGACATGTCTCCTACTCATTTGATACCATTTATTGAAGATAAATTTATGCTTCTTCAGTTTATGCTCTTGCCACCTGTTTGAAAAACAGTTAGCAAAAAACAATTAACTAAAATTAAAAAGCGGTTGGCTATAAATGCATAGCCTTTCTATTCCCTAAGTCTCTCTGTATGCCTGCTTTTGTGCCAACTTTACCATACTATTTCACTTACTATAGTTCTGTTGTATATTTTGAAGTTAGGCTATGAAAAGCCTCATGCATTTATCTTTTGGCTCAACACTGTATTGCCTATTCAAGGTTTTCTACTTGCTCTATACATATTTTAGTCTTTCTTAGCTCTGTGAAGATTTTCACTGGATTTTTTATAACTATTGTATTGAATCTATAAATCATTTTGCATAGTATACACATTTTAGTCATACTAATTCTTCAAACGTGTGGACATGTGGGACATTTTACATTTATGTGTTCTCTGCAATCTATTTCACCATTGTAGTATTGTTTTCATCATATGAGTATTTTACTTTGGTTAAATTTATTTGTAGTTATTTTATTTTTATTTTTTTAGTGTATTTGGTTGTTATAGGGTCTCACTATACAGCTTGATCCTCCTACTTTCAGCCTCCCCAGCACTGGGATTACAAGTGTGCGCCACTACGCCAAAACTCTGGCTGGCTCAGCCTGCTCTGGGGGTGGGAGCTCATGCCGCATGTGGTGCTGGAGATTGAACAGTGGTCCCTGCGCTTGCCTAAGCTTGCCTAAGCAGGTGCTTTAGTCTGCTGAGCTATCTTGTTGATCCTCTAGCTATTATTCATTTTGGTGGTTTGTGTAAATAAATGAGATTGCTTTTGTGATATCTGGTTCAGATAATTTGCCATAAGCATATAGCAATTCTGGTAAACACTGTGTACTTATTTTATATTTGCAACTTAGCTGAATATAATTTTTGATTATTAGAGTTTCTTGGTGTAGCCTTCTGAATATAGAATCACGTCTGTAGGATAATTCCATGAAAACTTCATTAACTCTTTTCCAACTTGAATACCGTTTATCTCTTTGTCTTGCCTAATTGCCTTAGATAGTTTTTTTTCAGGTCTATATGGAATGTAAATTCTGAAAGTGGACAACTTTTAGATCTTAGGAAGTTTCAGCTTTTTCCTATTCTGTATGTTGTTAGCTGTTGGTTTATCGTGTATGGTCCATATAAGATTGAGGTGTTGTTTACTTTTTAGTTTAGTTCGTTCAGAGTTTTTTACCACGAAGTGTTACTAATTTTTGCCAAATATATTTTTTGCTTGTGTTGAGATAATAGTATGGCTTCTTCCCCTCACTATACTGATGTAGTGTATCACTTTTTAAAGTTTTTATTAGAGAATAAAAAATAATAGTAAGCATTAGAAACCATACAAATTTCACTAAGCAAGATGATAAGAATTAAAAATGGTGGTCATATTGCATTATATTGTCTTCAAATTAATTGTTTAGATTACCAGATATAAGCATGAAAAATTGGCCAAAAATATTGACAAGAAAAAATATTCATTAACTGTTTCTTTCAATAGACCAGTAGAAATCAATAGTACAATTATCCCAGCTAGCCTTTGTAAACTCAGGTCTTTTATAGATAAATGGAAGCAACTAGATTCCAAACTCATAACTGAAATAAATCAAATCCATATGTGTAAATATCAGTGTTTCCTTAGAAAGAACCTGAAAGAGTAAATTAAATCCAAGGAATGCAATAGATACGTGAAAGAGGGGAAAGAACTGCTCAAAGGGAAGAACAACTGGGTGGATAGGAGGGAAAGGAGAAAAGAAGGAAAGAATGAAGTACATCACCTTTATTCATTTGTGTATGTTAAAACATCTTTGCATCATTTGAGGAATCTTACTTGTTCAAAGTTAAAGCTTTTAATATATGGCTGGATCCAGTTTGCAAGTGTATTGTGCATGATACTTGCATTTATGTCCATCATTGATACTGGTTGAGGGTTTTTTCTTTGGTTGTGTGATTGTTTAGTCTTGGTATAAGGCTAATTCTGACTGCATTAATTTTGAAGAATTCCCTCCCATTGATTTTTTTTGGGATAATTTAAGAACAATTAATGTTATCTTTGGTAGAATTCAGAAGCAGGATTACTTGGTATTGAACTGTTTTGGAGTTTTTAGATTTAACCGAAGATTTTATTTTTCCCCAGTAGCAGGGATTGAACTCAGGACCCTGCGCTTGCCAGGCAAGTACTTATCCTACTGAGATATCTCCCTGGCCCAAGAATAGGGGAATTTATTTATTTTAACATACATTTATTTATTTATTTATTTATTTTTGCAGAACCAGGGATTGAACTCAGGCCCTTGCACCTTTTCATTGAGCTACATCTCCAGACATTTTATTTTTTAATTTTGAGGTTGGATCTTCCTATGTATCTCAGTTTACCAGGCAGACCTCCACTGTGAGATCAGTGTAGACGGTATTGCTAGACCCTGTCTCAACAATATTTTTTTCTCATTGCTTCTTAGTTTTATTACATCTCTCCTGAAAAAGATAACCAATATTATTTCTTTCCCTTTTTTAATTTATTGAGCCTTGTTTTGATGCTCTGTCTACCTGGGTAATATTCCATAGAGTGATGAAAATAATTGAATGTTCTTCACCTGTTGGCTGGAACATTCTGTAGGTGTCTTTCAGGCCCATTTAGCCTCAGATTTAATTTGATTTTGCCTTTCCCTTACTGGTTTGCTGCATGTATGATGTGGACATTTCTGAAACAAAGGAGTTAAAGTTCCCTGCTAACATTTATTAGAACCTATCCTTCCCTTTAGTTCTATTGATATATGTCTTATGTATCTCAGTGTTTTTGTACTGGGTACGTAATGTATATAGAATTGTCACTTTTCTCATACTGAAGCAGTCTTTTCATTATTATACAGTAGCTTTCCTTCTCTCTTTTTACTGTATTTAATTTAAAGACTTTTATCTCATGTTTTATTATATGATCTTTATCTCTTTTTACTATTTCAATTTAAAGCCTGTTTTATCTCATACTATTCCTGTTATCTTTCTGGTTTTGTGAGACAAATTCTCACTTTCTAGTACAGGCTGGCCTTGAACTCACTATGTAGCCCAGGCTGCCTTCGAACTCATGGTGATCCTCCTATCTCCCTTCCAAGAGAGCCCTGGGTTGCAGGGGCTTGCCCACATGTCATGTTTCCTGTTATCTTTTGGATTCTATTTTCATGGAATATTTCATCCCATCTTTCACTTTCTTTTTATGTATGTCCTTAAATGTAAAGTGAGTGTATTCTAAGCAGTACTTGGGTCTTTAAACATTTAAAACAATTTATTCATTCCCTCTATATTTTTTCACAAAGTAAATGGTAAAGGTTACTATATAATCATTGATAACTTATTTTCTAGACTTACATTTCTCTCTCTGTGTTTGTCTTTATGTTTGTCTCTGTCACCTGTCTGTCTGTCTGTCTCTCTCTCTCTCCCCCCTCCCCATCTTCAATAATGTATTTTGATTCCTTACTTAATATTTTTGGTTTTTATGCTATAGATTTTACTTTGTGGTTAACATAAGACTTCTAATAGCAACATTTGCTAATAATATTCTATTTTGTAATAACATTATGCTATAATAAAAATGTAAGAAAAAATAAATTTAAACAGAAAATATACTAATAAAAACTCTATGTTATATTCCATTTCTGATCTTTAAAATTTTTTTGTCAAATTTATACTGATTTATTTATCTACTATTAATTTAATTTTAGCTTCTGTTCTTTCTTTTTTCCAGAACTGGGGATTGAACTCAGGCCCTTGCGCTTGCCAGGCAAGCACTTATTCTACTGAGCCATCTCCCCGGCCCCAGATTTTGTTCTTTATACTAAATATATAAATAGTTTGTGCATCATGTTTTCAATATTTGACCTCTGAATGTGTCTATGAGTTTACACTTGCCAGGGAGTTTTACTTCTGATATATTCCTGTTACTCATGAATGTCTCTTTCAATTTAAAGAAGTTCATATAGCATTCTTAATGGGATAGATTTAGAGGAGGTATAGTCTGTCAGATTTTAATTTTGGGAATGTCTCTTTTGCATTTTCTAAACGATAATTTTTCTGGGTCCAAAATGTTTAATCAGAAGTTTGTCTATTTCCTTCCTTCCTTCCTTCCTTCCTTCCTTCCTTCTTGCCTTCTCTTTCTTGCCTTTTCCTTCCTTTCTTCTTGCCTTCTCTTTCTTGCCTTTTCCTTCCTTCCTTCCTTCCTTCCTTCCTTCCTTCCTTCCTTCTTTCTTTACTGTGAAAGTGTCATGCCACTCCCTCATAGTCTGAAAGATTTCAGCTGAGAAATCTACTATTAGGACAATTAGAAAATAGTTAAGGGTTGCTTCTTAAAAAAATAATTCATTTTAATGAGAAAATAGCATCAAAACAGTTTAAAAACAAATTAGTAGGAAAGTTACAATAATTAATACATTGCATATTGTTGTCTTCATAGTAGTTATTCAGAGGAAAAGATGCAGACATATCTTGTCTAAACAATATTAGTACAAAATTTTATTCTCAGTGAATTAAGAGAAAGTAGTTGTATATCTATCCTAATTCTCTTGTGTATATGTATATATTTTTTCCTTACCCTTTTTTCAAAAAACTGACCTTGATTTAAATTTTTGTGAAGTTAGTAACACATGGTGGTAGGTTGCCTAGCAACCTATAGCTAACCTTACCAGAGAGGATGTTCATCCCAGGAGTGAGGTGGCTTGTTTGCTTTAGGCACTGGGTCACATCCAACCTACATATATTTGAACAATTTCCTAGCTTCATGGCTCCCAACACATCCCCCTGTTCCATTTTTGTTTTTTCACAAGTGGATGTTGCATTGCAGTTAGAGAAGCTCTTTTTGGAGAAGTCTTTAAAGGATCTTTTCATGGTTGAAGCCAGTTTAAAGATTGTAGGTACTTGAATTCAGCAAAATAACCCAATATAGCCCAATAGTCCATAATGGTACTGAGGTATCAGCATATCTGGCAATTGCCAGAAGTTGGTGACTTGATACTCTTACAGCTCAGCATATAAATATCTCCTTAGAAAGCTTTGCTTCTTTTATCCTGATCCTTTAAAAGTTTTTTTTTTTTTTTCTTTTGAGAGAATGATTTTATTCTGATATATTTGGGGAAGACTTGATTGAGTTTAATCTGACTGACACTGAACTTTTGGAGGACACTAACATCCTTCTCAACATTGGAGGAATGCTCTCGCTCTCGCTCTTGCTCATGGCTCATTAATGTACTTGGTTGCTACAGGGTTTCCCTGTGAAGCTCAGACTCACAGTGCTCCTTGTGTTTTCAACTTCCCCAGTGCTGGAATCACAGGTGTTCAGCACTAAGCCTGGACCCTGTGGCGTGCTCAGTGCACAATGAGGGTAGGGCTGGTAAAGGAATATTCTCTTATGTCTGACTTTTTCATTCTTTTAGCATTCCCAAATCTCTTGTGTCCCAAAAACCTATATATTTTTTTCATTTTTTTTACCTTTTAAAGAGAGTACAATTATAATTGAAACAGAAAAAAATTACAAGTGACACAGTATTTCACTTAACAAAGTAGTATGAATTTCACAGTATTTGTTGTAATACATAGTGCTTTCTTCCAACCAAGTATTCATATTTACCAGATATATGCATACAAAATTGGAAGAAAAAAGAAAAAAAGAAAGAATTGTGTAAAGAATTAAGAAGACAAAAGGAGAAACAATTGAAAAAAGGAGATGAAACAAATTAAAGCATTATCTGCATCTTTCCATAGACCAGCAGAAATGCACAGCTCAGTTGCCCCAACCGTCCTGCTTACCTATATAGATAGATCTCTTTCCCCCACTCCTTCTTCTGTCCTT
>NW_004524579.1:5572356-5573350 GCF_000260255.1 Octodon degus | reverse complement strand
TTGAAATCTTGTATTATGTTCTACATAGAATGTGCTGTCATGTGGAGTGATCTGACATCAAAAAGCCCCTGTTTCTAGTAGGTGAACCTTTTCCTCACTTTCAAGCCTAAGAAAAACTGATCTCACATTGGGTTTACAGAGACAAAAAAGAAGTGGCAATACTTTGTTCACTGCAGTTTGTTCTAATTTCAAGAGACTAAAAAAACTCATTTTTGAAGTAATTCTCATTTCAGCTAATACTCTTAGGCCTTAGTGTCAACTCTTGAATATAATATTAACATCATTGAATTTTTCATTGGTCTTCACTGCATGTTTACCTTCTATGGCTGACTAAAGTACTTTGCAAGAACGATTACTTTTAGCAATGCACCATCGTGTAGCTAGCCCATGGTCTTCATATAGTAATTTCAGCCTTATACAAATGGATTAACCTGCGCTAAGTTTTAATATAAAACTTTTTATGCACTAGAGAGAGTTTTGTTATTGGGCTAAATTGATAAGCAAAAATGAAAATTTCATTTTTGATATTTATATATGGCAAATTCCTTATCTTTTCCCTCTCTCTCTTTCCACATTTCTCTGTTCCTTACACACACACACACACACACGCACACACACACACACACTCATACACTCATCCCAATAGTTTAAAACAGAAAACTGTGTCTATTCTATATTCCATAATGCAATAAATTTAAAAAGTTATGATCAGCAGTTTAGCAGCTTAATTGGAGGAAAGGGAAAGGAGCATTAAGAATCTCCCCTGGAGGTTGCTGAACTATGTAGTTCATCTCTAAAGATTGTAATGCAGGAAGCGGGTCTGGAGAACCAACACCTTTGATCTGAGCAGGGCTGCACTACCCTTTGTGAAGTCCTGCTATTCAGGAGTTGACACATTGTATTTATTCTTCCACTAATATCTATCTCTATCTCTATCTCTATCTCTATCTCTATCTCTATCTCTATCTCTATCTCTATCTCTATCTCTATCTCT
>NW_004524579.1:5570615-5572246 GCF_000260255.1 Octodon degus | reverse complement strand
TATTTCTGGAATATGACTGACAACATTAAGTTCAAAAGCAAAGTGAAAGGAGGGCTGTGATGTGTGGTTCTCCTTCTTTCAGTTGGATCCAGGAGGAGCAGAATAACTGGGATTTTATTAATTGGATCAGTTAAAATTATTGAAAACAATTAAAGCAATTTAGGCATGTGGTATGCTGTCCTACTAATTTTAGATTATATTAGGAGTATATATGAAAACGTTTACTCTAAACAGTTTTTGAAACTTTTGCATTTTCATCTTTAAATATAATAGTCTTTTCTAATCTCATTGAAATTGTGGATCTGTTAACTATTTTATTCCAAATTTGAACATTTTATGAACACTCAATAAATACTTTCTTGTTACTATAGGAGCTTACTGGTCCTCTGCTTATTTTTCAGTAGTTCTGCATTATATGACTATCTCAGTTACTTTTTACCATTGCTGGGACAAGATACCAACACCCAAAGTTAAGAAAGGAAAGGTTAATCTAGCTCACAGTTAATGGGGCTTCAGTTCTTACTCTGCTGGCTCCAAGGCAGACGGTAGCAGTTCATGGCAGCTGCTGGGAAGATCCGAGCTCCTCTGAAGTGGTGCTGCTGCATCCGTCAAATGCCTCTAAGAAAGTGGGACATACAGAAGCCTTCTTCAACCCCTTTGTATACCATTTTTGTTCCAAGCCACTCTAGGGCAGGGCTTGCCCTAAGGTGGGGCCCTCATGCCCCAGGGTGTGGAATGGCCAAGTGGAGGCAGCCAAGGACATCCTAAGCTGACACAATGAATCAACCACCACAATGACCAACAGTAGCTGCCAGCAAATGACCATAATCTACATGATACATTCTTCTCCTTTTGTGTCTCATGAAATTTTCAGAACACCATGGCTATTACTGTTTTTGTCAGTTTTCAGTGTGGCTTAGTAATGCACTCACATGTTTGTTGAGGGTATCAGAGAAAAGTGTGACCCCAACTGCTTCCTGTGTCTCTCTGCTTGATCCCCCAAGTGTTACTAATCTACGGTCTGTGAATAATTATGATCCGGATAAGTAACATCAGTTTTGTGAAATTACGAATAACTACATAGTAGTAGACACAGCAGTGAGACAGAGTGCCTTTCCAGAGTCTAAAAGGATAACAGCAACATTTTTTGATCTGGTGATATATTCTTTGGATTGCTTTGCTCGATTTGGAAATGGAGAAAATGAATAATAAGTGTCAGTTTTATTTTGGTGAGCTTTGTCAGTGTCATTCATGTGCTAGAACCTTAAAGAAATGTTACCTTTTAGGACACTTGAACACACACTTTGTACATAAGTAACTATGAAATTTTCATAAGGATATGAAAATTCATGAGTATGCTGCTTTTTATTGAAAGTTCAGATTTTTAGAACAGATAATCAGAAATAGCCTATTTTTGAGTATTTCGATTTTTATTATATTACTTTTGAAAAATTCAGTTATGTAACAGAAATAATTCAATTAAAAATTGAGATGTAAACATTGCTTAAAATTACAGCTCTAAAACACAAAAATATACAAACTAATATACTATAAAGTAAAGAAAGTGAGACAGAATGTTCACAAGAATTCTCCCCACTTTAGTAATTTTAGCTCAGTACCCAAACATTATT
>NW_004524579.1:5563961-5570390 GCF_000260255.1 Octodon degus | reverse complement strand
AAAGACATCAAAAGCTACATCAATAATAGCTTATGGTGATAAACAGGAAAGCCGTGCCATTGAGCTAGTGTGGCTATGCCATACCACCCTGAAAGCTCCTGATCTCACCTGACCTAACGGATTTTGAAGTTATTCCTAAAAATTGGATTATTTTTTATGCAGACAATAAGGCTTATCTATAGCAGTTCAGTGTTTCTAATCACTTTGAAACACGTAAATGGCTGGAGCACTCACTGCTTCTGTCTTCACTTTCACTTTTTGAGTTTTAAACATAAGATCTTTGCATGTTTGAATTTTCTGTGCAATAATGAATATTTTTTTTCTCTTGTTCAATTCACTGTGTCAGCCAGTTATATTGCTTTTGTCCTTCTTTACCTATCTGCTTAAAGTCGATTCTGATGGATAACTCCTTTCACTTTTTCCTTCTGCAAGGTCTCTATCTTGGGTCAGTTAAAGACTAATTATGTGGAGTGAGAAAAAGTTAGAGCTAAATAAATTGAATAATATAGTATGGCCCAACAAATATTTAATATTAATATTTTGAACACTTATGAGAACCTAAGAATAATCATATTTCATATCCAAATTTGTACATGTTATATTTTTATCAAAGATAAATTGTATAGTTTATTTAAGCAATTATGTTCTAAAAATGCATGTGTCTTACAAAGAATAAGCTATCAAGGAATTTCTAAGAATTTTCTAGGAATTAATGAGATGGGAAAGTAAGATATTAATGACAAGCTGAAAACATGGATTTGTTCTAATTTTACAGAAATCATACCATAGTGAATGGACCTTAACAAATAATAAAATATGGATAATTTAATAAAGGTAAAGTTCAGATATAGAAGTCCTTGGCAGAGTGTTTTGAAGAGGTGTGTTTTCTTATTGAAAAGTTACTCAAAGCCACATGATCTATGACCTACAATTTATATGTGTAACTTTCTTTCTACCTCATTATTCTATATTCCAGATAGGAAGAAAGATTGTGGTTTTCATATATTTATATGAAGCAAAAGTTTTCTAATAACTGCAGAAAAATGTTTACTAGGGGGTTAGGGAGATGGTTCAGTGGAATAAGTGCTTCCCTGGCAAACGCAAGGGCTTGAGTTCAATCCCCAGTTCAAAAAAAAAAAAAAAAAAAAAAAAGAAAGAGGAAAAAAAACATGTCTACTGTAGTGTACAGTGCAGATTGAAATACCCTTTTGATATATTTTCTTTTTCTTTTTATCACGTTTACTGGAATTGACCAGTAAGTTGAATTTCACTGTGATGGGAAGGCAAGTAATGTTGAGATGCAATATTTTGAAGGAAATTGGGCAATACAAACTATAATTTTAAAAAGGGCAAGAACCATTGAATGCCAGCATAGCACAGGTAAATGACTACACCTACACCTCACATACTACTTAAACGAGGAAGCCTTTAATGAGTAGCTTCACTGATTTCCAGGTAGTCTGCCTGTGACATCTGTCATCTCATTCGTCACTACATTTACTTGCTCTGGTCTGTGTGACCAGGCGGGTGGCCCCTCCTCTCATAGTTCCTGGTACATCTTTCCCAAGATCTCACTCAGCAGAAGAGAATGCCTTCCTAACAGGAGCACATTTCTCTAGCCAAGAGGACTCAAGAAATTGAATTCTACTGCTAGACCCTCCAAATAAGCTCTCAAATAAACTTCCTTGCGAGGCATAATTTTTACCTGAATATGATACTTGGATTGATAGATCGTTTGCTGTGCAGAAAAAGTGTCAATGACAGGTCTCACAATATTGTGTCGTACAGTGTCTTCATAAAAAAGAAAAAAAGAATTTGTGTTTTGGAAAAGCACTTCACAATGTTTAATGTCTTAATGTATGTTGCTTTAAAATATTACCTTATTATTTTGTGAAGAAAAATAAGACCAAAAGGGATACAGTTATGCCCAACCAAGCACTAGATAAAATACAGGCAAGTTTATGCCCCTCCCTGTCCTTGTGTCACAGTGTGATAAAGCTACCAAGTGCATCTCCTTTATGCCTTCTTTACATTTATATCTTTCTATTGGCTCTAAAGTCATAAACTATGTTAGATACTTCCTGATTTCAATTTGTTTCACAAAATAGTGCTTTTCAAATTGTTTGGAGTAAAGAATATGGAAATAATATAACCAATGTCTTTAAAAAGACATTGTCTGGTGGTTTGAAAAGTTACAAAGAAAACCATAATTCATAAAAAGTATCTTTTTAATATTTCATAGAATTCTGATTCAGGAATTAATATACTTTACCATTTAAATTTTTATATATTTTTCCAAGTACATATTTCTTTTAAACTTTAGCATATTTCCTTTCAGAAGTCCAGTATTTGTAATGGAGAAGAGATATACTTAGCTATATTTCCATTTTTTAAAAGAATATTGTATTTTGACAGGTATTACTTTAATGTGTCACACATACTTAAATTTTGTGGAATCTGAAACTGATTTCAAGCTCTATAATCCATAGTTTAATATCTATTCAATGTACATAATTATATAAAATATCAGAGTACTTGCCATATCTGTTGTTGATAGAATGAAAAAGAAATAATTAAACAGGTCTCAAATTTGTTATTCTTGATAAAAAATTACAAATGTTAACATTTGTAAATGTGTATGTTGTTTTCTGCTTTCTTTCTTAAATAGCCATATTTATTTATTAAACTTAAGTTCTATACTATTTAAAAAGTTTAAATTATAAAAGCTAAAGTTCGGGGGCCTGGCCCTAACTCAGTTCCTTAAGTGGCTGCTTCCACAAAGCTGTCAGCCTCAGGCTGCTGTAGTTTGATCCCCACAACAGGCCAGCCAGCCAAACCTGCCCTGAAGGCATTCGGTGAAAAAAAAAAATCCTTATTTTATATAGCTAAAGTTCAACAAAATTATTATTTGGCTATTTGATAAATTATTTTTTCATTAAGATTTTATACTAGAGTAATAATTAATTAAGTCTTATGTGTTGGTTGCATTTCTCTCATTGCTGAGAGAAAATATCCAAAAGTCAAAACTAATGAAGAGAAGCTTTTT
Source organism: Octodon degus (assembly GCF_000260255.1). Taxonomy (NCBI): domain Eukaryota; kingdom Metazoa; phylum Chordata; class Mammalia; order Rodentia; family Octodontidae; genus Octodon; species Octodon degus. Next base: position 5,567,344 of record NW_004524579.1, on the reverse strand, counting down.
CTGCCAGTCTCTCTCCTGTCCATCTCAACTCAGTAGCTCTTTCCTTTTGAATAAGTTCATTCCCTTTTTCCAGTATCTATTTTAACTTTCAAGTTCCTTTTTTCTCTTTCAGGTCTTCACACTAAGGAGACAATACGATGTTTACACAAGCAGATCTGGTTCATTTCACTTACGAGTATAGTCTCCAGTTGCATTCATTTATTGAACAAAGACTCAAATTTATCCTGTTTTATAGCTGAATAATACACCACTGTGTAAAAATACCACATCTTCTTTATCCATTCTTCAGTTGATGGGTATCTGCATTGTTTGCAGGATTTAGCTATGACAAATTGCGATAAAAAGAGATTTATCTATGTATGTAGCAGGATGGTTAGATAACTGTTTTCTGTGCATTTTGCTGGTTTATAGAAGGAAGCAATTAAAGTTTTAATTTTTTCATGAACTTTTTTCAATTGTTTGCACTTCTCATTTTAAAGGCTGGGGATTCAGCTTAGTGGTAGAATGCTTGCCTAGCAAGAAGTGCTGGATTTAGTACTTGGCACCAAAAACAAAAAATAAAATAAGAAATTAAACAAAAATAAATCTCCCCAAATTGTAATGCAATGAACACAGGTGCACATATATCACTCTAGTATGAGGTTTTCAGTTCTGCTGGAAAAATACCCAGGAAAGAAATAGCTTCCTTGAATGGGAACTATGATCCTAGCTTTTGAAGGAATCTCTACACTGATTTCTATATTGGTTGTACTAGTCTGCACTCCCACCAACACTGTAGAAGGGTTTCTTTTTCTCCACAGCCTCTACAACGTTTGTTATGGGCTGACCTTTTCATGTTTCCATTCTTTCTGGGGTGGGATGGAATCTCAATGCTGCTTTAATTTGCATTTCTTTAATGACTAATGATGTTGAACATTTTTTCATGTGTTTACTTGACATTTGTATATCTTCTTAGAGAAGTATTCATGTCAGCTGCCCATTTTTAGATTAGGTATTTGAATTTGAATTTGATTGTTTTTTAATTCTTTATATATTTCAAATAGAAGGCCTTTGTCAGAGGGACAGTTGGCTATAAATTTTTCCCAGTTTGTGAGTTTTCTTTTTACTCTGTTGGAGATTTGCTATGAGGTACAGAATTTTTTTTAAAAGATGACATCCCAGTTGTTGATTATTTGAAATGTTTTTCAAGAAGTTTGATTTTTTTTCATGAACTCTGTACATACTCATATATCTTTAAGATTTCTACATATGTTTTCCTCCAGAAGATTTAGTGTTTCTGTTTTAATATTTAAATGTTTGTTCTATTTTCACTGTAGCTTTGTGCATGGTGATAGGCATGGGTCTAGTTTTAGCCCTCACTGTGTGGAAAGCCAGTTTTACCAGCACCATTTATTAAAGGGATTATGTTTCTTCCAGTGTATGCATTTGGCCCCTTTGTCAATGATAAGTTGGCTGAGTATGTTTGCAGTTGTATCCTCAGGTCTGTGTCTAGGCCAGTACCATAGAGATTTTATCTAGTAGCTTTATAGTATAACTTCAGGTCAGGAATTGTGATACCTCCTTTCTTTCCTTTGTTTCCCAGGATTCCTTTTGATATTCTGGGTCTCTTTTAGTTCCAAATGAATTTGAGGAAGTTTTTCTATCTCTGTGAGGTATATTAATGGTGTTTTAATTCAGATTACATTGCATCTGTATAACAATGTGGGGAGTATCACAATTTTCACAATTTTGGTTCTTCCTATCCAGGAACATGGAATATTTTTCTATTTTCACAAATCCTCTTCAATTTCTTTCCTCAGAGAACTGTAATTTTCGCTGTGTAAACTTTTTACATCTTAGTGAGATTGATTCCTAAGTACTTCAGTTTTTGAATGCTATTTGAAAGGCATGATTACCCTAATTTCTGTCTCAATGTGTTTTCTGTTTGTGTACAAAATGTTACTGATTTTGGGGTATTGACTTTGTAGACTGCTATGTTGCTGAATTTGGTCATTAAATGTACAAGAATCTTGGTGGAATTTTTGGGATCCTCTATGTAGAGTATCACATCATCTGCAAATAATGATAATTTCCCTTCTTAATTTTCAATCCTTATTCCTCTTATTGCTCTCTCTTGTCTAATTGCTCTGAGTAATATTTCCAAAACTATATTGAATAGGAATGTATACAGTGGAAATCCTTGTTCCTGTTTTTAAAATGAAGGCCTTCACTTTTTGCCCTTTTAGTATGGTGTTGGTTGCTGGTATCTCATAGATGGCTTTTATCAGGTTGAGATATATACAATCCATAACAATTCTCTGCAGTGTTTTTATCATGAATGAGTGTCGGACTTTGTCCAAAACTTTTTCTATGTGATTTTGATTTTGGTTCTATTGATGTGGTGTATTATATTCATGGATTTGCATATATTTAACCATCCGTGCATTCTTGAAATGAATCCCGCTTAGTCATAATGTATAATTTTCTTGCTGCATTCTGTTTGCTAATATTTTATTTAGGATTTTGCATCTATATTCATTAGAAAGATTGGACTGAAATTCTCTTTTTTAGTTGGATCTTTCTCTGCTTTGAGAATCAGAGTATTGCCTCCAGCAATTAGTTGGGGGAATTGCTTCCCTTTTAATTTCATTGAATAGTATGAGAAAAAAGATGTCAGTACATCTTCTCTAAATTTCTTGTAGAATTCAGGTGTGAATCCATCAGGACCTGTACTTTTCTTTGTTGGTATGTTTTTTTTTTATTACATTGTCAATTTCGTTTATTATTTGGATATTCAGAATTTGTATAACTTCTTGACTCAGCTTTGAAATTTCATATGTATCTAGGAAACTGTCTATTTCCTCTGTGTTTTCCATCCTACGAAAGTAAATGTTTTGGAAGTAGGTATTGATCTTCTGAACTTCTTTAGGATCTGTAGTGATTTCACACTTTTCATTTTTTATTGCACAAATTTTTTTTCTTTCCTTTTTATAATCAGATTGTCTAGGTGCTTATCAATTTTACTTATTCTTTCAAAGAGCCAACTCTTTGATACATTTATTCTTTGTATTGTTTCCTTCATCTCCAGTGCATTGATTTCTGCTCTAATCTTTATTAATTCTGCATTCTTTGGGCTTTGGACTTGACTTGGTCTTTTTTTTTTTCTATTGAGGTGAAGAATAAGATCATTTATTTGGGCTTGTTTTGTTTTCCTAGTGTATGAATTTACTTCTATATATTTTCCTTTGAAGATAGCTTTCATTGTAAGCCACAGGCTTCAGTAAGTTGCATCTGCATTTTCATTTGATTTTAAATATTTTGAATTTCTTCTTTAATTTCATTTGTGACCCACTGGTTGTTTAGGCAATTTCTACTTAATTTTCATGTGTTTATGGCTTTTTTTT
>NW_004524579.1:5557589-5563848 GCF_000260255.1 Octodon degus | reverse complement strand
TTGAACTCAGACCCTTGCTCTTGCCAAGGAAGCACTGTTTATGGCATTTTGTTTTTTCTTTTGTCAATAATTTCCAGGGGTTTTCCCTCCACTGTGGTCAGATAGTATGCATTTACTTAAGAGTGGTCTCTGTGTAAGTATATCATTTATTTTGAGAGTGTCCTGTGTTCAACTGAGAAGAATGTTAATTCTGTCATTGCTCAGTGAAACACTCCGTAAAGGTCTACCAAGTCAATTTCTTCACAAGTTTGTTTTAATTCTGCTATTTATTTGCTGATTTTTTTTTTTTTTTTTGCTTACTTGATCTATCTCTTTGTGATAGTAGTGTGTTAATGTCCCCCATTGCTATTGTATCATTACTTATTTGATTTTTCAGGTCTATTAAAATTTGTCTTATGTAGGAGGGTGCTTCTACATGAAGTACATATATTTATAAATATTACGTTTTTCCCTTGCAGGTTTCCCTTACCATGTATGTAGTGTCTTTCTTGATCTCTTTGGATGATTTTTTGTTTCATGCTGATATTTTCAGCTTCCAGGATATCTACCCCTGCTTTTTCCTTATTTCCTGTGGCATGAGGGATTGTTTTCAGTCCTATGACTTTTAGTGTGTGAATTTACTTTCCATTTAAATGTGTTTCTTGTATGAAGCATATTGTTGAATTTTGTTTCTTAATTGACTCTGGAAATTTGCTTCTTTTGATTGGTGAATTGTTGCTGTTTACATTAATGGTTATAACTGATACATATTGGCTTACCTTTGTCATGTTATTTTCTAGTTTTAGGTTCTGTACTTTCCCCTTATGTGCAATTCTTTGCCGTTTGGTGGTTCCTGTCTGTTGTCCTTGAATCTGTGATCACTTTTGTCTTTATCTAGAATATCTGTCAGCACTCTTTGTACGGTTGGTTTGGTGATCATGAGTTTCTTCAATTGTTCTTTGTTGTGGAAGTATGTTATCTCACCATTGAATTTTGCAATCTGGATTGGACATTATTTTCTTTCAGGACCTGAAATATTTCACTCCAAGCTCTTCTTGTTTTGCTGTTTTTTGTTGAGAAATCTGCCATGATTCTTATGGACTTTCCATTGTAGATGATCTTTTTCTTTTCTCACACAGCTTTTAATATTCCATTTTTTTTTTTTGCTGAATTTCTGAGATCTTGATTATTATATGTCTATGTGTAGATTTATTGTGATTATGGCTGTGTGGAGTTCTATGTGCCTCACTTTTCCATAAGTCTGTTTATTTTCTCATGTTAGGAAAATTTTCTGCTAGTACTTTTAAAAATAGTCTTTTATGCTATTTGTGCTGTCTCCTGCTGCTTCATTTATACCTATTTTTCCTATATTATTTTTCTTTTTGGCATCTTGTAGCTGCTGAATTATTATTTACTAGTCCCTTGTTAGTTTTAAGAGATCTTTTATTTCACATTCATTGTCCCCAACACTGTCTTTGAGGTCTGCAAGTCCATCCTCAGTTTCATTCAAGTGATTTTGTCAGGTTTCAATTGCGTTCTTAATTTCCTGGATAGCAGTTTGAATATGTTTTATGCATTCTAATTCTTTTCTGTATTGTGCATTCAATGTTTCCATCACTTCTCTATTCTTCTCTGCTTTTCTATCTATGTCTTTGTGAGTTTTACTAGAGCAATTCTTTCTTGGTTGTTGTCCTTTTTTTTTTTTTTTTGTACTTGAGAGATTATTTCTGATCTTATTTCTTCTATAGCATGATGGAATTTTTTTTACTTCAGATGCCATCCTTTCAGAGATTTAGGGTGTGTGATTTCCAAATTTTTGTATGCCTATCTCCTGGATTTGCTCTTGGAGGGTGAGAGGATTGAGATTGCCTTTTCTCCTGCATTGTAGCATTTTTGGAGCTCCCAGTAATCACCTAGACAGAGTCCATCAGGCCATGCGGAGTCAGCCAGTGTTCTTAAATGGCTCCAGGAAAGCTCTGTGCCTGCTCACATTGGCCCAAAATATCTCAGCCCTCCTGTGTTTTGAAGGACACTCAGAGTCCTCATCAGTTCTTAAAAGTTTGAACCAGCTCCAGCAGAAGCTCCACACCTGTGCATTGGGGCCTAAGGAAGTTCAGAGCTTACCAGAGTCCCACAGGCTGTGCAGAGTCCACCATCATTCTTAATTGGCCAACTTTTTTTTATTAAAAAAAGCACAATGAAAGGAGACATGGAGTTGGCCTAGTGTTTCCAAATTGAAGCTACTTCCATAGTAGCTCATCCTGAAGTGCCTGTCAATAAAGAGAATGAGCAGAAGGAATTTCTAGTCTCAAGAGATATTTTAGTTGGGTATAATTCTTTGTGGGAAGAATCTGGCCTTCTATTTCAGCACTCTTTGAACTGCAATCTATACCAGACACAGATTAAAGAACAGGACAACTACATCTAAAATGCATGGAGTCGGGAACAGAGGTCAGTTCAAGTCTCAAGAGGATTTTCTTAAAGGAAGAAATATTAACTTGTCCAGGAAGGACCTGAGATCACCTACTTTCTTCTAATCTTATCAAAATAGGTACTTGGTGTTTTACACTTTGAAAGCCTGTGTCATCACAGGAATTTTATTTTATTTAAACATAAAACTTTTTAAAAATAGTGGGGAAAAAAAGGGCATTTTTTTTCAGGACCAGGGATTGAACTCAGGCCCATGAGCTTGCCAGGGAAGCGCTTATTCTACTGTGCCATCTCCCTGGCCCCTAAAAGGGTATATTTTATTTAGCATTGAAAAACAACTCAAAATTTGTAAGGATTGGAAAAAAATAGTATTTTCTAAGTAGTCTACAGTGTCTGTAACATTTTTCATAAAATGAAAGAAAATTTCAACATCCTGAAATCTCTAAAACTTCACTAAGAAATTAAGCTTGAAGTCTACTTACGTAGTTTGCTTTGGGTTTTGAGTTGGGGTCTCACTTTGGAGTGTAGCTTGGCCTGGAAATCACTGTGTAGCCCAGTGTGGCCCAAAACTCAAAGTGATGCTCATGTCTCAGCCTATCCAGTGCTGGGAGTACAGATGTGCACCATTTCACCTGGTTCTAACTTTATTCTTGAACATTCAGAAAACCTTCAACAATGTGTAACATCCATAAAAAGAGCTAAGTTTTTAGTCATTTCTAGTATAATTTTGAGATCAAGTGTGAAGAATTTTGATCAAGGACTAGTTAAAATTGTATATTCTTATATCATTTTCTAGGACTAGTTAAAATTGTATATTCTTAAAAGTTTGTGAGAGGAGTTCCAAGAAATACCCCAAATTAGTCACTGTTCCTTCCTGTTCATATGAACTGATCAATCTAGTTGTATTCATAGGACAGAAGGGCATAATTCCTATCTTATTAATATCTCACTTGATTGATTATAGTGAATGTATATATTACTTGTTACACTTCATCATGTATAAGCCATAGTAAGTTAAAGAAAGTTGTACTTTCTGTAGATAGTTTAATTTTTATGAATTGTATTATTTTATAAAAATATTTCTTTGTTGCATAATTTATTTGTTTTTCTAAAAGTCTATGTAAGAGAAGATAAGATATTGGAAACTAAGATTCTGTGAGGCTGTGCACAGCCCAATGTAAATTGTTCATAACTCAAAAGATAACACTTCCGGAAATAAAGAAATTTGTTAAATAGTAAAGTCCAAATAAGTAGTGGAATAAATAGAAAACATTTTGATGAGACTAGTCATGATGGGGCACACATGTAATCCCCAAATTTGGGAGGCTGAAAACATAAGGATCATTATTAGTCTGATCTGTGTAGTGAAAAACTGTAGACCCTGTAATAAATACATAAAAAAGAAAACATTCTAGACATAGAAATCGACTGTCATCATCATTCTTAGAGGAATTCTATGTATAAAACAACTTTATGTGAAAATAAAAGAAAAATAGAAAGATTGGAAAATAAGATATGAGAATTCAAATAAAATGTGGCACATGGTATATAGAGACTATATAAAAAATTAACAAAGTGAATCAAAAGTAAAAAAAGCAGGAGACCCAGTCCTAGTCCAGGCCTGGTGAGTGTGTGGGAGAGCTTCCGGCTACCCTGGTCCGGCAGGACCTACTTGTCCCAGGCCAGGTGCAATGTGGGTGAGGCCCTCTTCCACCCACTTGGGATGCCGACCAACACTCCACAGCACCTCCCCTAACCCGCCTGCCGAGTAGGAATCTGCCACATTCAGGGAACCACAGATCCAGTCTTAGTCCAGTCCCTGTGAGTGTGTGGGAGAGCATCCGGCTACCCTGTGCTGGTATGACCTACTGGTCCCAGCACAAGCGCAGCATGGGTGACACACTCTTTCACCATCTTGGGATGCCCCCTATCACTCTGTAGTACCCCCCACACCCCACCCACAGAGTAGGAATTTCTCTTGAGTTCTGGGAACTCCCAGATCCAGTCCAAGTCCAGGCCTAGTGAGTGTGTGGAAGAGCAGCCTCTCCCCCCTACTCCACCTTGTCCACTCCAGACTCAGCTCAGGCTTGGCATACAGGCCTGGGGTGAAATCATTCAGCTACCATCCCTGCAGAGAGTGTAGGGGACAAAACCAACCAGCTAATCCAGGAGCAGAACATCTTGCCAGAAGGGCACAATAGGTTCACCCCCAAGGGCAGGAGCAGGAAGGAATGGAGCACAGCAGCCAGACCCAAGCCAGGCACAGCTGGATAAAATCCAAATTTTGTAAATCTACACCTGAACTTCAGTAAGTGCTAAGGCTATAGTTGCACCAAAGATCTACAACAGAGGTCAGAAGACAGTGCTGCACAAAATGACAATGAGAAGGAGCAAAATGCAATCTCAGAACCCAAGTCCACCCATAACAAGTGCAGAGGACACTAACACAGAACAAATTGGGAATCACAAAGCTGAAAGCAATGAATCAATGGCTTTTGAAAAAAAGGAACAGCTGCAGAAAGATATAGAAGAACTCAGATGGAAATGAAAAAAGAAATCCCTAAATTAATAACATCTGCAGTAAAGAATCAAATGCAGAAACATATGGAGGAAACCCAGTGCCCACCCAGAACAAGTGTAGAAGGACAGTAGCTCAGCTCAAATGTATGAATTAATAGCGTCGATAGTAAATAAGCAACAGCAGAAAGATCATAGATGAACTCAGTGCGGATTTCTTTTTAAGTAGCTGAGCTCAAATGTATGAATTAATAGTACTGATAATAAATAAGCAACAGCAGAAAATTATACAGTAACTTAGAGTGGAATTATTTTCTGAAATAAAAAAAGAATTCTCAAAAATCATAGCATCTGAAATAAAGAATCAACTACAGAAACATAGGGAGGAAACACAATCTGAAAAAAACACAGCAGTAAAAGAATTTATAACTGCTGCTAAAGAAGACATTGATAAAAAATAGAGGAGATTAGAAAAATGATGCATTCCTTCAGTGAGCAATAAAGGAAAGAAATAAATCGCATGAAGCAGAGTCAAAGAGATATAGAGGAAATTAAAATCTCAATCATAAGCTTGCAAAACTGTTTAAGTTAAAGTGAAGACAGAGTTTCAGATTTTGAAGATGCTGGTGCAGCTAGTGAAAAGGTAAGAAAGGATTTCTTAAAATCGCCTATGATGCAGGAAAAAATAATCCATCACCTGCAAGATGATGCAAAGATGAACAATGTGAGATGAATAGGCATCAATGAGAAAGAAGGAGTCAGTAAAAATGACATTTAAAAAATATGGGCACAAGTAATAGCAGAAAACTTCCCAGACATGAGTAAACAATCTGATATTCAGGTAACTGAAGCATACAGAATGCCACATAACCTCAACTCAATTAAAAACACACCAAGACATATAAAAGTTAAGATCCCAGAAATTCAGCACAAAAATAATATACTGAAAGCTGCTAGAGAAAAGAAGCAGATCACATTCAAAGGAAAACTCATCAGAATTATGGCCGACTTCTCTTCACAAACCATGAAGGCAAGAAGAGCATGGAACAAAGTACTTCACATCCTCTATGAAAACAAATTCCAGCGCAGACTACTATACTCTGCAACACTCTTTTTCAAGTTTTTTTCCCCCATAATTTTATTGAGAAACAAATAGCAATGACACAATTTCAAATCAAATTGGTAGGACAGTTTCAATAATTAACATATTGCATACTCTCTTCCTAGTGGTTATTTGCTGTACAAGATGCGGACATGATATCCTATTTACAAACACCATTAGAACAAATCACTCTATTCATTAAGAGAATGTAACTATCTATCTATCCTAACC
>NW_004524579.1:5554602-5555725 GCF_000260255.1 Octodon degus | reverse complement strand
AAGCAATTTAACACAGGAGAAAAAGGAGTAAACGACAACAAGTAAATAACCTGTCAATTGTAAGTCAATGCATCTCAATTTTAACCATCAATGTAAATGGACTCAATTCACCAATTAAGAGAAATAGACTGGCACAGTGGATTAGGAAACAAACAAAATAAAAACAATACAACAATATGCTGTATACAAGAAAAACATTTAACTCATTAAAACATTCATAGGCTGAAAGTCAAAGGATGAAACACAATACTACATGCCCCAGCACCTCAGAAAAAATCAGGGGTAGCAATCCTATTCACAGACAGTTGCAACTTCAAACCAATAATGATCAAGCAAAATAAAGAAGGCCACTATATACAGGTTAGGGGAAAAATTTAAGAGGAAGAGGTAACACTCATAAATATGTATGCACCAAATATGGCATCACCCAATTATGTCAAGCAAATCTTAATGGACATGAAAAATCTAATATCCAATACCACAATTTTAACAGGATAACTTAACATACATTTATTCCCAAAAGATAGATCAACCAGACAAAAACTTAGCAAAGAAATAACAGAACTGAGACAGAGCTTGAAAAAAAAATGGACTTCATGGTCATATAAAGAGTGATCCACCCAAACACATTTTTCTCAGTTGCACATGGGTCATTTTCTAAAATAGACCAATACTGGTCCATAGGTCATGCTTAAGTATATGTAAGAAAACAGAAATTATCCCATCCAAATTATTTGACCACAGTACAGTGAAACAGGAAATAAATGAAAAAAAAAATCAGAAAAACCCCTTAAATTCATGGAAATTAAATGACACCCTACTCAGCAACCAATGGGTCACAGATGAAATTAAACAAGAATTTCAACAGTATCTAAAATTCAATGAAAATTCAAGCACAACTTAATTTATGGGATAAGATGAAAGCAGTTCTCAGAGGGAAAGTCATATCTGTGAACTCACACATTAGCAAAACAGAAAGGGAACAAATAAATACCCTATTGGTGCACCTTCAACAACTAGAAAAGGAAGAGCAAACCAAACCCAGAGATCAAAGACCGGAAGAAAGATTAGAGGAGCAATTAATTCAATTGAGATGAAGAGAACAATTCAAAGAATTAAAAAA
>NW_004524579.1:5550979-5552542 GCF_000260255.1 Octodon degus | reverse complement strand
TCAGGGCTATCACCATGCACTAAACTAAAGTCAAAATGGATTAAAGATCTAAACATTAAAGCAGAGACACTAAATCTCCTGGAAGAGAAAGTAGGAGGAGCTCTTGAAGACATAGGGGTAGGCAAAGACTTCATGAACAGAAATCAATTCACATGGGAAACATTTGAAAGAGTTAACAACTGGGACTTGCTCTTACTGAGAAGTTTATTCATGTCAAAAGAAATTACCAATAAAGTGAAAAGGCAACCCACAAATTTGGAAAAAATCATGACAAATAAATATTTAGACAATGGTCTGCTCTCTAGAATTTATAAAGAACTAAAAAACACTAAGGCCCCAAAATTTAAAGACCCAATCCAGATATGGGCTTTCGAGATGAACATACACTTCTCAGAGGATTTAATTAAAGAATCAAATAAATATATGAAAAAAATGCTCCACATCACTAGCCATCCAGGAAATGCAAATTAAAAAAAATTGAGAAATCATCTTACCCCAGAAAGAATGGCTATCATAAAGAAATCACCCAAGAACAAATGTTAGAGAGGCTGTGGGGAAAAAGAAACTCTTCTCCATTTCTGGTGGGAATGTAGACTGGTTCAACCATTATGGAAATATGTGTGGAGACTTCTTAGAAAAGTAGGACTGGAAATCCCATTTAAACCAGCTATTACTCTACTGGGAATTTTTCCAGAAGATCTGAAAACATCATATCGTAAGAAAATATGTGTGCCTATGTTTATAGCATCACAACTTGTGTTAGCCAAATCTTGGAAACAACCAAGATGCCCATCATCTGAGGAATGGTTGGAAAAGTTGTATTTTACACAATGGAATATTACCCAGCTATACAGAATGATAAACCCAAACCCTTTATATTGAAGTGGATGTCATTTGAACATATACTCATAGGTGAAACAAACCAGACACACATGTGCATATATCATATATTTTCCCTAGTATAAGAACTCAAAAGAAGAAATGCAAATAGACAGGTATAATACTAGTAAAAGGAAAACAGGATCTTGAGGACTAACTAATCAAGAGTGGGAAAGGAGAAGAACTAGGAAACATGACAATGTCAAGCCATACAGTTATATGGAGAAGATGGACAAGGCAATGATACTGAGACTCTCCTGAAGCTTTTGAATCTAGCAGTTAATTGGAAAGTTTCTCACCCTGACTAACTATATATACTGATACATGTGAACTAAGAAACTGCACTGAAGAAGGTAATCCATAATAGTAGTTTCATGCTTGGAGTGCCTGTCATTCTGGTCTTCTGAATATGGACTGCTTGTCATGACATGCCAGTTGCTCCTCTGCTGTCTATCAGATAGATGATTGTTCAAAAAGAAAGGGTGGTGAATGATGGCAAGAGATAGTAAAGGAATATTGTGGGACTCTCATGCTTCAAGGTTGTATATGGTTAGATTTTTGGACTTATATATAAATGTAAGAAGTATATAATTCTTTTTGCCTATTTTTAATAATATATTCTAATTTTTAAATGTTTTTTTCTTCATATTCTATAGGGACTTAAAGTTCAACATATCAATACTT
>NW_004524579.1:5540931-5550879 GCF_000260255.1 Octodon degus | reverse complement strand
GCAAGAGATAGGAAAAGGCACATTGTGGGACTGTCCTGCTTCAAGGTTGTAAGTGGTGAAATTTTTGGACTTATGTGTAAACTTAAGAAGTATATAATTCTTTATGCCTATTTTTAAAAATATATTCTAATTTTTAAATGTTTTTTTCTTCATATTCTATAGGGACTTAAAGTTCAACATATCAATACTTGATGAAAAATAACTGTTCCATGTTATGCCTAAGATATTTGATATTTAGACAGATAGCGAGGTTAAGCTTAACAGCCTCGGTTGCATGGTAATAACATTAAGCTTGTCTTCTGGATGGTTAACAACCTATGTTTGCAGACCAAACTTAGTGAAAAAGGAGGGCCACAAGGAAAGCCAACATTTTGGCCGTAGCCTTATGAGGTCAATTAAAACTCAGGACATATGAGAACTTGTACTGTAACTTCATGTAACCTAGTAGTGTCCCAAATTTTCTGATCAAGGAGATTATTGGGCTAAAGAGGAAAGTGATCGATGATGTAGAGTGTGCCTAAGGAGAGTCACATGGAGAGAAAACATTCTCTCAGGCTTTCACAGAGGGCACATTGGCCAAGCAATGGCCGTCACTCAACCACATGGCTGATGCTGAAAAAGGTTCTACAATCTGAGGTACAGGATCTCAGGATAAATCCTGAGGAGATTTCACTGATCTTATCAGACCCAAAAGCTACAACTCTTGTTGCATAGGTCCTGCTTTACCTTTGTTTTAACCATCCAGCAGAAAAGTATAAAAACAAAGTATAAGAAGTAAAGCCATGCTGTTATGTTGATCTATAAGGGACTCAGGTCAACAATTTCTTACATTGCCAGTGAAGCGGAAGACCAAATACTAAAATGGACTCCTGAACAATTTTAGAATATTTTGCTGAATTAACACACCTATAATATTTAAATGATGGAACTTAATAAAAAAAAGGGGATACAGATGAATGTCCATTTTGTATCTGTGTATTCAAAGTGGTTAAGATAGATATATAGTTACATTCTCTTAATGAATAGAAGGATTTGCTCTAATGGTGTTTTTAAATGGGATATCAAGTCCGCATCTTGTACAGCAATGAATCACTAGGAAGAATGTATACAATGTGTTAATTATTGAAACTTTCCAAACAATTTGGTTTAAAGCTTTCTCATTGCTATTTTTTTCTCAATAAAATTATGGAAAAAAAAATAAAAAAGAAAAAGAAAAAAAATGACAATTTTGTATCTGCATTTTCAAAATAGTTAGGATAAATATACAACTACTTTCTCTTAATTCAATGAATAGAAAGATTTGTTGTAACGGTGTTTGTGGACAAGATACCATGTCTACATTTTGCACTATGAATTACCACTAAGAAAATTATGCAATGTATCAATTATTAAAACTATCATATTAATCAGTTTTCAAACTGTCTCATTGCTATTTGTTTCTCAATAAAACTATTTTTAAAAAGTGAAAAGAAAGCAGGATACTTACTGCAAATATTGGTAAGGCTACTTTAAAAACTTACTGAAATATAATATAGGGCCAGAGAGATGGCTCTGTAGAATAAGCACTTTCCTGGCAAGCACAAGGGCCTAAGTTCAATCTCTAGTTCTGACAAAAATAAAGAAATATAAAATAAAATAAGTTTATGGGCTTTGTTTTTCAGCAACAAAACGGAAAGTGAGAAATAAAACAGGCGGTGTAAATTTTCTTAGGAATATATTGTTGAAGTTGATTCTAATGATAATAGAATCATCTAATTCTAATGATTGGATTAAAAAAAACATGCAAGTCACCCATGAGATACTCAGTTCTGAGGACAGCCTGCAATAGTGCTGCTACTAGTAGTAGTGACTGAGCTTAAAGGCTGCCAAAGAGACAATATTTGTTTACAATAAAGTGACAAGGGAGCTGTTTTCTGTCCCAGAGCCATCAAGGATATCTGTGTGTGTGTGTGTGTGTGTGTGTGTGTGTGTTTGTGTGTGTGTGTGTGTGTGTGTGTGCATGTATTTCCACAACTTATTTAATATCTGCCAGAGCTGATACGTGAGCTATGGCATTTCCCATGGTGGCAGAAGGGCTGCATCCCTGCCCAGCATGGAGTTGTCACACAGCCTTGTATAAAAGCAAGAAAAATTGAACAAATATTTTTCTCTTATTCTCTCTTCTGAGAAAAAATTTATTAGAACTCTAAACATTATTACTTTGTACACTGGTGACCTGACTAGATCCTATGCAAAGTGGCTAAGATCAGCACTAATGCACTGGGAGACCTTAATTAGCAATGGATAAGTTAGAAGGAAGTGGCAATACTGCAAGATTTATTTTTATTTACCAAGTGTGCTATACATACACTTATTATTCTAATGCTTCTGTGTAGTTTACATGATGACTTTTCTGCTTCTCACACACAGAAAAGTAAATCTGCAAAATCAACTAATTTACCTATGATAACATATAAAATAATGCTGCCTTTAAATATCAATGGTATGACTAAAAGGAACAGTGAATGTTTAATTTTCTTTAATTACAGAAAAGGGCTTATTGACAGCAATTCTCCTCACTATACTCTCACTTGAATACGTGTCTCCTACGGTCCTTGCCACTGTCTGCAACACTTCCAGAAGGGCTCTTTTGAGAGTGTCAGTTGTAGCATTCTCATGGCTTCCATGATGTTCTGAATTAGTTTATCATAGTTATTTTTAGTGGTTGTTTTCACTTTGGGGAAAAAAAAAATCACAGTTGCGTGGTGGCACATCCAATGTATAACATGGAGGAGGATTCATCCAAATGTTTTCATGAGTCCCCCTTTATGTTGGATGGCTCTTTGAAGCAACATTTACTGTACTTTTTAATCACATTTTTTAGAGACACTCAAAAAAGAGGACTTCTGAAGCTGCTTTAGAAAATGTCAAGGATGATGAGTTAAGTGTTTTCAAACTAAGAGGAAATAGTTCGAAATTAATGGAAATGTCTTTTACTTTAATACATATTTAACTTAAACACTCAGCCTTTATTGTGATTATACCTCATGATTTTATTTCTCAAATCTAGAGATATAATGGAAAAATACAAAACATAAAATAAGCTTCCTAAAAGAATATGAATTATATTTTGTATAAAGCACTACTGTATAATAAGCATTTGAAGCTCTTTGGGAATTATCAGGCTGTGGGTTGCCATAAAGAGATAAGTTTAACTTATTCTATAAATTTATATTGACAGTATTACATTAAGTATACACTGTCTTATGGAAAATTGGTGTTTCAAAAACCAAGAATCATTGGTATGTATTTGTGTTCTTGTATATCTGTTACTAGAGATAAGTAAAATTTGGTCTTATTTAAACATAGGAGAAACAATATTTTGGAAAACAGAAAAATATGGATTGAGTAAGGAGTTAATCAAAACGTATCAGAGTAAACACATGGTGAAAGTGCATTATGGGGCAAAGTAAGGGATTTAAGAATTATCTACTGGTGCAGGTGGAGAATGCATGAGAGTGGTTAAGAATCCTGACTTTGGTTTCTCATAATTTATTAGGATGTAAACTGGAGCATTCCTACAAGCCTAGAACAATTTTGTGCTTTAGAGAAGGACAAGAAAATAATTCTAATAACATTTTTTATTTCTCGCTAAGTTTTCCAAACTAGTTAACAATGACTCTACAGAGTCAATCCTATTTCTTCAAGGCAAAAGCATTAATTTCAAAAAGCGATGACACTTTCATTTCTCAGATGCTTCATGTAAATATTTTCAGATGAAGTGTTTGTGCTTGAGAAGTCTCATATCCTGAGGAATCAAGAAAGGATGGTGGAGTCCAGAATCAAAGGGAGACAATGGAATTGTAAAAGAAAGAAGATTGTCATCAATTAACTTTAAAGAGAAAGGCCTATCTGGGAGCGCACATTTTTAGTAAGTAGCTATTGCATAAATGAGCTAAAAGATTTCCTGCATGTTAGGCCTTAGAATTCTTATTTTTCTGTTGCATTCAAAGAATGATCAGTTCTAAAGCTTGATGCCAAACTCAAATTTTTACTGTCCAAATTGCTTTAAACACAGGCAAAATAAGCAGACTTTTATCCATCTAGTCCCTGCAAGCTTTGCATGCCCTGTATACCATGTCCAGCATCTGCTCATTGTAGATAATGTAAAGCACGTGTCTTTTAATGGCCCAGATTCATGCTTAAAACATGTCTGATCCAGAGAGTGTCTGCCTTGCAATTGAGCAACACAATCTAGATATAAAGCCTCATTTCTCCGAGGAGCTTCTTTGTTCTGTATGGTTGCCTCCTTGCTGATAGCTTCTGGAGTTTCGTTCTATGTGGGACATCTCCTGTAGGCAGACTTGTCAAATGACTGTGTGTGATACAGCAACATCTTAGCAACACCTATTTTCTTGATCATCCTCAGAATCCCTCAAAGTCTTCACAGGAGGACAAAACCAGAGGACCTACACATATAGGGAAAGGGAGAAGTGAGAAAACTGTGAAAATGAAAAAAAAAATGATTTAGAATAGCTTGACTGTAGAGAATCAAATGGGGTCTCTAATTAAAGGTAATTGAAATGGATCAATTGAAAATTGAGGGGATGAATTTATTGCAAGCATAATCCACAGGTTTTTGGTGTTTGTTTCCGTGATTTTTTAATGCCTTGCTCAGCAAACTTGGATGTGAATAAAAGATGGAAATTTGAAATGGTTTATTATTTGACACTTGTATGAATGGTAAAATGAACAGCAAATGTCAAGACACTGAAAGTGTAGTTTAAAATCTATAAAGAGATCTCAGCTATAAAAGAAGAAAGTGAAGATAGTATAACAGATTGAAGTAACATGAAAAATAGATCCCAGAGCAGACTGTCCTATGGAATGTTCTGTACAGATGAAAGTGTTCCATAATATGGGAGCTTAATATGATATTTACTAGCTACTTTTCAATATTGAATGTCTGAAGCACAGCGGAGGTGCAGAACTTAATTTAATTGCACTCCATGTTAATTAAAATAGAAATTCCAGTAGCATCATGTATCCAATGGCTGCTATTATAGGAAAGCAGAGAAGTAAATTACAACCAGCACTTATATATACATGTGCTTTCTGTGTCTTGAAAACAGTCCTAAGCAGACATATTTTTTAAAATTGGATGGTTTAGTTGCCAATATGTGGGGCATATAGATTATTTGACAAAGCTAGATTGAATTTAAATTAGTTTAATAAATTTATCAAGCTATAACATAAAATCCTATTCACAGTCACACCAGGAAAGATTTTTGTCAAATTTTGTCATTCACAAGCAACTCTGAGATGAATCTTCTTCCTGTGCTTCATAAGGAAGCCAGTCGATTCTGATACAGGTAGGCAGGGATAAGTATTACTGCTTTTTATTTAATGGGGAAATCAAATTGTAGCTGAAAAGCCTATTGAACCAGCAGGAAAGAGTGAGTTATGAAAAATAATTTCTCAGTGTTTGAGATAAAGCAAACTATGGAAGCAGTAAAGAAAGAAATGAGCAATAAACCATAGGGAAAATGCATTTTATGTGCTGAACAGACTATATTATATAATTCAATATTTTCAATTATCATTATTATTATTAAATGTGGCCTATTTCACCCAAAGAATTTTTGTTGGGTAACTGGTTTTATAAATTGATACTTCTAAAAGATTCAGTGAGTTGATCTGTTTCCATTAGGTCTGAAAATAATTATGTTAAATTTCACTTGAGTTGGCTCCTTCATCATATTTTATGGTCTGTATACAGTCCAGGCAAAATCAAGAAACTATGGCAACCAGGTAGGTTCTCCATGAAGATTGGTAAGTATTCATTTACCTAAATTTTTATATTCTCTAGCATGTATATTCACTGTAGAAGAAAAGACAACAATCTGATTTTCATATTATAAAATGAACGTTTTCCAGCCTACTTTATACTTAACAGGCTTATGACAAAAACGCATTTTCTTTTGTGCATTCTGATAAACACAAGAAAAAAATCCCAGGCAATAATATTATGCTTGTTTTCTTTTTATGTAGGTCACATAAATTCAATTTCTTTAGTCCCATCTTATCTCTATAATGTCTTAATAAATGTAGTTTTTCTTTTTCTTTTTAAAGTCAGTTATGGAATTTCTTCCTTTAAACATGGTACTTAGATATTTTCCCCTGAGGAAGAAGAGAAAAGTATTTATTCAGGATAATCTTTCATATAACTTGCAAATTTTCTAAAGTTGCTGACTATTGACAATATAGTTTTCTAAACTACACCATCCTACTTGAGAGTTTTTATTTTCTCTTATCTTGGGATTTGAATGCTTTTAGCTTATTTAAAGTAGCAACATTATATTTTCAAGGATGTCTCTTTTTACCTATGAAAAGTAAACTTTTCTGCATAGGTAGAACATTTCATTATAATTAGTGATTAAGTATGCATATTTATGTATGTTTATATTCTTATGCATAGGTACATGCATACCTATATCTATGTACAGGCATCAAGATTTATTATATGACATCTAAAACGCCATATGCTCTCTGCTAATTCCCTAATAATTTCAATATATCACAAACACATTATCGCTTATTTGTAATATTGTCCTAAAATCAAAGAAAACAATAAATTTCATAAATACACCAAGTGGGCCATAAATTGGGAATAAATCACATAGTAATACATGGAAAACCATTTAATTCAGAGTACTAATTACAGCATTTTAATAGAGTTGAAAAATAAAATACCATCCAATTTCTCTTTTTATTAAATTCTTGAGAATATAGCATTTCAAACAACAGTATATATGAGTACTGCTAATTTAAAAGCCTTCTCAATTCAAAAACCCAAGATAGTAGTTCTGGAACTTTTTCCTAATGTGAAAAAGAAAGTTTGGTTTCATCATCATCAAATGTATCTTGAACCTCTGACCAACAGTTTTTGTCGCTGCTATACATGTGTGTGTGTTGGTGCACATGGATGTGAGCATGTATGTGTGAGCATGTGTAAATTTATGTCACTGAATTGGAAAAGCTTATTGGTAGTTCAGCTTTGTTTTCATAGCTTATTCAGAAGACAAGTTGTACCAGCTAAGCATCTAGAAAAGGTAGTAAGTTTTAATAGAATCAAGAAACAACATGTCCATTATATTTTTAAAAATAAAATAATGAAAAGTCCCTAAAGCAGAAGAAAAATTAAGGAAGATTTATGTACATTTTTAGAGAGAAAGTTTCCCAAACATTATTATCAAAATTTCCTCCAATATTAGATTTCTGACACTGAATAAAATAATAGTTAATAACTAGTGGACCTTCCTATGTTGTACCTACTCACAGTTATGTATCCTAAGCAGTTTCATAGCTTATTTTCTTCTGTATTATGAACTCTTAAATTGGCATCAGCTGCAAACTTAATTTCCATACCTGTTTCCCATTTCTGCTGGGTGATTAGTGAATATCTTTTGCAAGAAAAGTTGAAACTTCAATTCATTGATATTTATCATTCTCAATTTTTAATCTTTTGGCCAGTTTTTAAATGGAGGTTGCAATTATAATATATAAACAAATTTTTTATAGAAGATTACAAGAGGATCTATTTATAGAGTCCACATATTTTATACACTGTATGTTTCTTATTATCTTTTTGAAAATTACAGAATGAAAGTCATTGTGATAAGCAGTTTAGTGGATCGTAAAGACTTGAGGGGCAAACTTGGGGGTAATAATAACATATAAGAATAAATTGAGAGAAAAACAATGAACAAACTATTATCAAAGCTATAAATAATTATCTTCAGGGATATGTGTTTTAGCTTCTATCACTGTCTCTAATCACCCTTTTTTTCCTTTGATAACTGATCATCCTTAAATATAATACTTATAAATACAGATACTATATCTCATTTTGTCTGTGTTTAAGCTTGAACTTTGCTATTTTTCATTATGTGAACTTGGGGAAAAGTTACTTGTTTCTCAATTTCTTTTTCTGCTAAATTGGAGGAACATTTTATGAGGATATCTCTTAAAAATCTGCTGATATGTTTAAAACACTCCTTTAATAGTATTTGTTGTTATCTGCATCTATTTTGCTCTGATTCTCTCTAATAAGCTGGTATCCTTGAGAATGGATGAATATTTTCTTGTTGATACATCTCACCCAGTGTCCTGATCAGCTGTTAGCATAAGGTACAGACAAGGTCCCTCTGATACTTTCATTAGTTATTTTCTGAGTCGATAACACATTTTGTCAAGAATCAAAAAAAGTCCATTGTAATGCATAATTTAAGCAGATGAATGTAATTTATCTGGGAAGATAAATATTATTTTTAACTTTAAATCTTTATCACTGATCAGTCACTAAAGGTAATACTCAAATTATTTAACAATTACTTGAGGACTTCTTTTTTATTTAATAATGAATGAGGGTAGGGAATTTGCCTTTCCAAAGAGACAAATTCTCTTGAGTTCCTTCAATAAAACCTTATCAGAATTTATATGTAAAGGTCACACTGAGAGTTCCATTAACTTCCATACATGGGTTCTAATATTAAGAATGTCCTTTTCAGAATTACTGCCTTTTACATTTCATAAATACCTGCTCAGCCCTATCATTACATTATAAATGGTGGTGTATTGTGTACTTCTATAAAGCATTTTCACAAATTCCAATCTATGAATGAAAACTTTATATACATATTACTGCTCAGTTTATTTTGCTCTGTTATGAAATGAGGTACTTCTTCAATTCTAACAGAAAACTCTGGTTATGGATACACTTTACTAAAACAAAAGTATTTGATTAATTACAAATTTTATCATAAAGGTAATAACATTCAATAGTCTGGTCAATGCTTTGCTGTGCTTGTGCCATTTTCCTAACTTCTACAATCACACTTTATTTTTAATTTAATTTTTATCTTATAGTATATGTTCACAGCATATGAAGTTTATATTCATCTTGGACACTGGATTGAGATATATAACACATCTATCTATCTATATATAAATATATATAGATAGAGAGAGAGTTATTTTCGTAATCATGTATTGTCTGTAATAACATCTATACGTTTTGACTCTTACCATGCTTTCTTAATGATAAATCCAGAGGGAAGCTGCAGAGAAATGATTTTATGTTTCTGTGTGGTTAGGGATTACTGAGCAATGTTACTAATGCAGAAAAAATGAAATGGGCTGGGCATGTGAGTTGGTGATAGAATTCCTGACTCATATGCACAAAGCGGAGGGTTCACTCCCCAGCAGACTCCACAAAGGAAAGAAAAGAAAAGATATTTTTTATAGTTCCTTGACTAGACCCATTCTTCAAAATTGAAGTAACAGTCATAATGAATAAAATCAGTTGTTAATATATTATGAAAATTGATACTATGAGTTTCTTAGATTCATTGGCTTAGAAACAGGTTTTGCCCAAACAGAACTGACTGATAATGAATTTCATGGACATTTGAACATGTATTTGATTTGAATATAAGCGTCAGTAGTCTTTTGTAAGGTACTTGTAGTAAAGTTGAAAAATATTTAATATATCCTGCAAAGTTTTGTGAACTACACAATATAATTCAGTCATCCAATTGTCACTTTGGCAGATCATAAATCTAATAAGATACTTCAAGCTGAAATACTGATGTAACTACTTTCCACAGAGAAACTAACAGCTAAAACACAGATAATTTTTCTTTATTGCTTTGCATATTAAAATATAAATTATAAAGCCAGCTAGATAGTTCAGCAGACTGAAGCATCTGACTAGGCAGAGCACAGTAGCTGGGTTAGATCCCTGGTTTGCCGTCCTGGTCCTGTCTCTGGGGAGCACTGAGATGGTGATTGAGACTGGGCATGGTGGCGCATGTCTGTAATCCCAGTGCTTGGGAGGCTGAAGACAGGAGGATCACTGTGAGCCTGATCTACATAGTGAGACTGTGTAGACCCTGTAATAATATATAT
>NW_004524579.1:5537897-5539586 GCF_000260255.1 Octodon degus | reverse complement strand
AAATGAGGTACTTCTTCAATTCTAACAGAAAACTCTGGTTATGGATACACTTTACTAAAACAAAAGTATTTGATTAATTACAAATTTTATCATAAAGGGAATAACATTCAATAGCCTGGTCAATGCTTTCCTGTGCCTTTGCCATTTCCTAACTTCTACAACCACATAATCACACTTTGTTTTTAATTTAATTTTTATCTTATAGTATATGTTCACAGCATATGAAGTTTATATTCATCTTGGACAGTGGATTGAGATATATAACACAACTCATAGTTTTAATTCCCTTCCTCTCCCAACCTACTTCTTCATTTTCCTTTTATTGTTCTTATTCTTCTTAGATAATGTGTATGGCATTAATGTTTAGAATCACTGTAGGTATCTGAAACTTATACATGGCATTGTAAGCAATGATTTGCAATGGCTTATACTTTGAGGTCTGGCAGACGTGATGTTTAAATCGTCAGCACCTTGGACAGAACTTTGCTAAAGAATAGGTTAATTCCTAGCTGAAGGACTTGACATAGCTGCTTAGGTATCTGGGGCAATCAATAAAATATTAGGAAAAAGGGTGAGCAGAGGTGAATATCTGCCACGCATTTGTATGATTATATGTTTTCTTTGTATTATTATTATTTTTTTGGTCACGAAATTGGGTCATAGAAATGACCTAGTAATCAACTAAATTAAATCACATAAATCAAGAAACAAAGACTTGAACATGTATATCATTGAAATAATAATGTATAAGTTGGGGAGATAGCTCGGCAGTCTAAGCATCTGCTTGGCAAGCATAAGGTCCCCAGGTGATTCCTCGTACTTCATGCTGTTCTGACTTGGGAACCCTAGGTGCACCTTGCTGGCCCAAATGCTAGTGTAGTAGTGCATGCCTGTAATCCTAGTGCTGGGGAAGCTGATACAGGAGGATCACTATAAGTCTGATCTTCATAGTGAGATCCTGTACCAATAACATTAAAAATAATCTATAAATTAGTAAAACATCTAAAGTATAAATATTTCTAGATTATATATTAAGAAATGCAGAGTATGTAATTTAGTCTGCATTCAAAAATGCAGAAAAGTTAGTGATAAACCTATGGTATGACAAGTTGATTGGTTAGACTGAGAACTTCACATCAATTGTTATATAAGAGGTAATAAAACTATACAGTGGATGCTTAAATTAAACAAAACTTTTCACACTACAAGATATATTGTCCTTCAGCTCCCTCAGGATACACCTGATTTCTTTGAAAACATGTATCTCATCATTCTTACCATTCTCAGAAGGAGTTCAGGAAGTCCTGATCCACTTGAGTCTCTGCTTCTGGTACCATACAGCTTCTGATTCTCTCTCAAAGTCCAAATGACTATGAAAATTAAACTTTATACATTAATTCGGGAATCAAGGGCAGCCACAACTGTGCAACTGACGAATCTCAAGAAAAAGAACTTCCAAGGCCAGTCAGATAGCTCAGCAGACTGAACACCTGCTGAGGTAAGTACAGGGACCAGGGTTTGATTCCCAGCACCACAGGCTGCATGGGCCTTGCCCCTGTGATGTACTGAGCTGGCCACTGAAGCCCAGGAGTAGTGGTGCAAACCTGCAAACCAAGTTCTAGGGAGACTGAAAACAGGAGGATCACTATAAATGTGAGCTGCATTGTGAGACCCTGTACCAGATACATA
>NW_004524579.1:5531943-5537597 GCF_000260255.1 Octodon degus | reverse complement strand
TAGAATTAAAGAGCCAGGAGTCTGAGCCTTAGACCTTTTAATCAATACAGTGTGATAGTCTTTCTACCACTGGCCTTATGTGCAGACTGTGTTTTCTTGTTGTTATGTGATCAGTCCTAAAACTAACCTTACTAAGGCCTACAACACTGCTCAGCTGGACAATTCTTGATACAACTATGTCTTGGACCAAAACAAATCGTCTATATATTTATTTTATTTTATGCTGTGCTGTGCATGTTTGTTCTGCAATTAACCTGTAAATTAGAGGTGAGTCTCATCTGGAAAATTGATTTTTCATTTAAATTCTATTTGTAGCAAGATTGAATGTCAAAGCTCCATTGCCCTTTATGATTTCCAAGAAATTCAGTGGCATGGGATCTCTTATTAGACGGGAGGTAATCCTAGATGATTGGATATTTTGAGTAACTCTAGTACTTTACTTAATAATCCTTGAGATCACCATTTTTTACAGGAAAAAGTGAATATACTTATATAATGTGTAGATTTTTCCCTCCATTTTTTTTTTTTTCAGAACTGGGAATTGAACTCAGGTGCTTACTCTGGCTTTCTACTGAGCCTCCTTCCTAACTTTTATCAAATCTTAAGAAAAATTATCATGGTAAGAATTATTTGTAACATAAAACTCACAAAGTATAATCTTTTGAACTAAAATTAAGGTTCTGCTTGAACCAACTGTGGATTTACTGCCAGCAAATATCCTGCATTTTCTACCTCTTTAAAATTCCCTTTACTTCCATCATTTCCACTACAAATGAGCTATATTATCACTTGAGGTCACATTTTCCATTCAACTCATTTTTTTTCTTTTGGTATTTCCATTGTTCTCATCTCTGATATACTGTATGTGGAGAAAGGATTAGCAAAGACACATTCTTCTTATGCCGTAATAGCTAGTTTCACACACAAAGGAAAACTTGGCCTTATATTTCATTTCTTTTTCACCTATGGTTGATAAATCTCATTCTATCAAGAAAAATATAAAAGAGAAGCTCATGAAAAACGTTTATTCCTTCTGTTTGTGCTTACAGAAACAAAAGTAATAGTCAACCATTGAGAGAAGCTCCATATTTATAAAAAGGGACCTGGTAGCTAGGAAGTAGTCAATCAATTATGTAGAATTGTAAGTTACACTGAGTTTGATGTTATAATAATACTTTTGAAACAACATTTCTAAGTGCTACAGGCTACATTCTCAAATATCAAATCCTGAAGAAGGATGCATTTATTTTCCATGGCAAAAATGGTATTTTATTTATACTTTTGCAAAGTTAGTAACATGTGACACAAAGTTTCCTAGTGACTCATAGCTGACTTTAACCAGACCGGATGTTTATCTCAGGACTGAGGTAGCCTCTTTGCTGTAGGTACTGAGGTCTAGTACTACCTACACACATTTGATGGATTTCCTAGCTTCCCTGGCTCCCAACATATAAAAATATGAAGCGTTTCATGAATTTGTGTGTCATCCTTGCCATGCTAATCTTATCGATATCATTCCAATTTTAGTAAATGTGCTGCTGAAGCAAGCACAAGGATACATTTTCTTAAGGTGAAAAATATCATGAAAAATTTGAGCCATAAACTAAAACCAGGGGAAATAGAGTTAAAATATTTTCACATATTGCAAAGTATCAAATAAGATAAATTTTGGAAATAATTTATAATTATATAAACAGTGTTTGTAAATTTTAAATTATAAAAGTATAAAACTATGTCACAGATTCTTCTCTTAATTTTACATTGAAATTAATAGTCAACTAGAAAGAAGGTTTTAATTTTTATAACTTTGTATGAAGTTTTAGGTAGTGTTTCTGGTTTTATCATTGAAAATACACATTTTTCCAGTGATTTATTCCCATAAAAGCAATTGCATAATCACTCAATGTGTATTTTTTAGCGAGTTATTTGCATTTTTAGGCTTATTTTTCCTTCCAAAGAAAGTTTAAAACGTTATATAGAAATTTTTATGACTGTGTGATGTGTAATAGCAACCATCATGTTCTTTTCAAATAGGTTACTTGTTCCCTTTATTTAGTTTTGAAGTAGTTTTTATAGTTATTATTTAGCTTATTGTTTCCTAACTTTGAGCCACATATCACATTATCGTCTTTTCCTCCACCTTCTATTTGTTAATCAACCAAATACAAAATTCTCAGGAGGTGCCAGGCACGTGCAGCCTTTGCCAGAGGTTGAGAAGCTATTGATTTGATCGCTGTTGTTTTTGGATCAGTGTGAGTTTGGCACTTCTGAGGAGCTTTTGCCGCCAACCCTTCTTGGCACACTGGACAAAGTAAACTCCCAAGCCCATAAGAGAGACCTGCTGAGTAAAATAAATCACTTGAATTGGCACAAAAGCAAGATTTCCTTTTCATTATTCAGGCCTCAAATGTGTTGATCTTCTTCCACCAAACACGTTCTCTCTCTTGGGACTGCAGGTAACAGAAGGATCTCTAAAGACTACAATAAAAGAATAAACAGTCATCTACCTCCTTTGGTGAGAACGTAATGTCAAAAAAGTAGTCTATGAAAAGGTTTTCTTTAAGAGAAAGAAAAATTGTGGCCTTACACTTTCATAGTTTCTTATTTATTCAAATAACATCTCTATAAATATAGGCAGGGCTACATATAACTCCTTGAGGTTATTTTTCCTACTAGTTAAGTTCAATAATATACTGTAGAATGATGTTTATAGTTTCTCTTTATATAGTCCTTTTTATATCTGAGTGGAATATTATCTCTGAGATGAAAATTGTTTTATATTTTTATTCTATTTTGAATATGATTAGAAAATAAGTGCTTAAATTTGTGATGCTTTAAATATTTGGTTTATTTTTACACGCCTGTTGATTCCTTTTGTAAAATTTCATTAAAATAAAGAAGTCTATTTCCTAAAATGGTAGAAAATCAGAATTGTTTAGTAAGGTCTATTAAATCCTATCTATTTTGTTCCTGCCCTAAAAGATCAAGAACAGTATCCAAAACATTTAATATATGCAGATTAGTTTCTGAAAAGGATTTATATTTAGAACACAGACTCATTAAAACTCCACCGAATTGATTTTTTAATATTTTGAACTAATGAGGTCCGGGGTTTAACTCAATGGTAGAGCTTGTGTTTACTATATATGAGGTTGTGACTTCTACCTCTAGTGCACCAAAAATGAAAAGGAAATTCTACAGAGGTCCATATAAGTTTTGATAATTATGTGAAAAAAATTCAGCTTTACAATGACCAAGTAAGTATAAAAATTGTCTATATGATTGCCATTAAAGGAAAGGTAGACTAACAGTTACAACCAGAAAATTCTCCTTAACTACAGTGTTAGGGTTTTACAGACGACAATAATCCTCAATCTATTTTTTTAAAGCATGTATGTAGCTTTAAGAGTAACAGTCCCTGCTTTTCAACAGGATTATTATGGTTATTATACTGTATGGACTTTTGACTCACTGGAGTAAATACTGACCCAGATAATGTAATTTTATTTCACAACTGAAATATAAATAACTTTATGCTTCTTTAGCCCATGCTCCATTTTAGTTCTGCTTATTTTTATTATTTATGCCTCCTCTATTATCACCAACATCTGGCAACATTTAAAGACATCTATATGCCTTCCGTATTCTTTGATAGAGAAGTGAGCATGATAGCTTAGGAGGTTCTTTTACATAGACTGAATGAACACCCTTGGAAAATATTTTCATATAATTTTCAGCATACTTTAGTATCCTACCAAATCCTGAATACTTTTTAAGAGTACTGCGTTGTGATTCACATCTTTTATCTTTCTCCTATGGTGATAGGTGCACAATTCCTTTATTCATAGGGACAACACCAAAATGTTCCTTCCTCCAAGAATGTTGTGTGAAAGTGTGATTTTTGGAGAAGCATACATTTTTGAGTTTGTACAATAAATTAGGTACTCTTAAAACAGAATTAAAACCTTGGCAGACATCATTGTGTGCTGTCCAGTTTGTAGGATGGCATGCAAGAGTAATAGCAAGAACAGTTGAGGGGCTTTGCGGTACTTTAAGTAGATAAACTGTGAATGAAGCATTTACATGAGTTAAGTCTCAAAGAAGACCACTTTTGGTATGAAGAACATGAGATTAAGCTTAAATGTTTTGGTAGTGAGACACATTTATGACATCTGAAAGGTGTCCGTTAGACCAGGAGAGCCACAGCCATGCAGGTCAGTGTTGTGGCTTGTGTCATCTGCAGTGACACCATCTACAGGACTGGTAGAAGGGCAACAGAATCCAATTATGTGCTTAAGTGTCAAGGAGAAATAAGGTGAGAAAAAAGTGAAGTCTCCCAGGGGAAAAAAGATGACAAATTATCAAGCCTTTAAGAAACCTTAACATTGAAAACATAGATACAAAAAAATCCCCCTATAGAGAGTTCTGGTTTGTCTAGATGATACCTCCACCCCAAGCTTCATGCTGTCGTAGGGTAGTTCTTCAGAGATGGCTAGATCTAGGCAGTATGCTGCTGAGATTATGTGTGTGTGACACTGGGATCAACTGTGTGTGATTACCGAATTAGTCCACTGATTGGTTTGGCATGTTTCTGGGTAGGACTGAGGATGTCTACACTGAGTGTGTGTGCTCTTTGCCCTAAGTGCGTGTAGCCTGGATAAACTATGACAGAACAGAGGTCTTCATTTGTTTCTTGCTGCTTACTGCTTTCTACTTAACTGGTGGCTTCTTTCTTCTTGCCTTCCTTTGCCATAGGTCATTTCTCCTCTGTGTCACCCCTCTGTCATGCTGCTCTGCTGTGAGGCCAGCCAAGTATGAACTGAAATGTCTTCAAGCTGAGAGCCAAATAAACCTTTCCTCTTATCTTTGGGCATTGGTCTCAGCAATGAACACATGGAGGTAGAAGGGTATAATTATAGTAGTTAGAAGAAAATTGAGTGCATTCTGTTGTAGCAGTTTTTAAAAAATGAGGTGCATATGTGAAGACATTAGAATATTTCTTATATTCAGGGTACTGTGGTAGAAGTTTGAAGAAATAGGGCTCATTTGATATGACTGAACCTAGAAAAGTTCTTAATTGGGTGAATGAGAAGTTTGGTAAATCCTCTCCTGAAAACCTGAAGATAAAAGACATAAAAATGCTAACAATAATATATGATTACGAAAAATAGCCAAAGGCATAGAAGAAATTAAGAATTTATTCATGGAAGGCAGCCCTTTGACAGGACAATGGGAGTCTGGTGTTTTCACTTGATGTACCATCGTCTGCCTCACTACACCTTCTGTGCATGTAG
Source organism: Octodon degus (assembly GCF_000260255.1). NCBI lineage: Eukaryota > Metazoa > Chordata > Mammalia > Rodentia > Octodontidae > Octodon > Octodon degus. The sequence goes on along the minus strand of NW_004524579.1, from coordinate 5,532,303 downwards.
GCCAGGCCAGCCCACAAAGACAAGCATATTTTCCCTGAAAGTTGTCTGATTTGATATGAGTTAAAAGAAATCCATGTTCAGGGAAAGGCTGTTAAAAACAATAAAAATCCATTTTTGAATAATAAACTTTCTGAGAAGGATGACATCATTCTGCATAATCCAGTTGGAGGTGACCAATAGACTAACTTAATCGGAAGTTCTTGAAAGACATACAAGTATAAAGGCTTTGAATGTGAGTCTAGTAATCTTTTGCACAAACCTGGTTGTCTGAAATGTCCTTTTGTGCGAGGCTCTGTGCATACTCAGGAAAGAATCCATTTGTTATTTATTTATTTATTTATTTATTTATTTATTTATTTA
>NW_004524579.1:5509502-5531668 GCF_000260255.1 Octodon degus | reverse complement strand
TGTGGCTAACGAAAAGGACAATGAAACAGAAATCCCAGTTCTGGAGCATTTCTAAAACCATCCAGGCAAAGGTATTTCTTGATTAGGTTTGGTGCTGTTTCCTGAAATGATGTTTTCAACGTGTTAGCTACTTAAGGGAGAACAGAAATTCTGGAGACCCAAGCTAGTTATTTGTTTAACAGAATAGTTTAATAGGTTTTGAATCATGATCTTAATTACATGTGAAAATGGCAATATGAAATTTAGAAGTATAATAGTTAAAACACAATTAAAATGTATTTCTTTTCCACATTATCATGTGAACAGTGATGTAGAAGATATGGTGGTGGATAATACTGAGAATCCAGCTTGTTCCCATGTCTATACCTGCCTTTTATTTTGAGTGTTGCATGGCAAAAGTATTACAATCATGCTCATGAAAATAGCAAACACAAGCACATCCACAGACAACAGCAGGCTTTTCCAGAGATGTAGATCTCTGCTTATACAAAATGAAATCATATTTTCAAATAATATTTACCGTTGTTGAAATGTAAACTATTAAATTGAATGGGAAAATAATCTAAATTTACATTTAGATTATGATTTTACTAAACACACATGTATACACACTCCTTCAAATCTTCAACATTTACACACTTTGATAGCTATTATTCATGGATGGGAGACATTTAGAGGACTGATTTTTAAAAAATATATAAATATTTATAAAAAATACTATGGGTATTCTGTTTTTTGTTTTTACAAGTCCATTAGGAACACTTGGAGACTAACCTTATAGACGTCATATATTTTGTAGAATTTATAACTTTATTAGTAATATAAGTTATTAGAAAAATATTTTATAGGTGTAATTTCAATTCAGTAATGAGTCCTTTTATTTTCTTAGATTCCTGCAATGTTTTTATGATAAATGACTCAAATTAAAGCCTCTGTTTTCGTGGTGCACTGCTGTATACTTTTAGCTTTCTTACCCTCCACTGACCTTTCCTACTTTTAGACTTATTATTACGGTAGTGGGTCAAATAGTGTTGAAAATTCATGTTCATCTGGAATCACAGGTTTGACCTTATTCATGAGTAAAGTGTTTCGATGTCAGCAGTTAAGATGATACCATGGTGGACTGCACTGGATCCTGAATCCAATACTGGCATTCTTATAGGAAGATGTGGGACTTCACTTAGACTTGCAAAAGAAGGCTGCGAGATTACAGCCCAAAGATGAGCAGGGCAGCTATGAGTAAAGGGAAAGACTTATGCAAGACCCCAGAACCTAGAAAGAGTCAAGGAAAGATTCTTCTCCTAAACTTTTACTGGCGACATGGCTGTGCAAATCATTTAAAGTTCTATGCTTCAGATCCATGAGAAAATACATTTATATTATTTCTTAGCCATCTATTTTTTTTGACAGATTTTATGGGAGCTCTCAAAAACTAACACACTTCCAAAGAAAGAAATAAATTAATTGATTATGTTTATATTTTATAATATTCTAATAATATCTCAAATGCATAGGTATCAAGATAACAAGATTCAAAACTGGAATAAAAGATACATGTGCCTGCTAATCAAACAGATAATATGTAGCCAAGTTACTTTAGTTATAAATTGCTCTGTAAATTTTAGACTCTGTTTTATGTATTTCAGCTTCTAACTCCATCTGTTATAGGATGATTTCCTTTTCCTCACCTACGTGTTAAAACCAATCATTACCAGTGATATAAATTACTCTACACCCTACACAGTTTATCTCAATGAAGAATGAAAGTCAAAAATTTGAACTCTTGAATCAGAAGCATGACAGGAAATATATCACCAACTAAGTATATGAGTTCAGTGCAATACTCTCTTATCTATATTTTTTCTGGCTTGCAGAATTAATTACTAAATTAAATAAATCCCAGTTAATCTGAATGCACATAATATAAATAATTACAATAATAATTTTGGTGCCAGTTAAGTATTGCAAAAAATTTATCTCGGCTTCCATTTGTACTAGCCTTATTAGAAAGAACAGTGGGGTGTTTGGAATCTGAATGAGGTTTCCAACATGGTCTGAAACAAGAAAACCTTTAATAAATATTGAAGTAGTTCTGTAAGTCTAGATAACAAGTTTGGGATAATAAATATTTATTAATGTTTAATTTAGTGTTTTTAGCTTTCCAGAACATGTGGCAAAAATATAATAATTTATTCAGCCTTCATTTTTACTAGGATGGCAATAAACCTTCCCCATGAGGTTAAAATGGGATTAAGTGAAATACTGCAGGGGTCGGTGTCATTTATCACAGATGTATGGCCTTTGTTTTTCATCTGAGCTGCTAATGATTTTAGGAGCTAAAGCTCTGCAGTGTGTTTCCCCGCTCCTACAACTGTTGCCTCTAGCTGGCCAACTGCTGTCCTCTTGGAAGCCTGGGCCTTGAGAACAAGGTATAAATGACGCCGTTCCTTCCTCTTTCTTTTTCAGTATTTTCAGAGGTTCTATGGATTCTAATCCAAGAAATAATTTTTGGAGAAGTGGCATCATAAATTGATATGCAAAGCGTTAGTCATGCAGCAATACCACATAAGATCTTTTAACCTTATGCTATCTGGAAGCTGCAGATTTTTCTACCCTATGACTCATCACTCTGGAACTAGTCATTATTGATGGGACATCACTGGGACTAGTTATCATTCTAATTACCCACTGTTCATCAGAGAATATTGTTTCTAGGTATGTTATCATTCTAGAATTAAAATCAATACTTGGGATTAATGATATTAATAATTCAGCATCACAGTTACCACCTAGTAGGATAAACAAACTATCATTTGCACTTAAACTGGTTTCATACCCACTTTCTCAATGATTTTAACAGGGTCTCTTGTTTGCTTCCTAAATGTTTTCATGTTTGCTGTACTTATTCACTTATACATACAAATGTATACGTGACTATGTCATATATATATATATGTATATATATATTATACATACATATATATATATATGACTATTACCATCTATTCTGTCAACTTAATGGAGTTTCTATAAAAGCAAAATAAGCATCGATATCTTACATTGTTTTATAAAATGTAAATAATTACTCATATATTAGTGACTATTATTGTGTCTTGGTGCTTCAATCATCTTTGTATTTGCCCTCTTCCATCCCAGTGACCTTCATAAAGTCTATCTTTAACCCTGAGTTCATTTTCTGCAACACTTTAAATGAACCCTGAGTTCATTTTCTGCAATGCTTTAAATTGCTTCAAAGCTCAGGGGCATCTAAGGACACCTTAGGACATAGCCTCACTTATTAGTGCAGGTACACAGTGACATAAAGTTGTGTAACTGTACCACAGCACAGATAAACACATGTGCTGATTATGGAATTATGTAAGAATGTAAATATGAAATAACAACCTCTACAAGAATTATACAATGAAGATGCAGCTGGCTCTTGGGCTCTTGCACTTTTGTGATCTGTTCTGCTCCATGCTACCAGTTTTTGTTCATGTCTTTCACCCATGTGTTCTTTAACCTCAGGTCTTACCCCTCAAAAAATCTCTCTTAGGCCCCTTGAGTGAGCCTACTCTTGGAATAGTCTCAACAGGATGCATTCAAATGTGAGAGAGAATCCCAGGGGATGACTGGCAAGTGATCCTGGCCTCACAATGGCTACCTATAGCTACCTTCTTGGCAGCTTAAGGCCCTAGATATCTTGGAAATAGTTCATTTTGAGCCTATGGATGTCTACCAAGCCTTGGAAGTGATAGACATGTTCCTCCCCTCCCATCAAGTGGCAGGGCTGGCGGCTTCATTGCTCTTCACTCTCTTTGGCCATATCCATCAAGAGGAAGATGGCCTTGCCCAGAAAGAAGACCAGGCACAGCAGATATAAAAAGACCTCGAGCAGTGGATGGCTGCTGTGAAGCTCAGATTTTGAGGTGTGGGAAGCACTACCTCTTCCAGAAATGTATCCAAAAGAATAAGTCTTATAGCCAAGGAAATCCCTTTGGAAAATCTCTTGGTCTTGCATGCTATGCTGGTTATTCATCAAAAAGTGGAGGTAGAGGAACTCCTAGGCCAGGGAGGAGATCTGGGAGGGCTGCCTACCTCTACCTGACACACAAAGGACATGACCAATATGGCTATGGAGCTGCAGGATATGGTAAAACAAAGCAAAAGGTGGGTGACGCAGTGGTGGCTATGGCTGTGTGAAAATGGAGTTGGTCGCACTCATTTAAGCCCAGAGAGATGTCCCAAGTAATCCCCACTATCTTGGTTTCTTTTTTCTCTTTACTGAGACTAAATACTGGAAACAAAATTAAAGAAGGCAATATTTATTTTGCTCATAATTTCAGTCCATGCACAGCTGACTCCAATCAGAGTGGCATATGGCAGAGGGGCAGCACTCATGGATGCTAAAACAGCAAAAGCTGTCAGAGCAGAATGACAGCAGTGACAGAGAAGACTCTTTCCCTCCCTTATATTGTATTCAGTTTGCTTACCCTAGGGTGAGTATAGCACTCATACCCATAATCCCAGCATTGGACCACAAATCAATCACAGATTCTAGAACTCTGCCCGCAAACTGTGTGAGGCTTTGGCGCAGGTTGGAAGATATAGACACAAACCATGCACCCACTATGAGAGAGATTCTACAGAATAGGTAGAGGACAGCCACAGAAGCAGGTAATCAGTCTCTGATAAATTGATTAATGGCAGCAGCTCATCTGGTTTAGGAGAATCCAGGTGATATGCCAGAGCTAGTTACTATCTAGACTTGATAACTATGCTACATCAAATGGGCATGCAGCAGATGATGTTTTCACTGCAGTACCATAGTTCAGATGAAGAACTCCTGATGGTGTGCATGAAGGACAGTATCCTAGAAAGCCTGTGGGATGGCACATTTGGGTCAGTGGCAGCTCTTCTAGCCCCTTTAGAGATTACCCAGTTCATGATACTAAGGATGCCTTGGCCAGGCTGGGAAATAGAGGCAAAGCGCCAAGGTAAGGCAAGATCTGTAAACACTGTACCAGCAAAGGATAAAAAGAATGGGCGCTCCAGTTGAGCAGGGTAATCCCCTAAGGACAGGTTGTAGAGTCCCTGAAGGTTGGCTGGTACCAGATCTGGACTGATGTACTGGCTACTGGGCCTAGCTGCAGATGAGTTAGACAGGAAGCCTTTGCATGTGTTGCTGACTTTGTGCAGGCAGCTACACCCTGAGCAGAGATACTCATTGATGAGCTAGTGCCAGCAAGCCAAAGCAGCTCTTTTGAAGCAGGAAAAAGTGACACTGGCTTATTTTTACCCTGATCAGGAGTAGGCTGAGGTATCCAAATCTTTCTGGTCCTGGGAAACCATTATGTTTTGGATTTGGCTAATGCGGTCTTTTCTCCGTTGCTACTGCACTTGACACTCAACATCAGCTTACCTTTGCCTGGGAGTTTAGGCAGTGAACCTTCTAGGTGTTGCCACAAGGCTGTCTGCTCACTCCAACTTTGTGTCATGTTCTGGGAATCCAGGACATGGTCATCTGACCATTTCAGAGACATAAAAGTACTATAGTCACATAGATTTGTGTTAAACATTTTCAAAAAGTAATTCGTGTGTTATTGTATTCTGATGCATTTTCTGTGTTGCTTTTAAAAGATCACATTATCAAAAATGTTAATACTTTTCTATATTTGTGTGGTTAGGTTTGTGATTTTTTTTTAACGTTTATTTAGTGTGTGTGTGTGTGTGTGTGTGTGTGTGTGTGTGTGTGTGTGTGTGTGGCCAGCTCAGCCCACCAGGGGGCGCAGCTGGCTGGCATGTGGTGCTGGGGGATTGAACCGTGGTCCCTGTGCTTTGCCAAGCTTGTTCCAAGTAGGTGCTTTAGACCACTGAGCCATCTCTCCAGCCCCTGTGATTTTTTTTTTAAGTCTTTATGTTGTCTAAATGTCCTGAGTGACTTTTTGAACATATAGAACTCAAAGAAATTCGATGAATATTTTTGTGTTTTTATGAATAATATATACATATGAAACAGCATTCTGTGTATATATACATACACTGGTTTGTATGAATGTGAATAAAAAGTCTCTGCATTGTACATGACTTTATTAAAACATTAGATAAAATGGAAAATATCCCTATAATAATAATGCACAGCACAGTACATAAAATAGCAATTGTGGTCAAAACTAGACTGTTGGAAGTAATTATGTGGTATGCTTTACCAGCTATATAACTATGTGTTAGACAGTGAGAAGATAAAGGTAAGACATCTGTGATTCATTGGGAAGATAATTGTTTAAAATTTTGGGAGAGGGCCGGCCAAATAGCTCAGGGATTAAAGTGTCTTCAAACAGGTGCAAAGGCCTGGGGTCTGATCCCCTGGCCTGGCCTGCCAGCCCTGACCCTGGGGCTCTCTGAGACAACAAGTGAGACCAGGGGTGGTGGCACACACCTGTAATCCCAGCACTTGGGAGGCTGTTAACAGATGGATCACTATGAGTCTAATCTAGTAGTGAGACCCTGAACACCCTGTAGACCCTGTCCTAAAAATACAAAAAAAAAAGGTTGGGAGAAAGAGGAACTGTAATGATGAGCAAATTGAAGCCATCACAACAACTAACTCACATCAATTTGTAAAAAAGAAAAATTAAACTGAAGATGGAGGAAGTGAAACCAATTGAGATAGATTATCAGTCATAAATAAAAACACAGTGATTAGCAACAGAAGTCAGAATAAAAAGAAAAATGTTTTACTCAAGTGCATCAATCATATAGAAATTACTTTTTTACACTTCTGAGTTTGACTGTTGAGACTGGTAATTTTTGGACTTACAGAAACAGTATACCTTTTTTACATTAATTTGGAGTAATTGACTTTGTACAGTTGGCTTAGAAAAGACAACTGAGTTTGAAGATGCAGTGCTATTGTGTCCTATTTAAGTGATATACTTTAACTTGAAAATTTGTAACTACAACTACTGTCATATCATAAAAATCAGAAATTATTTTCACCAACACATATTTCTTTCTTTTTTTTTTAAAGTAACGTATGTACATTTTATTTCAAGAAAGACATAAGACAAACAGCATAAAGATGCCCAGATGCCCTAAAGATAAATGCATTTCAAAGATTCTCATTAAAATGAATCTGTAGTATTTTTCCTGCAAGCAAAATACCTTCCTTTAAATTAAAAAAAAATCAGTTTCTGAATTGCAAATTCTTTTGCTTTTTTTGCAGAAAATCTGCCACGATTATTTTTTAATGAATAAGGATTTCCACAACAACACATATTTTTTTATTAGACTTGTTGGTAAAAGAAAAAACCTAGGTAGAGGAAAGCCTTTCCAAAATTTATTATTATGTATCACATAATTATGTAACTTTCATTTAGATATAATGGCAAATTCCAACTGCCTAGTTGGAGTTAGTCTTGAAGATATCAGGCAATCTGTTATGAAACAATATGGTTTCTTGCATGAAAAAAATATGTTCATGCCAACCCTGCTAGAAGGCAAATCATTAACAAATTGTATCAACAGAGAAGGAAAAGATGGCTCCCCTAAAGAGATAAAGTGTTTATTTTGGCTCAGAAACTCCCTTGTGTTCAGCCCAATAATCCCATACAAAGATACCATCTGACAGGCTAAGTGAAACAACATTTGAGTTTCCAATAAAATATACTACTATAATTCAAGTTCACAGAGATGTATATGTACATCCTTTAGTAACTCCACACTTGATATTAGACAGAAAAGCAGTAAGTGATCTCCTAATTAAAGCTGTATTTTTGCTTGGATCAATTTGTTTTGATTGATTCACATCAGCCTGAATTTAATAGCTACTCTGACATGTTTGAATATACACATATTAGGGAGATGACTGAATATGAGATTAGCTGAAAATGGTCTACTGCTCCGCATGCCCTGTGAAGACAGAAAACAAAGCACAGGATTATATTAACCATATTTTTAGTTCTTGATATGTTACTCATGTAAGCACTTATATATACCTTCTCTTGAATATTAATTTGACATAATTTCCTGTATGTTTCTTTTGCATCTTCTAGCCTATTAATAATTCAAGTGGACAATTTGTTCATGTAAAATGTGTTTTGTAATATCAGCACATGCTATTTCTATTTATTTCCCTCATATTTGTGTTTCTCACATTCAATATACTTGGCTAACTTTTGGACTAATCATTTACTTCTAATTCTGTGTACATTATGCTGTCTATCACTAATATTTTACCTAGTGTCCTTTCAATCCTACGGTGATTTTTAAAAATTTATTTGTTGTTCTTTTATTAATTTTATTGAGAAACAAATAATGAAACAGTTTCAAAACCGATCAGTAGGACAGTTTCAATAATTAGTACATTGCATATTGTTGTCTTCCTAGTGGTTAATCATAGTACTTAGTGTGATTTCAATCCACACTTTTGCCACAATTTTAAATCTTTAACACAGACATCATTTCAAGGAACATTAAAGTGCAGAGTCTCTCTCTGTCTCTTTCTCTGTCTGTCTTGTTTCTCTGTCTGTCTGTCTGTCTGTCTGTCTGTCTGTCTGTCTGTCTGCCTGTCTGTCTGTCTGTCTGTCTGTCTGTCGGTCTGTCTGTCTCTCTCTCTCCCTCATATGCTATTCATTTTGTTTTCATCTTTATTTTTATTGCATTTCTTTCTAGAATGGCTGTGATATTGACATTCATGAATGATATGTACAGGGATGTTTTAAGAGATCAACAGTCCCACAAGCAAAATAGCATCATTTAACTTTCTAGATTTTTCTTCCCAAATAATTAGAAAAATGGTCTCCTGTCTCCCTTCACCCTTCATCTTATAATGTGTATGATTGTTCGTTTTGTGCCATTTAACTTTGTGGTCTTATGCCTGCAAATAATCTACTTGCTAAATATTACACTGAATTAGTAATGTTTCTTGGAATATTAAACATTAATAATAATTTATTGTAAGGTGAAATTTAAATGTGGAATTTCAGAGGGAGTTTCCTTATTTAAAATTATGCAGAATGAATAAAAGAATGCATTGCCTAGAAGTTACAAAGCAGAATGTCCTATGTTAGCTCTCTGTTCTATGAATTCCTGAGTATGTCATCTGTGAGCATTTTTTCTATGCTCTTTATTTGAAAAGTTGACATCATTTTATTGTCTACTTCTTGAAGTACATGTAAAATTTAATGATGAAATAATTCACAGAAGAGACTAAAAACAGTTTAATCCTAGTAAGAGCTCAAATAATTTTAAAACAAGTACTTTTCCTCAAATTTCCATTAATATTTTTAGATTTATCTAATTGTGTGCAATTTTGTTCATCATACCCTAAATTATTTAAATATGGAGTGAGCTCTTGATGATTCTCACCAGCTGCCTCTCCTCACTTTTCTGTGTACATATTAAGTCTTTCATATCTTAGATGAACAAAGCTCACATCAGGACATGAACTTAGAAGCCAAGACCCTGTTCATTCTGCATCTTCCCTACATCTGTGAGATGTTCTGCTTAGATGCTTTAAATTAAGGTTGCCAGGACAACAGATGATACCTTGAAAATTAGTTAAATCATGTTACCCAGCAAGTAAAACTACTTTTCAAGAATCTGTGGAAAGCTACATCTCAATCTCCTTCCACCTTTGCTGAATTTATCTTCAGCCATTGAAGATAATATTTGAGACTTTCAAATATTAGACTTTCTTTAGCACCTCTAGTTAAAAATATCTATCTCATTTCTTATTATGCCCATTAGTGAAATATATTTAGGAAAATAATTTAGAATTACCGACCACTCTACCGAAATTTGTTTACATAATTTTATGACCATCTTATGAGACTATAGAAAAATAGTACATTTTCATCATGAATGAAAAATTTTTGCTTAACCTTAGAAAGTAAAAAGAATTTAAAAAATATTTTTAGAGAAATATATTGAGAATTTAAATTTGTTTTTCATTGAATTTATTTTTCAGTTTTCTTTTGCCTTATTGATTTGCTTCTTATCCATAACTCCTGCTCAACTTATCTGCTGGTTCACATTTCCTGTATGTTATTAATTTATGTTCTGTCTTATGCATACTTCACTTTAGTAGTGTGTCATTATGTAAATGTACAAGTTTACACATATATGGATTGAAAAAACTATAATTTAGCAAGATAAAATATTTAAATTAAGTAATAAATAGATAAAGGAAGTGGGCCTATGAAAGTAAGTATAAACTTATGAACCAAATATATACGTTAGGATGACATTTTTGTATTGTAAAAATGATCAAACTAGGATAGTCTTTCTGCTTGAAAAATTTACTTGATTTTAGTAAGATTATATTACCTAAGATTCAGTCATCTCAAAAGTGAGTTGATATATTAGTAAATGCTTCATAAAGATGGTATAAATGTCATTCATAAAATACCCCAAAGCGCTGACAATAGTCCCTGATGTGGAACACAGACTTGATGAGAAGTACAAGCACAGTGATAATGCGTCTGCATTTCATAGAGAGTTTATCTTTAAATCTTAGTTTTATTGATAAACACCTACAAATGGCATGTGTGTATGTGCGTGAATATGTGTGTGTGTGTCTGTGTGTGTATGTCTGTGTGTCTATGTGTGTTCATGAGTGTGTTTCTCTTCATGAAAGTGAATCCATGCCCAGGGAAATAGCTCAGTGGTCTAAGCACTTGCCTGGAAAGCACAAGAACCATAGTTTATTCCCCAGTACCACAGTGCCAGCCCTGTCCCGAGATAGGCACCAAAACCAGGGGTGGTGGCACACACCTGTAATCCCAGTGCTGTGGAGGCTGAGATGAGAGGATCACTGTGAGTTTGAGTTGTGTAGGGAGACCTTATGCCAAATTAATTAATCAATAAATTAATTAAAAAGAATGGAATCCAAGCACACACTTGGTGAAACACCATTCTATTCAACCAAATAACATTATTTAATACGTTATATAAATAACACCATTGTTCATTATTTGAGCATCATTATGATATTATCTCTTGCAATAGGCTGAATGTTGCAAGATGTTGTGGTTTCAAAACCCAGAATATGAATAATTTGTTATTTTCCAAACATTTCAATTAATATGTTGGATAAATTCAGAGGATAATCACAGCACATAGGAGATAAAATATTTGTTGCTTCTTTTGGTGAGAGTTGGTAAATACCAAATGGCTATGTTTTTTTCTGAGATTGTAATTTTCTGATGATCATTAAAACTATGTATTGACATTTAGGATACAAAGGTGTTTGATTTAAATGTTAATTAAAAAGAAGACAGGACTAATAGTTCCTCTATTCATATATACTGATATAAATAACCGGTTTGTATATTTAAAACATGAACTCTAAAATGTTTGTTATTCTATGCCTTTCTTCTCATCATTAAATTTTCATTAGCCAAGTATTCTCTTTTCTATTAGTACCTTTGTCCTTTATTTATTATTTTCATTTATTGGAGAGAATAACTAGGGAATATACACAGATCATCACAGAGTAAGAGAACAAACTCAAAGATGAAAATTTTAAACCTACTAGGCTTCCTCGACTTGTAAGTTCTGTGAACTACTAAAATCAAATCCCAAGAAATAAAATGGATTTGACCCAAGCAATTCTGTCAAGGTCTTGTGTGGTGGACTGAAACAGCTCAAGTTGTTCATAGACATGAAACCAAAGCCATTTTCAGTGCCGCGGTGGAGAGGAGAGAGCCTCTTCAAACTATTGAACTCCTTCAGTTGTTCTAGAGAATGAGGGACTCTACATTCTGAGAATCTACTGGAGGTTATAAATTATTTTAGAACAACTTTAGGTAATAATAGAGAATTTCCAGGATTAGTAATAAAATTTTTATGAAATGTAGGAAAGAATTGGTAAACTTGGGTTCCTGTGAAGAAAAGGAATAGAGCCTCAGCGGCAGACAGAAGCTGCATGCTATTGAGAGCACCAGGGGAGACCGTGGCTTCTGGATCTCCGCTGCCTGAGTCTGAGTCATGAGCTGCACATTCTTGATCTGTGACAGCTTTGGCTACACTAATTGCCTCCTTTAATGCTTTCTGTCTGTGAAAAGATAACAGCAGACTGTGTAAAACACACAAAACAATACATGGAAAACAAATTCCACAGATGTGCACGTTAAGTCACTATGTGGTAGGCACTGTGGTATTCACTTCCATGTTTGACTCATTTATTGTAAAATTCTTTCTTAGGTAGTAATTTTCTCTAATTCTAAGTGGAGGAATTTTAACTTGGAAGATATTTAGCAAAGTACTGTTGCTATTAAAGCTAGCAAAGATTGTTCTGGAGTCTGGATTTTTTTAACCTCAATGAACAGCCATCTCTCTTTTTTTTCCTTTTCTTAGTAATATATAAACATAGGCTACAAAATTGGATGGCGAATATAGTCTCAAATGGCTCTTCGGTATGTCAGCGGGGTGGATAGTGCAGGTCTACCCATGGCTGTGAATGCAAGGGCCATTTATTGTTGCAAGCACTGTCTGCTGGCTGATACTCGCCTCCGTAATTACAGCATTAGAAACATATACCCTAGTTCCACATTCTAATCCATAGTGAAGACCTCGTCAGCGTTCTCACCAAGATGCGGAGCACTCCCAGTGTTGAAATTACTTCGGTGACAATTACGCGGTGGTTGTTGTCCCAGTTAAAATGCTACTAGCTTGTGTCTTTGTGATCTTTGTAAAAGGAGTTTCTGAAAATAAAATCACCACAAAAAGAACATCAGAAAAATAATTGTCTTTCACCGCCTCGGGCAGGCTCTCACCGATCCAATTTTAAAGTAGAAACAAAACATGGAGCAGAGGGGTAATAACAGCCATGTTCTAGAAAATGAGGCAGAATGTTAGATGATTTGAGAAAAGCCTGTAGATGGAGTTTTCTCAACTGGACCCAAGGAAGAAAACAGAGAGAAAAAAACTCAGATGAACAGAAACAAATATCAATAGACTTAAGCCCAGGAACAAAACAAAATGTTTAGTAATAAAAGCATATAAAGTAAATAAAATAGATATCTGCCTACATGGAGATAAAATTAAACATCACTATGAACACAACATCACTTCTGATTTCATATAAGGAATGCTCTGATAGTGAATACATTTCCAGAATGTTGAACTTCGAAGGAATATTTATATAGACCTAGCCTAATCTACTTTTATATATAAGAATATAAACACAGATTTCTTAAATGTGTATTCCTGTTATATGTAGAGATTATTTTTTTGAAGAGGAGGAATAAATGAATTTCTGGTGGTGGACAGTGATGGTGATGGTGAAGGTGTTATATTTTGACAACTAGCTCATCAATTGTAGGTATATAAAGTGTTCACTTCTCCTAAGAAATGTTCCCCACAAAGCAATGTGTAAAGCTGCAATCATAAACATATTTTAAACCTAAAAATCTGTGAGAATCTCAACTTTTGACTTTATCTGATGCTAAAAAAAACCTCCTCTAGCTGCACTGGTACTGGAGCCTCTTTTGCCCACTGTCACTATGCCCTAAATATGGTAAAGGGAATACTGTGATGGCCCCTAGAGACCTAAGAGACAGGTGGCAAGGCTTGGATGGACAACAACTTTTCTCTGACTTCTGTATGGACCTGACTGTGCACACAGCAAAACATCTAGGCTCAGCAACTGCGGGTAGGATGTAGGGGAGGCAGGGGTTAAAGAACAGTGAGTAGGAGGGTAAGGTCCAGAGATGACACAATGATACATTTTGATTGAAGGAGCCGTTGAGTCATTCTCTTGGGGCTACAGATAAAGAAACAAGTCAAAAAAGTATGGGGAAAAAGTAGCCCAAAGTCACCTACTGTATCCATTGCAGAGTTGGAGCTAACTCCAGATCTTCAAATTCTTGTATCCAGGGCATATAATGGTCACTGATGTGCTCTGTCTTCTTAAAAAATATTTCAGCAATCTGATTGGTGGAGAGACTATGGTACGATAAGCCTTCTCTAATAAGAGAAGGTGTAGCATTTTGGTTTTGCAAACCCCAGCAATTATCTTACAGTATAATATATATCTCTACTCTATTTTGTATCCATTTTATAGAATTCCTTTTCTTTGCAGTTATTCATGCAGCTAGTGAAACACAGATGTTAGTTGAACTGTATTATAATTTTTATTTAGGTAAGAAAATTAGATTCTCTCTGCCTCAAGTTTTCTTCTTCATTCAGGAGATACTAATGATCAAATTAGCCCATTTAAATGACTGCGATGACTGGATGGTACATTGCATTATAAATGCAAAGTAAGAATCAAGGTACCTAGTAACAGTCATGGTGATGGTGGTGGGAGTGGCGTTAGCGCTAAATAGTAGTAAAACTCATGATAGCAATGATTACAATAGAAATAAAATGGATAGAAGAGTGGAATTCAGAGGAGAAAGATGAAGAATGTTGTTCTTTAGGCAACATTTGCTTAGCAGTGTTCGAAAAATGCATTTGTATTAGAGTTAAATTACAGAAGATGAATGTACTCCAATGTGGCAATCTCGTGTATGTCTTTATAGTGTCTGCAAATATCAGCAAACTGTAGTACTGAAGTTCAAAGGCATTTCTACAAAATTAAGTGCTGTTCTAAGTAGATAAATATCCTGCTGGGTGTGGTGACACATGCTTCTAATCCCAGCACTCAGGAGGCTGATGCAGGAGGATCATTGCAAGTTCAGACCAGCTTGGGCTACAAAGTCATCTCAAGGCCAGTCTGAACTGCACAGTTAGAACCTGTCTTGAAAGATAAAAAAGAAAAGAAAAGATAAAAGGAAAGATTCCTGATGTTTTATTGTCATGGTTTTATTCATTTTGCAAGCAAATCCCATTTTATTCTTAGTAGATATTTACTCATGTTTTTATTTTTTGTTTTCATGAAGTATTAGTAAAAATAAGGGAACAATAGATGAGTGAATCAATTGTTATACTAATGATATTCAGATTTTTTTTTTTTCAGAACCAGGAATTGAACTCAGGCCCTTGCGCTTGCCAGGGAAGTGCTTATTCCACTGAGCCATCTCCCTGGCTCCTGATTTTCAGATTTAAGGTCATAGTTTGTGAGTGTAAAATTGAGCATCAAATTGGCTATGCAGTTGCTTTTTTGCTGAGAAAATTTCATTTACAAATAAACCAAATGTACTGAAGTTTTTAGAGCTATATTTATATTTTAAAAAGCTAATGGATAAATAACAAATTTCAGTACAATTTTCATTTTATAGTGGGAAATTATTTTTAAAAGTATATGTAGTCATTTATGAACCCTGTGACAAGATCCTGTACAAGGTAAATGTTAAGAAACTGCACATATGGTAGACAATATTAAAATGTTTTAGTAACAGATATTTATGTAGATTTTATTTTTACATCACCCTGAACGATTTGTTGATACAAAAGTTAATGTTACCTTCTTAATTCCCTTTACTGTTCTAAATACCACTTGAATAGTATTTTTCAAAGATTTATCAAGGGATACAAGCTTTATGGAAGAGATTTATGTAATTCTTTGAATGTCTTCTGTTAAATCAAATAGTAACTGCAAGTATATTAATATACTTGCTTTTAGCTAAATGAAAAGCACTTTGCTCTTTGAAGCTGCAAAGGAATAAATACTCTACTGATAAATTAAGAGCAAATGGGTTTGTATTTTAGACAGTAAGAACAAACATTATGTCTGTGCAGCTAAGCAGATATTAAATTGGGAATTTGTATTTAAGTTAGCTCCCCTAAATTCTGTCTAATCCCCTCACCTTGATGTACAACTTCTGACATTGCCAGTCATGTGTATGACCCACTCTGTTATAGAGTACTGGACTATATTGGATTAGTTTGCTGAATCCATGCACCTACAATATATAAATGGCAATGGAATACACATCTCTGACAAAAGTAAACAAAAAGGGGGATATAAATGGAGGTCCATTTTGTAGTGAAAAAATATATTTATATCTGTATATGCAAAATAGTTAGCATAGATGTACAGCTACTTTCTCTTAGTTCAATGAGAAGCAAGTTTTAAACTAATAGTGTTTAGAGAAGATATCATGTCTACATCTTGTATTATGATTATCCACTACAAAGACAACAATACACAATGTATTAATTATTGTAACTCTCCTACTTAAAAATGAATGATTTAATAAAATTAATTAAGAGTAGGAATGTGGATCAGTATGCTAAATATTTATAGACATGTTTTTAATATTCCCTTCTACATAAAAACAGAAATGCTTAATGCTTGCCAAAAGTTGTGCAACTGTGCGAGAGTTGTGGATTAAACACAGATACCCTACTTCGGCATGGTTTGACCAGAACTAAAGTATATTGAAGTAAATGGCACCCTGCCATCTGCATTTCTGATATGCATGGGAGAACTTTGTTAGGTGGATGAGAAAAAAAGAGGTATGCTAGTGAATGGAGGAAGAAGGCAGAAACATGGGGTGGATTTTAGAATTAGTTCTCAGGGCTAAGGAGGTAGCTTGCCAGTCTAAGTGTCTGACTGGCAAATGCAAGGACCTGAGTTTGATCTCTGGTACCTTATGTCCATGCTCCAGGCATGCCAGGCTGGCCACCAAAACCGGACGTCGTGGTGCACACCTGTAATTCCAGAGCTGAGGTGGCTGTGACAGGAGGATCACTAGGACTTTGAGCTGCATAGCAAGACTCTGTACAAAATAAAAAATAAACATTTTTTAAAAATTTTAAGAAAAGAAAGGGAGGGCAGGGAGATAGCTCAGTGGTCTAAGCTCCTACCTGGCAAATGTAAGGACCCAGGTTGGATTTTGCTATCGCATGAGGTCACAGAGACCAGCCATGTTGGCACATACCAGTAATTTCATCACTGGGGAGGCAGAGACAGGACAGTCACTATGAGTCTGACCTATGCAGCTATATCCTGCATCAAATTAATTATTTATTTAATTAATTAATTTTTTGGCACCACATGAGTTTGAACTCTTCTTTTCAGAAGCACAAAAAACAGAAAACAAGAGGCCATCTATTTTTACAATGCTTTGGCATTGGTACAGAGAGAGTTTTAAGGCTTTTAATCCAAGGAACCAGATTTTATGTCCTATAAAAAAGAATGCTGAAGTTTATGAGAAGGCTGATCTGCCAGTTTCTATACTTCAAACAAAATATTCTTCATCTGAAATATAGAACACTGTGTATCAGGATCCCACAGATTTCATTGTTTTCTATTTCTTTGACTTTCAAAAGAGCTGATGGTAAAATTAACACTTTGTTTATAGTATTAGGCTGTATCAAAGTAGAGGAGTCTTGGTAAAATGCTCATAATGGTGTGTAACACATGGTACCCACTCAAAAAAGGTTGGCTGCTCTTTTATCTCATAATTATTTAATACTATTGATGAATTTGTGAACGTGCTTAAACTTCTCCAAAATAATTTATAAGGTCTCATGTCTGTATAACAAGTTAACACAAATTGTGTTACAAATTTACCACCTGTGTATGCTATGGTAATTTATTGATACAGATTTAGAATGATGAACAGGGAAGAGTATGTATTTGCTTATTGCTATTTAATCAGTACACATGAAGACTTCTCGTGGTGTACCAAAACTAGTACTTTGTTCTGCATTTTCAGGTGTGCATTCCTGGCTGAAGACACACATCCCTGTCTCAATAGGAGGAAAAAGTCAACACTGTCATTAATTACGGTGTGATGGACTTTTGGAAAATCTTTGCACTGAAACAGTACAGATCTTCTCGCCCGCATGGTTTGCCAGTAACATTTACTTACTTGGTGTTACCTCATTACGCACGACATGCATTCATCCCTCACACTGTAGACGCAGACCGCGGCTTTCCGTGATTCTCAGTGGCCATTAAAGGGGCTCATTGATAGTAAATACAAGTGCAAGTTGATCTAGAGTGTGTGCTGTTGTGAAAGGTAGTTTTAAATATTTTTTGTTAGGTTGCACAACTTTGAGTAGAAACCAGATTTTCTGCCCCTTTTGACTTTTACTATCTTTACTCATGTTCCCCCTGTAGTTCCAGGATAACACTTTCATCCTTCCCATGAATTCCTGTAACACTGTTCTGTGGTGTATTTAAGGTCCGTAATGTAGACCTCCTTGAAAGTTGAACTTTATCAAGACATTTCCTTCATTATGAATTTTAAGTTTTAGGGTTTATTCTACAACTTACGTATTTTCCATCATACGTTATTTTCACAATAAGTTGTTCAGTTAATGTTCCCTGAATTACAAGCATAGTTTTCTTCCTCTTATTATTAAACAGTGTTAAAGAACAACCAAACTGTGGCTTCTTTATCCTTTATGGAGATAGACCATAGTCACATTTTATCTGCACCCATAAAGACCTATCATACTTAGACCAGCAGATGGCTCAGTGCTTTACCATCAGTCCCTCAATATGTCTGCTGTGTCCCCTGAGTATTTTCACCATTAGCACTTTGTCTATTTAGTTTATTATTTTAATTCATGTTAAATTATAATTAATTTCACTTTCAACTCTTATTAGCTTTGGAGACCTTGCTGGTGATAAATCTGAAATCACTTCTGAAAGCAAAGTTCGATAGAAAAATAAGTGTATATTAAGGAAATAGGATACAGAGATACAAGAAAATGTTTATCTAATGTGGATAATAAGAAAGCTGAAGGAAAGCTTTCATCTCATTTCAAAGATTACTCCTCTTGAGGGGGCTGCTGTTTAATATGGTGGTCTTAATTTCTGAAGTAATAAATATTACTGATGGCATATATTGAAATGATTATACATGCATTAGATTTACATACTTGTTGATAGCCACTGAAGTCATATTTTATTTGCAGTTTTCATTTTAAAGAGGAAAACTTCAAAATCAGATTCAGACCTGTATGGAAGCCTAGATTATTCTTCCGATTGTTTTGAAAATTTTCTGTTTTCTTTACACCACTCTAATTTTTATCCCTAAATATTTATATTAATCTTAGGAACAGCAAGGTTTGTTAATTTTTTTAAAAAAAGTTCTATGAATTTTTTTAAATGTTGAATGAAGGGGCAATAATTTTCATATCTTCAATAATGAAATGTACATTGTAAATCCATTGTTGAGATAAGTAATATAACTCTTTTTGCAGCATAAATTGTGTTCTCTTATGAAGCAGATTGTTTTTCATCTATATTAATTTGCTCATTGAGTTTCTAGAGCACTTTACATAATTTTCCTCTAATGGAGAAATTCAAACAGTATTATGGTTCTACAGAAATATAAGAAAATATCTTAGTCTAATATCTATGGAAAAATCAGCTGTATTTTTTCATTTTTCTTTTTACAAGTTTCTTATTTACTATCTTGTGTTAGGAACACATGTCAATTAATCAGTAATGTGTCCTGTCTTTCCAATGTAGATCATACAAAATGAAGACCATCGTCTTAGTCACGTATTGTATAACAAGCCTTGGGAGCAACATAAACTTTAGCATTGCTCCTCTTCACCATTTTTTAAATGTTCCACCATTGTTTCAGTTCACGTGTATTTTTATATTTTTAAAAATTTTACTTTTTATTAGCACATGTTTACATTATGTGATGAGGACTGTCCCTCTGTGAAGTCTGTATGCATCTGTTGTGCATCTTAATTCTCTTATTTATTGCCTTCCCCTTATATCTACCCACCTCTCGGTCCTTTTCTCTTTGCAATAGGTCTACTTCCTATTATCTGTTATTTTGCTCCTTATAATTTGAGCTGTTCGTATCAAAGAACTGAGACATGAAGATACTTAAGCTTGTGTTTCTGATTTATTTCACCTCACATGATAGTCTCATGGTGCATCGATTTTCTTGCAAATGATTCCAGATGATCCTCCTTTAAGGAAAAGTAGTTCTCCATTGTGTATGAAATACCACATTTTATTTAGTCATTTATGTATGATAAACATATAGACCACCTTCAAGACTTGGCTTTTAGGAATTGTACTGCTATAAACAAAGGTGTACCTGCATGACAGTTGCATGGGCTCCTTAATTATTGGAGGCAGATACGTGGAATGGAAACAGGTGGGTCGAATGGAATTGCTAGTTTTAGACTTTTCTGAGGCACCCCATACTGAGTTCCATCATGAGTCTATCAATTTATGCTCCCTGCAAGGGTGAAGTGCCCCATGAGTGCACTCCCTATAGACTTGTCTCGGTTGCTCTTCTCTCATTGCTGGGACAAATATCTGACATCCAAAATGAAGGAAGGAAAAGTTTATTCAGTTTATAGTCAGTGAGGGTTTCAGACCATACCCATGTGGCTTCATGGCAGAGTGGCACATGGCAGAGAGCAGCCTTTCATGGCAGCAGCAAAGAGCAAGAGAGCATGAACAAATGGGAATGATGGCAACAGAGAGCAAGTCTGTCTCCCTCATGTTGATTCAGGCAATCCGCCACAGATTAGGTGTAGTATTCACACCCTTAATCCCAGCAGCACTCACCCATAGTCCCGGTGGGTCTTGAGTTAATCACAAACTCTAGAAGTGTACCCCATGACTACATGAGGCTTTGGGGGAACAACTAGATATCAACCATAATAAGCCTCACCACCATTCATTATTTTTAAACTGAATAGCTGTCAGGTGGCTGAAATACTGAGCCCAGCTGAGTAAGTGGCAGGATGGGTCCAAGTCAGACTCAGACACAGGCAAAACCCCGCAGAAGCACAGAGAAGACTCAGGTTTTTCAGATTGCAGCACAGACTAAGTGAAGCAGCAAAGAAGAGAAGCCTGAAGATGGAGAAATCATGATTCAAGCAATGAAAACTATTCTTAGAAACTGCTAAAGGGAAAGAAACAGAGCCTCCTGTAGACCTTCAAGAAAATAGGCAACCTTGAATACAACTTCATTTTTCTCATTGAGAGGAAGTTCATAGTTCAAATATACCAAACTATGAAATAGATCTTTTTCCTTCTAAGCACTAATTTTCTGGTAGTCCATTGGGGTGACAATAGAGCACTCACACATTTTCCTTTATCCCCACATTACGTGAGTTTTTGTAACTGTCTTTCAAACGCACTGTGTCTACTTTCTGGCATTCATACTTTTACTTTGTTTTTATGATTCATTGTGTATTTGGATCCTAATAATACATTCATAAATGCTTTCTTATCTCTAAAATTGTTTGACTCAACTCATTGTGTGCACTACAGTCAGCATGGTCCACATGAGACAGATTGGACTCAGGTGCTACAAAATCTTTGCAATCATTGTTAGCACGCTACAGCTACAGTCCAACCTCTTTTCTTTTTCTCTTTCTTTCTTTCCTTTATTTTTTTTTTAAACTGGGGATTCAACTCAGGCCCTTGCACTTGCCAGGGAAGCACTTATTCTACTGAGCCATCTCCCTAGCTCTCCAACCTCTTTTCTTATGAGAAGCCTCTATATCTAGGTGCTGCACCCTCTTTATTTTCATTTGATGATTTCTGGTCAGTCTATTATATATATATATATATATATATATATATATACATATATATATATATATATGTCTTCTACCCCATTAGCATGTGTTCATTCAACTGTTAATGTAAATACCACTTTATTTAGAGAATGTTTTCTGAATTGATAAACTTAGATTTCTCACAATACTATATTCCGACTACCAGTGAAACTTAGGGAGTCACACTGAACCACTTATTGATCTATCAAATATTGTACAGTTTTGACTTGTGTATAACCTTAATTTTCATGATGTTTAGTTAGAAGGTGCTTAGAGCAAGATCTAACTCAATGATATATACTATTATTTATCTTTTTCCACTGTGTTTGTATATAGATATTTTGAAACTGAATGTAGTTAGTTTATAACCCTCATTACTATAAATTTATGGATATATATGTAAATTTCTGGAGATATATGTAAATTTCCATAAATTTATATGTAAATTTCCCTATGTAAACTATGACTTGAACCCAGGACTTGTGCACTGAGCTACATTCCTAGCTATTTTTATTTTGAGATATGATCTCACTAAATGGCCAAGGTGAGTTCAGTTTTGTGATTATCCTGGCTCAGACTTACAGATTTCTGGAATTACAAGTAAAAGCTAACACACGTGTGTAAATTATAATATTATTGGGACCAAAATTCTAGTTCAGTTGAAAGGACAATACCCAATAATTTAGACAATGTTTCCAAATGGCTGCACCTGATGT
>NW_004524579.1:5507770-5509052 GCF_000260255.1 Octodon degus | reverse complement strand
AAATACAAATTTAAGATGAAGTTTTTCTTATGACGTAAGCCATTTAGATATTTAGTAATTTGCATTTAATATTTAGACACAGTTATCAAATTCCAAATACTTTTATTCCAATTAAGATTATACATGCTGGAGTTACTTAATCTTAACTAGATCTTATTTTAGGTGAGATAAGGGTTATTAATCCATAAAATGAGGTTAATATTTATTTTACTTCCCTACATCATAGAATTGGGAAAATAAATATAAAATGTAAACATGTAATTATTTGTCTTTATTATTAAAATTACGTGCAGTCTATTAGCTATGACCAGGTTAAAACATTAAAATACATGAATAATACACCTTATTTGCAATTAAATAATGTTCTAATTAAATAATTTTCTCTGTCACTCGATTTTTTCCTCCCAATTAAGCAATGCTATATGGTAAATTTTCATCTTGTCATTTTTGCTAAGTTCTGTAACATTTTAAAGTGCTAAAAACAGATTGCATCATTTGTTAGGCAATGTTTAATGATGTTGTCTTCTATATCTACATTAAATAATGAATACTGCCATGCATCAATGACAAAGAGAAGTATGTTGCTCTAAAAGAAATTACAGTAAAGGGGAAAAAAAGCTCTTTTTCATTTCCAAACATGTTAGTTATAATGTTTTAATTGTTGTCTTATAAATTTTATGAATATGAACATATGACTAAAGATGCAATTCAATTATTCACGTATGTAGTGTGTTTCATGAAATTTTATAAGCGCTGCATTTCACTAACGAAACAGTGCAGACAAGTTAATTGATCAGTATGCAACCTTCACTATGAGATTAAAAAGATTCACATTTACTGAATAATTTAATTTGAGAAGCTGGAAAATCTCCAGGGCATTAAAAACGTGTAGAATAGATGTGTGTTCTAAAAGGAAAGCCTGTTTATCTAAGGTATGAAAGAGGTATGTTAAATCCTATGTGTCATGTATTTTGGTGTCTGATTTTGACTGATTGACAAAATTTCTGTTCTTCTTTAGAAAGTGAAACTCTATTCTGAGATGCGAGGTTTAAGTAAAATTTTAATTTAAAATTTGAAAAGCTGTATTGCTTATTCTTATTGTGGAGAAACATAATAAAAGAGAATATTCACTGAGTCTAACAGGAGATTAAAAATTATATACATGAGCTATGAAATTTTCTCACTCAGAGACTGAATTTTTCAAGTGAAATAAAATATAGTGTTTCAAAAATCCAAGGAATACCAAAGAAAAAAATATTATATAAAGAGCAAAATATGCTTT
>NW_004524579.1:5504847-5506015 GCF_000260255.1 Octodon degus | reverse complement strand
ATTACTTTGCCAAGTGAAAATCTGTATCACTTATAATTTCTTTCTGTTTTAGTTCTAATTTGTACTCTCTAAAAAATTAAAAACCTACAATTGTGTGTAAAAATATTTATGGCATAGTGAAGTAAAATTAATGTCAGAGAACCAGTGAAAAGAAATGCTTGCTTTGGTTGCAAACTGCTGGGACATTTTTAAACACAAAGCCTCATTCAGGCTCCTGTTGTTCGTGTCCATTTGGATTTGAATGTACAGAATTTGAACATCAATTTACTTAGAAAATCACAAAGTTACAAAGGAACAAATGGGTCAAGTTATCAAAATGTGATAGAAGTATATTTCTAAACCTAAGAACTAATAAAACCTCATGAGAACTGAGGACTTGAGCATCACATCTCTGCTTCGGTTTTCCACCTGATATTTTCTCCACCTAAGTACTTTCTGTTCTCTCACTATAAGCTGACATCTCGTGAGGTCCTGTGACTGCTCGTAGATCTCAAATGGGCTCCTAATGCTATACACAACCACGGATCCCGAATATTTCAAAAATTCTCAGAGAACGTCCCTTTGGTTTAAGCTGTCTTCCGAGCTAATCAGTCATAGCTTGAGAGAGAGAGAGAGAGAGAGAGAGAGAGAGAGAGAGAGAGAGAGAGAGAGAGAGAGAGAGAGAGAGAGAGACAGGTGAAACATAGTAATTTCCACTGAAAAAGAAAGTAGGAGAGGAAAATATCAATGTTTGAAGGAGAGTTAAAGAAGGAACTCTGGCCTCAAAAAGGATAATATACATCCTGGCAAGGCAAAAAAAAACATTTTTTTACTAAATCTTATGTCCTCTCTGTATGTATTAAGAACAAACAAAAGTTTTTCTTTTAGAAATTGTTTCTTCTGATTAACTTTGACTAAGTTTAAATGGGTACGGAATATGCCAAGTTAGTGCAAACTACTAATGGATTATGTAAAAATATTAATAATCTTTCCTTTTCAAGCTATATGATAAAGTCAGTGAAAATTGTTAATGGATTATGTGACTGCAATTAAAATAATTGAATTCAAACTTCTCAGAGTTAGAATTGGCTTTCCCCAATTTAGGCACAATTTTAGACAAAATCCTCAAGATAATATCAACATTGTGCTGTCATTGAAATCATCCCTTTCAAGTTATGTGAGATGGGTA
>NW_004524579.1:5499935-5504026 GCF_000260255.1 Octodon degus | reverse complement strand
TTATTTAATGCATTTGGTACAGGTTCTACAGAGTCTACATGATCTCACTATGTAGATAAAACTTGCAGTGATTCTCCTGCTTTTAGCCTCCCGTAAGGGGCATTACAGGTGAGCAGCACCACGGCTGGTCTCAACTGTCGCAGAGTACTCTGGGAGCGGGACCTGCAGCGGGCTGGGGACCGAAACCAGGCAGCTGTACTCTGCCTAAGCAAGTGCTTTAGTCTGCTGAGCTATCTGGCTGGCCCTATTTATTTGTTAATTGTCGTCTGTTTGTTTGTTTCGGTACTGGGAATCGAACTGAAGTCCTTGAATTTGCCAGAAAGGCTCTGTGCCTCTGAGCTATATCTCTGACCCAAACATTTTTATTTACATAATATTTGTATTGCCTCTTATTGTGTAGATTTTGGTTCCTTGTTCCTTGAATATTTTGAAAATATATTCTCTCATGAATGATTTGAAAATATTTTTCCCAGTTTTCAGGTTTTGTGCTTACCTTTTTGACTTTGTGGTTTGCTGTCTCATTTTTGCTTTTGTTTATTTGTTGTGTTGGGGGAGTATTATTTTTAAAAATTTGTTGCCTGATTGGTGCCCTAAAGTTTTCCTCTGTGTGTCTGTCAAAGAGTTTTATAGTTTAAGATCTTATATGTAAGTCTGTTATTCATTTTGAGTTAATTTTTGCAATTAGCAAGAGACAAGGGCCCAACGTTAGTATTCTAAATATAGACAGACAGACAGACAGACAGACAGACAGACAGACAGACAGACAGTTAATCAGCTCTTTCCCAGTACTATTTATAGAAGGATCACTTCTTTCTTGAATACTTAGTTTTAAGCACCTTCCTCAGAGACCATCTGGCTATTGATGAGTTTGTATCATGCAAATGACACAAGACGCGGCATGCACCATCTCATGTTGGACAGGACATCATGTCTGCATCTTGTACTATGTTGAGGCAATTTGGGTTCTGAGAAAATAATATTGGTTAAGAGAGAGCTTGAGGAGAAGCAAAAGCTATGAATTTCATAGTGAAAAAGAAAAGGAGCGTTAGAAGACTACACTGGCACACTGACATGCACACAAGAGGAGTCAGGAGCAGAACTGCCTTTTGTTCAGTGCTTTTTGTTAAGTGGTAAGAGGGCACGTACAGCTGCCACAGTTTGCACTCGGCAAAGCAGATGACAGTGCAGACGCCGGAACACGAGATGGGACTAAGCAAGAAAGGAAGCACGGACTAGTTCCGGTGAGCGTGGGCTGCCGAGAGGTGGGCCTAGAGAGGATGTATTCTAACAACTGGGCCCGTGGGAGCAAGTCAGTCAGAATTTCACATTTCTTCATAACATTCAAATATCTAATAATTTAATATATATAGTTACTGTCTCAGGAAAATACATTCTCATATATTAAAAATAAAATAATCACCATTTATTTTTGCTTTTATTTTATTTTTTTTGCGGAACCGGGGATTGAACTCAGGCCCTTGCGCTTGCCAAGGAAGTGCTTATTCCACTGAGCCATCTCCCCAGGCCCAATAATCACCATTTATGATATGGAGGAACTACTTTCAGTTTTTCCACAGTGGCAATTTCTAAAGAATTTGAAACTCAGTCTTGCATGACATTAAAAGATAGATTGTGTCATCATTTTAGTATAATTCTCTATATGTATTTCAATAATCTAATTTACAAAATATTCCACTGGGTCACCAGGTCTAATGTACATAACCAAGTTATTTACTCAGAGAACGTTCAAAACATGAAGCCATTCATTCTGTCTTGATTCCTTCATTTTATCTAAAACTATAAAGGGTGTTTGCAAACAACTATAAGCAAAATTCCGTAGCAATGACCTGGTAACTGGGTAAATTCTTCCATGTTTTTAAGTACCCCTTTCTGCAGGCCTGAATTCCTGGGCAACTTGCCCTCAGGTACAATTCATTTATTTTTATTTTTATTTTTATTTCTATTTATTATTTATCTTCATTTATATATTTGGTACAGGGTCTCACTACACAGCTCAGACTCACAGTGATCTTCCTGTTTTCAGCCTCCCCAGCTCTGGCCTGCACCATCACTCCCAGACTCAGCCCAAGCTCATCATTCCCCAGGGGTGGGGATAGTACAGCATGCAGGACCAGGATATAACATATTTTTTAAAATAATTTTATTAAGAAACAAATAGCAATGAGACAGTTTCAAAACCAATTAGTAGGACCGTTTCAATAATACATAGCATATTGTTGTCTTAGTGGTTATTCATAGTACAAGATGCAGACATGATGTCCTGTACAAAAACACTATTAGAACAAGTCTATTCATTGAATTAAGAGAAAGTAGCTGTACACCTATCCTAACTATTTTGAATGTGCAGATACAACACATTTTTGAGTAGAGAAAGTTTTGCTGGAAAGAGAATCAAAATAGCTGAATCACACTCTGTAGTATACTTACAATCTCTCAGAAAAACATTTTAGTGCTTCTGATAAAATTTCTAAGGTCAAAATATTTTGATAAATGAAACAATGATGCTAGATTTGAAATACTACTACAGAAGAGTACAACATAAATAATGTATTACTATATGTATGTAAGAAAATACATGGATCTATTAGTCAAAAGTATTAGAGCATGTTTTTCAGTTAAATGATAGAGCAAATTAGCAGAGCTCCTTCACTTAAATTGTAAAATAAAAATAAGTGGAAAAAATGTTGTGATTAAGCTACTTGTATCTAACTTGCATGTACTCATGTTTCCCATTTGCTTTATGGAAAAATGTCTAGTAAAACATAAGTCCATATTTTTTGAACTATAAAATTATGTCAAAGTGTAAAAATTTTGTATGAAGTAAAGATAAGCTTCATAATATCATACATTTACTGTTAAATTAGTTTTGAGGTCAACTAACAAAAATAACTGTCTTTTAAAAACTGACAATATCATTAGACCACGATCTTCTGTGCAGGTAACTACATGGCAAGCACTTTTTCTCCAGTAAACTAGACATTAATGTGTTGGATTATTCCAAATCTTAATCAAACACAATTACTAAATAAAATTAGCTGTAGATCTGAGTACTCATACTTTATACAAAATGTAGAAGCTAGCCTTTCAAACAGAATTTTAAAGTAATATTTCTTAGGCTTAAAATATATAATTACTAAGCATTTATCTCCCCAAAATTTTAATTATATACATCAATATGTTACCTGTAATAAATTTGTACATGCAAATAAAAATAAACACTGGTACATATTCACAAAAAGGACAGATCATTGTAAAATTGAATTAGAATAGATTTTTGGTGGTATGCTGTGTGAACAGCAATGCCAAAATATTTTTGAAGTCATGGGGTGCCTTCTAAAAGTCTGTGATTAATGCATGATCCAATGCTGGGATTATGGGTGTGAATCCCACACCCATAGATAGCCTCAATGCAATATAAGAAAAGGAGAGAGGCTTGCTGTCTCTGCTGCTGCTGCTGCTGCTGCTGCTGCTGCTGCTGCTGCTGCTGCTGCTGCTGCTGCTGCTGCTGCTGCTGTGGCCACTATCCTCCCTTTTCACCCTTGCTGTGTATTTGCCACCATGAACCGCTGCCCTCTTCCACGTGCCACTCTGCCTTGGAGCCTGCCAACTATGGATGGAAACTTCTGCAAAATGTGTGCTAAATAAACCTTTCCTTCCTTCATTGTGGGTGTCATATATTTTGTCTCAGCAACGAGAGAAAAATAACAGAGACAATGATATTGTTATTAAACATAAGATGCCAAATAAAGTGGATTACCAAATTTAGCCACTATTCTTCTCAATGAAATACTTGAATACACATACGCTAAAAATAACAAATATGTAAAAACTGATTTTTTAAAGTTTTTCTTCACATTACATTTTCTAAATATGTAGGTTTAATTTGACTCTAATTTAATATGTCCATGTGTCTATGCTTATGCAAAATTGACTATGGTTTACCAGGTATTCAACTTTCCATTAACAAACACAAAATTTCCATTCCTTTGTCAATAAATTTCATAGTTTATTTATTGAAGGCCCATAAGACACCTGACTGTACTCTTTCACTGATTTGAAATGGAAAATAT
>NW_004524579.1:5493010-5499835 GCF_000260255.1 Octodon degus | reverse complement strand
AAAAATAGCTCTCATTTTCTTGTTAACTAACATATCAAAGTAGAACTACTCCATAGCAATTGTTAAAAATACAAGTGAGACTTTATTGTTTTCAAATTTTGATCCTGTAAAGTCTTTGGGGAAAAATAGGTAAATAGTTGACTTGGTAATTCTAGATAATGGTTTAATTCTTTCTGTAAAATATAACAAAGATTTGTTGTTATTTAGATTTTTGTATAAGAATTTATTTCTATTTTGTTAATGAAATATATATGTGTGTGTATGCATTGCAAAACTGAAACTGTATTAGAAATAGTAATTTATATAGAGGTATCACTTGAACATTTACCTTAATGATTATATACAGTTTAGATAATACATTGTGTCTTAGTGTGACTAGATGAATTGTTTGTAGGCACCAGGAGAACAAAACAATGGATGCTGTATAGAGCTCTATAATGGGAATATTATTTGCTGCTCCCCAAAAGCTATAGGATGTACTGTTGAAATCACTAATCTTGGGGATATTGCCAATGCCACTTATCAGCCCCTTAAAATAGACTCACTTTTTCTTCTTGCTAACAATGTTTTCGGTGCTGAATCTATGAGTACACATCCATGACTTTTGTTCCTGGTAATCAATCCCAAATTTTGGGAAACAAGAAAGCATCAGAAGACGTTCCAGAGCTCTACAACATGATTGACCAATTTCTTTTCATCATGTTTCACTGTCTTCATGGCTTCAGAGTAT
This sequence comes from Octodon degus, assembly GCF_000260255.1. Classification (NCBI taxonomy): domain Eukaryota; kingdom Metazoa; phylum Chordata; class Mammalia; order Rodentia; family Octodontidae; genus Octodon; species Octodon degus. The sequence goes on along the minus strand of NW_004524579.1, from coordinate 5,499,105 downwards.
CTGCTTATTCTGCATCTGTTTCCATCTCCGCTTCCTCCTTCCCTCCTTCCTTCTCTTCATATGCTCTTAGTGCTTGGGATAATCTGAGCCTTGCAGATGCTAGGGAACTGCTCTGCTACTGAACTGCACACCATCCCAATGGTCTCATTCTTACAGATTATAAAAAAGTACATTCAACAACTTAACGGTGCTGTCTTCCTCATAATTTAAGATTTTTTGTTGGACAATAAAAATGTTGATTTACTGAGAAATCTTTTCTTGATATTTCTGATATATTGAAGAAAAAGCCCAAATGAAGTCATTCAGAGGCCCTTTCCTAAAGATGAGCTCTCAGTGAATAATTCTCTTAGTTATCTATAGTGATAAATGCAAAAACATCCTCACCAAATTTCCTCTTTCTAGGGGATGTCTCCCTGTTAGTGAATGAGCAGTGACACAAGGAGACAAGAAGTGGGAGTGGTTATATAAAGAACCTGTGACATGAATAGATTGACTGCATTTCCCATCTCACCATCATGTCTCTAGAGAATGATGAGACCTTGTCTTTATTTTACAGGGTAGTGATGTAGTTGCAGAATCACTAATTAAACAGCACAAGAAAATGTCCTACGAATCAGTTTTGAAACTGTCTCATTGCTATTTGTTTCTCAATAAACTTATTAACAAAATATTCTTACCAAAAGATCTTAAAGTCTGTGAAAAATTCAGAGAATGCAAGACATAAACACATTATGAAAAATACATATTAGTTTAAACTGGGTGTTGGCATATTCCTGCTATATTATGCATAGGAGCCTGAGGTAATAAGCCCAATTCTTTGAGGAAAACAATGGCATCTTAATAAAACTCTGTCTCAAAAGTATAATTCAAAATATTGATTGAGGATGTAGCTTCACTTTCTTGGCTCCAACCTCAGTATCAGGAAGGGAAGAGGGGAGAGAAGGGGAAGGGAGAGGAGGGGAGGGAAGAGGAGGAGGGGAAGGAAGAGAGAAGTGAGTGGAGAGGAGAAGAAGAGAAGAGGAGATGAGGGGAGAGGATAGGAGAGAAGAGAAGGCAAGACAAGACAAGACAAGACATCAGTTTAGGACAGAACAAAAGCATTTGATGTTTCTCAAGAGCTGCTTTATAAAGCTTTGCATATGTCTTTCAGAACCATAACTGCTGCAAATGCCTCAGAGCCTTCCACACATGTATCAGACATCCTATGTCTGTCCCAGGACTTACAAGAGTTGATCAAAGCAAGTTTTAGTCTTGGGTCCATCACACAGGACTGCACCACAACCTCTGGATGACTCTGCCCTTCTTTATGGGGATTGGGCCACAACAGCAACTGTGGTTACAATTCTAATCTGCTCTGAGAGGAGTTCCTCCTCTACCCATGACTAGGCAGGAAGTCTGCTGTTAGTCAACATTACCTTGTACTTACTTGCCTGCCATTTTTCTTACATATTATTATCTTCCCTGTTTTATGGTGTCAACCCATGTACTGTTTCCCCTACTTTGTTACATCAGACCTATATAAAGCCTGTTCTGTACTTTAAAATTTTATTAATGATTTCTATGTATGTGCAGCACTCTAAGCTATTTATAGCAAGAGCTAAAAATACTAACATTGAAGGTAGACAGAAATGAGGATGTGACACTGAAGGTGGATGATAGAAAGAGAAGGAAGAGACTGACTGTGCTCAGGGAAAACTTGTCAGGAACCACAGCTTCAGCTGCTGGGAGAGCCCCAGAGAGCTGCCAGTAGCTGCTGGCTCAGATTTCTATCAGAGCAGAAGGGAGGGTACTGCCACCTCAGAGGTCAGATCCACTATCACTTCAAGGTCTTCACATTGAAGGCGGGGAATTCCACCAAACAATATGTGTCTGACGTAAGTAAATGACCCTTTTTACACTTTGAACGCTGATCAAGATGTTATTTCCTACTTTCTATAGGAAATAAATGCATGCAGATGATTATATTGGATCTTATACTAGTTCCTGAACTATTCCTAAAATCCATATACTGCATGTGCTCAATTGAAAAAAGTTGCATAGATTGGTCCTGTTGAGTAAGCTTTGATATCTCACAGCAACACATCAAGAATATCCACTTAATTGAAGACAGAGCTCACCTAATAGGTGCTTTGGGCAACAAGATAAGTACTGAAGAGTCTACCCCCTAGAAGTTTGTTCTGTATTTGAAAGCAAATAACTAATAGTTATTCTTACATAGCTATTCATAGTGTATCTCCTATAACCTGGTTAAGCATTATTTCAAAACACTTTAGTAGAAAAGAAGAAGTGACATATAATGGTGATATTCCTCCTTAGAAATTAGAATTGATCTTCAGTGACTCTCTAGATGTAAATGAAAAATAAATTACATTATAAAACTCCAAAACAGGGTTAATCTACCTTCTGGGAGACAATATGGATATTCATGATCTGAGAAATTGGGGATTTCTGCTGTCACTCCACTCAAATTACAGTGCCTATGGGTGGAAGAGGCATTATGATTATGTCCTGAGTTAGTTACCTCACAGTCCTGAATGCTATCTGGTTCCAGGACTTTTCTTGCTCAAAGTTTATTAAATATAACTCATCTAAATTTCCTTTTTCAAACATGTGTGTTCCATCATAAAAAAGTAAGTGAAATAGGGCTTAGGCAGAAGTGTAACAAAATGTAAGTAATTTGAAAAAATGTCAGTACTTTCTATAACAGTTAAGTTTCAAGAGTCTTGCATGATCTTCATCATGAACGGTATAGTTTCCTAAGAAATAAACTAGAGATAGTTTGACATATTAAAAAACAACTTCTACTCACTGAAAGAAATAATTAGACTGTGTTGACTGAACACACTAAATTGCAATCAGATTGCATGAGACAGCAGACTTAAAGGTAGAGCACGCATCACTGCTCGTGCAGTTGTTTACTCTTTCAGTGTTTCATTCTAAGAATTTGTTATTAAAATTTTCATTCAAGTTGTTCATTCTTTGATGGAGAAGATTAGTTTCATTATATATCATTATATAATTTTCAAATGTTAAGCATCTTAATCATTGGTATTATAGACAATTATGTACTAATATAATAGAGAAAATCTATCTCATCATTTCCCTAAATAGTTTCCAAAAAGAGTTATGGTTATTTTAGTTGCCAAATGCTGTAATCAGGAATGGGAAAGGATATTGAGCTTAAAGAAAGTGGAGACAGACTAGATATTGTCCCAGTATTATATTGTGTTGATTACGACAAAATACTTAGAAAATACATACCTGCTGAGGCCTACAAATATTCTATTTGTTGATAAAAATTATTTTATAACATGGAATATAATCTACTGAGAGATTTGAGAAAAATGATTTTGATTCCCTTTGTCTATTGAAAAGGATTTGTACTTTAGAAGAAAAACTACTTTGCCTGTTTGAGAGTCATGCTTTAAGTCCAAAACAGAAAGAACCTTATTTGATCCTTAGAGACAAAAATTCCATATACATTGAAAATAATTAGTATTCATAAAACATATTTTACTATAATGCACTTATGTTTTAAAATTAAAAATAAGGCAAATTCACACTAGTTTTAGTCATAAATGAAAATTCAGTGGTTAACATTCACATATTAACTAATAAAATATATACTCAGAAAGATAAATTGTTAGAATCTTATTACTAGTTCTCAATTTACTCTAAGAATATTGTTTCACTAATAGGAAACATTCTAAGAGATGCAGCTTTTTATGTTTATTTATAAGACATGTGAGTCTGCACTTATTTATGTCATATATATATATATATATATATATATAGTAATATCTGTATGACTTGAAATTGTCTCATTAATAAAGGAAATCCAGTAGAATTTGAGTGCTAAAGAAATATAATGATGATGATTTTTTAAGGGAAGCCTTGTGACTACAGGGTCTAGGATATCCTGGCTCAGAGATGTCTGGCAGGTCTGTGAGGAAGAATGATTCTCCATTCCTCCACCACAGATAGTAGAGCCCTTAGAAGCACGGCACTAGTGAGGGCAGTAGTGGGTACAGAGAAGCCATTGCACTAGTCATGGGGTGGAAGTGGAGCCTTGAGCTCAAAAGGCTTAGCTGGGGGAAGCACAAATTGATTTGGAATTCATTTCTGAAAAAGATACTGAGTTCTCAGATTCCCTTTTGTAGGAAGGCAGGGGTCAGCCTCTCCAGGTAAAAGTATTTTCAGCTTCCTTCCTACCATGAAGGGATCATATCCATCCTGGGAGTACTTATAGGAGGGCAGAAACACCCTGAGACCAAGCATTGCCTGGCAAGCACATGCACCTTGGGAGCTCCTAGTGGTAAGCTCTGCTATGCAACTCCAAACCTTGGAAAGAGGATTTTGAGACACATTTTTTACTTGCTGCTAAGAAAAGGGACATCTTCCCTGGAAAAGCACAACTTGTACAAATTATTACATAAAGATGTATATATGTCATGCTTAAAATTAATTAAAATATCAGATGTAGTTGCTTCAATATACCTTTTTCATGACAGTTTTTATTTTTCCCCTTTTGGATTATGTATTTTTTCACAAACTAGTCCTATAGATAATATATTTTGGGATCTTAGCTCTAAGACAATTCAGGAATATTAAAATTGTACTTTAATGTTAAATTTTTGATGAAAGCAGAAATATTCCCTCAAAAAGTGCTCTTTGTCAAAACTTTGGCACTGAGTACGCACAGTCATTTTGCCTGCTGAGTAAAATAGCACCCTCCTGAAAGGACACAGATCTATGCCTTCTATTTTTTATCTGCTTGGGACAGGGTCTCACTATGCAACTCAGACTCATAATGATCCTCCTGTTTCAGCTTCCCCAGTGCTAGGATTTCATCCTCCCACATGTGGTCTTGGTGGCTGCCTCAGGGCAACCAGGGCAGAACCTGCTTGGTATGTGGTACAGGGGATTGAACCTTGGTCCTTACACTTGCCTAGGCAGGCACTTAAATCGCTTAAGTAACTCTGTGCCTGACCTCCTAATTTTTCATATTACATATTAAGGAAAATATACACAGAGAATAAACAAAAATGTCAATCTAGTATTTGTTAAAGAATATTAGAAGATTTAAAGGTGGTGCCCTTTAAAAATATTTAAATTAATATTTTTGGATAAGGGGAGGTAGAATGAAAAACTTGACATCAGAAAATGCACACCAATTTTTTAAAATTATCATTGAATTTTTTTTTACTTAGAAATGTTTTTGTAAGGCCAGGGAGATAACTCAGTACAATAAGTGATTGCCTGGCAAGCACAGAGTCCTGAGTTCAATCCCCAGTACTGCAATAAATAAATAAATAAATAAATAAATAAATAAATAATTTTTGTTAATACTTTTTCTTATTATGATCACATAATCTGACTTTCACTGACTCCAATTGGCACATTAATATAATTGGTCAGTTGTAGGTGATATTTTCATACATATATAATATGTAGCAATTAAATCAGCAATTCACAGGTCTATTGCCTCAAACATGACTACCCTGTGTTTGGAACATTTACATTTGTTTCTTCTAGCCATTTGGAAAAATATACCTAATTATTTTTAACTATAGTCGCTCTACTGTTCTATAGAACACCTGGCCTTACTCCTATCTTTTTTTAATCTGAGCACCATCCTCTTCCTGTTTCCCTATTTCCCATCATTAGCAATCACTCCTTTGCTCTTTGAACCTATAAACTGCATGTTTATCCACCATATGTGAGAGAGAACAAGTAGCACTTTTCTTCTAGTGTATTCACTTACGGTAAACACCTGAAGTTTCAACCATGTTGCTCCAAGTTACATAGTTTCACTAATTTTTATGAATTATTGATTAGGAATATATGTTAGTTATATATAGTCATATATCATATATATATCATATTCATATCAATTCATTAATCAGTGGACTTCTTGGTTGGTCCCCTACCTTGGAGACCATGAGTAGTGGGAGAGCGGGTATCTGATACCTTGATTTCCTGTCCTTAGGATATACTTCCCACACTAGGATACCCAGTGCTATGGTACTTGTGCTTTTAGCTTTTGAGGAACCTCCATAATATTTGCCATCACGGCTCTACTATTTTTCCTTTTC
>NW_004524579.1:5477129-5486800 GCF_000260255.1 Octodon degus | reverse complement strand
CTGGCATGTGGTGCTGGGGGATTGAACCGCGGTCCCTGTGCTTTGCTAAGCTTGTTCTAAGTAGGTGCTTTAGACCACTGAGCCATCTCACCAGCCCAAAATGGAAAATATTCTATACCAAATCTTTCACATTCTTTCTGTCAGTGTGAGCTATGTGAGTACGACCTCATCTATTTGGCTTTGGATTATGGTACACTATGTTTGCTCCATCTGTCTCCCTTGCCTTACTATAGGTGTTGGTGAGGTATAATGTGGTAGCTCATGAGTATGATATAAATCATTTATAGACTTTGAACATGTTATTGTGCAGCATCAAGTCTATTTTTTAAATGGATTCAGAAAATGTTTGATTTGGAGTCTTCAATCCTACTATTGTTTTGTTGATCTTCTGTAGCATTATCAACTTTTCAAGGATATATCCACATACTCTTGAGAAAGTGAAGACTACTCTTCAGAGATTCACTGTTTAATCATCCGTGATCACAAGCATCCCGACCTATCTCTGACCAAATCTAGTTATATGTGGAGAATCGCAGCATAATACACCAGTGTTCTCATCACAGGGTTTGTAAACATGAATAATAAAACCTGGTTGAATTAGTTACCTTCCTCTCTTGCAACCAGGTATTAACCAACTGGCTCCATTTTTTCACTTTCTTTTTTCTATTTTCAAGTTCTTAATCACATATATTACATTTCAAATTTTCTAGCTCTTAAATGAATAATCTCTTTAAATTTTGCTTCTTAATTCTATTTAATTTTTTTTTTCTATCTAGTACAGGGTCTATAGGGTCTACAGAGTCCCACTACGTAGATTGGGCTCAGTGATTTTCCTGTTTTCAGATTTCTAAGCACTGGGATTACAGGTGTGCCACCGTGCCCAGTCTCAATCACCATCTCAGCACGCCCAGGGGGTGAGGCTGGCACAGCAGACCTGGAGACCAAACCCCTGGCATCTGCGTCTGCCTAAGCAGGTGCTTTAATCTGCTGAGCTATTTGGACCTGCTTCTTAATTCTTGATATAACTACTAAGACATTGGAAATGTTTGCATGTGGTATAAAATTTGTTTTTCTAAAATTTTTGAACCATTGACATGTACTTTATAAACAAATTCAACAACTATTTTATTCAATGTGGTCTTTCTTTCATTAGTTTGAATCTTTTACTGTCAAATTTAGATTATCTGGTTGTTAGGTGTATATGTCTATCTTTATTTTATGTGATAGCTGTCATTTTGAAACTTTCATTTTGTTGTCCACTCGTCTTTTATCCTTTGTCATGAGGCACTGACTTTTTGCATGTTATATTTGTATATACGGAAGCCTATGTCTTAGATAGTAGGGCTTTAGATGAAAAGGTCCCCACAGAAGCTTACATTTCAGGAGTGGTGCACTGGAAAGGTGATTGCACTATGCAGGTGCAGTGCTGATGACAGCGAAGAGTTTCTAGCCAGAGTGATCTTAGCAGAAGGCTAAGGCTGCATCACTGCGGGCATGAGTTGAAGGGGACACCTCCCTCCTGGGTTCCCCTCTTTGATATCCACTTCCTGGCCCCAGTAGGTGAGCAGCTTTTCTATGCTGGACCCTTCTCTGATGCCCTTCCTGATTTTTAGCCATTTGACTATGGGTTGAAACCTCTAAAAACCTTGATATAAAATAAACTTGTTCTTTAAGTTGTGTATGTATTTGTGTCCTACAGATAAGGCAATGGCTGACACATATACTTTTTAAAAACATTGCATAATTTAAAATGTGCAACACTGGGGCATGCTTCTCTAGGTACTTTTTTGTGACTAGTTTAATAGTGATTCATTCACCCTTTTATGGCCTGTTAGATGTTTTCCTACATTATTCTGACATAATTCATAAATAATGAACTATTTGACATATGTGTATGTGGGTATTTAATCTGTAATTCCTCATAGTATGCACTTGGAAGATGAACTTCTGAGTGCTATATTGTAAACAGAAACATATATGATAAAATATTTTAATTTCCTCAAACAGAACATATAAAAGTTTCTTCTTGTTTTTTTGGTAGAACTGAGGATTGAACTCAGGCTGTTGCACTTGCCAGGCAAGTGCTTATTCAACTGAGCTATCTCCCCGGCCACAAAAGTTTCTTTTTTAACACTAATTGTTTTATTTTTTTTCCCTTATGTGAAAAACAGTTATTTTTTGTAGCACTTCTTTTCTTACTAAAACTGTGTGCACTATTCCTTATATGTATAAGTAAATGAATTTCTCTTTGAGTAACTTATTAATTTTACTAACTCATTTCCATACTGAATTTTTCTTGTTACTCAGAGGAGCTTCTTATAGCTTATATTTCTTATTTTCACTGAGTATTTATTTGTTTATTCAAGGAAGACATGAAGAATGTATGAATTCTTCATGTATAAATTTCTTTTATACATGAAGAATGTATGAATTTTTTATACATGAATTTCTTTAACACTGATATCATAAAAATCTTTATTTTTCCTAAGAACTTACTTAAGAAATTATTCTCCAGAACATATTCATATGTAAATGATCCTAATTTTGGTCATATTTTAGGTATGTTTTCTTTCATATTAAATCTAAAAATAGTTGATTTACTTGTTCTATTTTGTGTTAATAAAGCCCTATTCTTTCTCAATCAGCAATGACATTTTCTTTAATTCTACAAATAATTGTTCATAGATCAATGACATCTACTCAATAGTATAAATATGCAATGAGAGGAACCATTATGATTATTAATTGTCAATTACTGATTATTAATTGCCATTTGTTGAGCCTGGAAGGACAGTGCTTCCTTTGGTCCTCACAGAACATTTTCAAGAATTAGGAAATATTTGTTGTAGCCACTGTTGCAGTTCATTTCTCTCATGAGTAAGTGATAAGTGACATCTTTTAAGAAGATGACTGTCTCACCCACCTTCACAAAACCAGTGATTAGTGGAAGGGAGAAAAACAGTGTAACCTTTCAAAAAAAGGTTAACATAATCTAACGTTTCTGTGGACTGGAAAATTGTATTGGAAATAAAATGCTTCTAAAAGTCATGCTATTATTCTCACAATTTTTTAGACTCTCTCCATTCATAGAAGAGAAAATCAGAATCTTTTCATGATTTAGAAAATTTGCTTCAGGCCAGCCAGATAGCTCAGTGGATTAAAGCTCCTGCTTAGGTAGACACAGGGACCAGGGCTCGATCCCTGGCGTGCTGTACCTCCCCCACCCACAGGATGCCCTGAAACAGTGATTGAGACTGGGCATGGTGGCGTGCATCTGTGATCCCAGCACTTGGGAGGCTGAAAACAGGAGGATCACTACAGGTCCGATCTGTATAGTGAGACACTTGTAGACCCTGTACTAAATACATTTAAAATTAATTAATTAATTCAAGGAAAATGTGCTTCACCTCTTCGTACCCTGCAGATTTACAGGTTAGTCTGCTTCCCTGTCTTGTCTTTTGTTATTGTTTCCTCAATATCTCAGTTCCACATTATGTAAATTTTCAGTTTTTAATTTTTGACTGTTCTCTCTCCATCAGGAAACACTGACCAACTTTCCTAGCTAGACACCACATAGTTGTTTCTTCCATTTCATCCATAGAATTATTCTTCTTACAATTCTGTTTCATATTCTTAATCTGAACCAAATCTGCACTCTCTACAAAAAAATCCTAGTATTGTTTGCTACCTCATAACTAATTTTTATTTTTTTCTGAAAAAGTAGCTTCAAGGAGAGATGCTGCCTATGTTCTTGTATTCCAAGTGTATGGTATAGAGTTGGATATACACAGTAGATACACAGTAAGACTTGATACAAGTAAATTTCGCTTTTTTTGGGGGGAGGGCAGGGTCTACAGAGTCTCACTGTGTAGATCGAACTCATAGTGATCCACCTGTTTACAGCCTCCCCAGTGCTGCTGGGATTACAGGCGCGTGCCACGTTGCCCAGTTTCAACTACCAGCTCAGCGCGCCCTGGGGGCGGTACAGGCAGGAAGGCCCAGAGATCGAACTCCCAGCCCCTGCATCTGCCTAAGCATGCACTTTAAACCACTCAGCATTTGGCTGGCCTCGCTAAGAAATTTTTATATTCAGTGACGCAATTAATCTTTACACAAACTTCTACTACCAGCATGCAAAACCGTTATTCTGTTGCTCCCACCTTAAACGGCTGTATTCTCCTAAAGTGAAATGTGATCATCAGCTAACCAGAAAATGTGCACGGTGTCGCTGCAAGTCATGTGGATGCCAAAAGTCTCTGTGACCTCAATTTCTTATAGCAATGGATTGAGGTAAATCCAGATTTTAGTATTAGATGTGAATAAGGAGTGACTTCCTCAAGCCCAACAGGTACTTCCTGATAAACAAGTTGCCCAAAAGAGGGATTTGGTAGATTTTCTTCAGTGAGTTTAATCTCAGGATGATGTGCCTTTCTTTAGTTGTTGTAGCTGTGATGAGTAGATGAAATGTGAAAATATATTCTATATTAATGTAAAGAGCCTTAACAAATTGTCATGAACCTTGACATTTTTACTGATAACAGGAATATATAAACAATTCTGACAGTTCATTGTAGAAGCTAATGCATAACTTAAAAAAATATTTTAACATGGGTCTCATTTTCCAAATACACATATAGGCTCTTGAGTAATTTATATAGGGCAGAGAAAGATACCAAATTTCCTTTTATTAGTGTATATGTGCAATATGTCACAGTTATATTCATTTACAGGAATTGGTATCTGGAATGTAGAATGTTTTGATCAACTTTATTTATCTGATTCTGTGCCCTTGAATGCCCTGGAATGCAAACAGAAACACATCTTTAATAACGACCCAAATAAGAAATAATTTATTAGATTTTTTCTGTAAATCACTATTGGAGTCATCACTCAGAATCCAGATCTGGAGCATCAATCTCAGGAGGCTACAGCACTAAATTCATGAGCTTTAGAGATGATGACTTTGTATTTCCTAAGATGAAAAATGCCTGGGCTTCCTGAGATGGTGAGATGAGCAGCTACTAATCTGCCATTTCTTCTACAAAGCATCTCTTCCTCCTCCTCTGGTTCTTATATTACAGAGAAGTGTATTACTTGATTCATACTACATAATGTCAAAATATCTTAAAACTATTCTTCTCTAGTACTAAAACATCAGAAAAATGGACCAAATAGATTTACACAAATAGTTAAATCAAGAGCAAAATATCATTCTTCATGCAAAATGCAAGAAAACAGGTTTATTCCTGTTTGTGGAGCTTAACCTTCTGTAAAAGTAATTAGATATATAATTAAAAAGCTATTTGGAATTATTAAAATCCTGTTATCTTATGGCATTTAAAGATAAATGCAAATGTCAGAGAGGATGAATTCATTAAAATTTCTATGTAAGGGATAAATTGTGGATGGAAGGTGTTACTTCTAAAAATGTTATAGTTTCTGGGAAAGTTTGACCTGCAAAGATGACAGTGAAAGTAAATTTATCTTTTTGTAGGCTTTGAAATAGCAATCAGCTGCTCTTCACAAATACTTATTTTTGAAGTTTTTAAATCAAGTACTAATAAACTCATAGTGATACTTCAGAAATGATGTCCTTTTGAAGGACTTTATCACTTTATCAGTTATATTAAGAAATGTCAGTATATCTCATTCTGATATATAATCAGTAGCCTACTTGTCAAGTGAAAGTATGTCTTTAGCTTAATTTCCAAGTTGTGAATTCAAAGGCTGTTACTTTGAATAAAATGGTCAATTGATAAAATTCCTCATTGCCCAAACTGTTTGATAAAATTATCAGAAATTGAGGCACTGTGGGGAATTGTGTGCTACTTGTAGCAGAATGTTAATTTGAAACAAGTCTGTTCAGGGTCCCTAGGTTTTTTGTTATACTCTTTTAAAAAAATCACAATTACTCTTCAGTAATCAAATTGTTTTCTAGTAGTAAATGAGATTGAAAATTACCACATGTCATTTATGTGGCTTTATATTCTTACTCTTTTATGTCTTTATAAATACAATACTCAGGAAGACAAACTTTAAGAAGTCATATTGTAAAACAGACAGCAACATTAATTTTTGCCAAATATATGATTTTAAATAACTAAGCAAAAGAAGTTGTCTTTTAGTATTATCTAAAATTTAAAGATAACATAAAAGACTAAAAACAATCACCTTAGGGAAAGAAAAATCATTATGCCTATTTACTCATGATTCAAGAATAAAATCAAGACCAAATCAGACATTGACTGTTTAGAGAAATGTCAATCTTAAATTTTAGAATAATAACATTTTTTCTGTGTAGCATATGATCTCACAGCATCAGTTTCCCATCTTTATCAAATTGAAAGACATTGCAGCCTACCAACATGACCCATGTAGCACAAGTAACTGAATTCTCAGGATCATATCTAAAAGCAAAACAACTCAACAGATTATAACAGAAACTAATCATCTTTTGAATTTTTTTTTTCAGAACAAGGGATCGAACTCAATCCTTGCGCTTGCCAGGGAAGTGCTTATTCCACTGAGCCATCCCCCGGCCCCATCATCTTTTGAAAATTTAACAATATCCTTCGACCACTCCTTTTCAGTGGTGTAACTGCAGATTTCACTCTAGGGTGTTGAGAATCTCTGTAACTGGAGGCATCTTCACACACAAGGTATCTTCACACACTTGGTGACAATGAGGGTTTACTTCACTAACTCACTATCAGTCCCCTTCCTGTAATATGAATCAGAACTGGGATAGATGACAGAAAGGTAACAAGAGACTCATATTTACACTAGAATTTCAGAAATAAGACCAAGAGACAGTTGCAAAAATATTAATAGAATAAATAGAATCATTCAAATTCAAATGTATAAGAGAGCAGGGAAATAAAAATGGAGGTGTCTGAATTCCCTTGTTGAGAAAGCTTTCAGAAATAGAATATCCATTCTGAAAAATGGGTCTTAGGAGAACCATTTTGATCGTAAAATATTCAAGTAAGTGTACATGCTCACATTGTACAAATGCTCTGGGGCATCCTGAACTTTTAATAACTGAGAGAGTACTGTGAATGGCAAATGTACAGATAACTATTCTTAGCTCAGATTTATTAAAAATTTAGTTTCCCTTAATAAAATATATAAATGTAGTGAGTCTAGGCATGCCTTTACTCCACATGCAAATTTTATTTATCATTGAATAATGTAAAATGGTGACAAACTGCAAATTAAAAAAATGTATTCAGACTTTGAATAGTAGATGATTTTTACACAACATCTAAGAATTCATCCAGTTGAAAAATCTAATAAATACAAAGAATGTGGGAAACTCCACACTAACCATGACAGTGTCAGGAATGTTCCGATGGTATAAGATCTCTGAAGGACTGTAGCAGGGTATGTACAAAGAGTTCCTAACTTACTAGATATCCCATGCTGGAGAGGAACCAATGAGATGTGAGTACTGTGGTTATTAGGAAAACAAAATTAAGACTGTGAAATAAATGTTTTGTTATTAACTCAATAATTACATTTCATAAAAAAGTTCATTTCCTTGCGAAAGTGTGAGTAAATTCAGTTGTTTTGAAAGCTTTATGTTCAGTTTTTACTACATTACTGTTTTGATTTAGGCTGACCTTAAACTCACTCCCTTGAACTCAGGGTATTGTTCTGCTTCATCCTCCAAGGACTGAGATTACAGGAATTAGCCTCCTTTTGGTTATCATATTATTATCTGTAATGTATCCTATGATTTAAAACTGAGTGGGAAGGAAGACTGTTCTTTATAGTACACAATAATAGGATGATTTAAAAATACAAGAAAGAGAAACACCTTATCAATAAATCATCATGGATTGTCTTTATTTAGGGGATAGCTTTCTTCATAAGACAGCACTTTCTTCATCTTTTATACTAAAAAAAGAAATCTAAGGACTGCCGGTTATATTCATCACTTTTATAGCTCATTCTTTTTTTCTTTTTTAAGATATATTTGGTACAGTGTCTCACTATGCAGCTCGGACTCGTAGTGATCCTCCTGCCTTCAGCCTCTCCAGCTCTGGGATTATAGGTGTGCGCCACAACGTTCGGACTTGGTCCAGGCTCAGTACTCCTGGGGCCAGCAGGGCTTCTGGTGCCGGTGATTGAAAGCAGGTCCTTGTGCTTGCCGAAGCAGGCTCTTAGTCTACAGAGCTATCGTGCCAGCCCTAGAGCTCATATTTCTTTCATTATACACTGGACATGTAAATAGAGCCTGATTAATATCAACAATATTTTTGTCATATCCCCTCTTCCAATTTGTTCCTGTCTTATCTTTTCTTCTTCTTGATTTAATATGTCTACAATTCTGTTAGTTTTGGCTAGAACTGCTTATACACTTTTGATTCAAAGCCTGTAATTATTGTTGGGTTAGTCTGAAAATGTTATTTCATTTTACAATTTAAGTTTTGAATCAAATACACCACAGATTATTCTATTTTTTTATGTATTTAGTACAGGGTCTACAGTATCTCACTACACAGATCAGACTCATAGTGATCCTCCTGTTTTCAGCCTCCTCAGTTCTGGGTTTACTGGCCCACACCACCACGCTTGGACTTGATCGCCAGCTCACAATGTCCTGGGGTGTGGCATGGGGCAGGGAACAAATTGTAGTTTGCCACCTTGCCAGGCCAGACCTTATCAGTTTTTAACTTTAAAAAATGCAAATATAATCTGAGTCATTAAAACTTTTCCTTTATCTGGATTTACATATAAATGGAACAAAAATATAGTTCTTCCTAGCTTATTTTATTAATTTTTTTCATTCAGTATTTTTATTTTGTTTTGTTTTTAAAAGTTTCCAGACAATATTGCATGCATCACCAGTTGCTTTATAATAGTAATACACCAATTTGAGGCTATAACAATGTTTCCATTTATTGATAAGTTGATGGGTGCTTGGATTTATTCCTGATGTTAAAAGTTGCAAATAAAGCAGCTATAAACAATTGGTATGTGTTTTGAAGCACATGTGTTTTTATTTCTGTTTGGTAAATATCTAGGGATTGGACTTCTATTTTGTGTGGAAAGTGGATGGGTGCCTGTATTTATAAAAAAGTGTCAATTTATACTATATATTTTCCTCTCAGTAGGTCCACCTTTTCAGATACATCACAATCATTTTTTGTTTTGAGATTTTCTTTTGCACATACTGGGGACTGAACTAGGAACCTTGTGCCACTCTAGGAGTTGGTAATGGTGTCTCACTCATGAATTTGCATATCACCTTTAATGACTGGTATTGAGCATTGACTAAGTGTTGGATCCCAAAAGTCTTTTGGAGGGCCATGTTTTAAATACTTGATCAATATCATGGCAATTGTGAGTAGTGGTGGAAACATACACAAGATAAATAAGATAATTACACTACTAATTTCTATTAGTTCATTGAAAAGAACACTTTGTGCTTAAAATGACTAGCCAATTTTGCATGCCTTGTCTTGCAATCTGAGCAACTAATTTGAAGATCATAATAGGTGATACAATAACAATTGTTGATATTCTATTATCATATTTTGAGTCTGCGTCACTGCTTTCTTTTTTCTCTTTAAAATAATAAAGAACTCTTAGTACTTCCTTGCTATCATGAAAACTTTTTTTAGTTCAATTGTTTTAAAACATTTAATTTTTAATTAATTAGTATT
>NW_004524579.1:5472501-5476123 GCF_000260255.1 Octodon degus | reverse complement strand
ATATAAAACCTTTTAACTTTTTGATGTGAAATATGAAGACTAATACTTGTAAAAACAGTACAGAAAATTTCTATATCTCTTACCCAATCTCCTAATGATAGTACCTTATTATTACGGTTTTGCTGTTCCCCCAAACCTTCATGCAGTCATGGGCAGACTCCTAGAGTTTATGATTAACTCATGATCTCCTGGTGTCATGGGTGTGAGTGCTGCTGGGATTATGGGTGCGAGTAGTGCACCCAGGCCAGGGCAGAGAGCCTGAATGCAACTAACGGGAGACAGACTTGCCCTCTGTGGCCACTCTTGCTACTCCTCCTCCCTTTGCTCTCTAGTTGTTTACCGTTGCCATGGAATGTTGCTCTCTGCCATGTGCCGCTCTGCCTTGGAGCCAGCTGAGTGTGGACTGAAACCTCCACTAACTGTGAGCTAAATAAATGTTTCCTTTCCTAATTTTGAGTGTTGGGTATTTGTCCCAACAAGGAGAGAATAGTATCTGAGATCTTTTGAGATATAATAAGAACATTATATAATATTATTATATAATAAGAATAATTACAAAATTCAAGAAATTAACCTAAATAGAAAAAGACAAATTAAATTTCATTTCACCTTTGTCAGTTTTTCAATTAATGCATTCTGATCCAGGTGACTGTTATAGATTTTTTTTCCTAATCGTTTGCATAACATGCCAGTTTCTTCTTTACTTTTAACCTATCTGTGTTTCTATTTTAATATAGCTTCCTTTTTAAATATAAAATGGGTTATAGGTTTGTTTTGCTTAACTTATTAGTTAATTAATTTTTGATATTAAGAATTTAACTCAGAATCTTGACATTGTGCTACCTCACAAATATATATTTATAATTAAATTTTAAGATAGACTAAATTGTAAGATAGTCTAAATTGCACAGGTGGGATGGAATGTGAAATTCTCCCAAGCCTGCCTCCCAGAATGATTACAGACATAAACCACCAGTCTAGCTAATTATATTTGCTTTAACAAATATATTTCAGTATGCTAGAGTTTTTAAATAGGTTTATTGAGGATGATTGTACATATTTGATGTTACAACTTTGTGAGCTAAGAGTAAGTTTACATTTGTAAAACCATTGCTGTCAAATTCACAAACATTTTTAAACTCCTAGAATTTCTTCCCATCTCTTATATATATTGTTTGTTAAGAATATCATATAAAGTCCACCTTCTATCAAAGTAACATAAGACAGAAAGATAGACTTCCTCTCTGTTCCCATCCTTGCTGCTACTCCTTCCTTTGCTCCTCTTGCTCTTTTCCGCCACCATGAACTGATGCTCTCTGCCCTGTGCCACTCTGCCTTGGAGCCAGCCAAGTATGGACTGAAACCTGTAGAAACTGTGAGCTGAATAAACATTTCCTTCCTTTATTTTGGGTGTCAGGTATTTGTCCCAGTAACAAGAGAAGAGTAACTGAGATGGCTGTTTAGATGCATGTTCAAAATCAGCATTTATTTTTGTTCAATGATTAAACTCTCAAACTGTTCACATAATCTCTCCATTTCTCTCCCTTTACATTCCCTGGCAAACACTGCTCTACTCATTTATATGTCTGATTATTTCACAGGAAAATCTATTTTACTTTAGCTACCTGTTCCTCTTTACCAGTGCTACCATATATTTATTTTAATTAATTAATTAATTAATTAATTTTTGTACCAAGAATTGGGAACTGAACTTGGAACCCTGTGCTTGCCAGACAGGCTCTTGTGCTGCTGAGCTACAGCCCAGGACCTAATTTCAAATATTTATATGGCCTTTTATCAAACTCCTCAAATTGTTATTTTAATGATTTTGTAATGGAAATGCTTTTTGTACTCTGCTTTTGTGCTGTAATTACTTTAATCATAAGAAAACTGTACTAATTGGATCAAATAACTTCCTTGAGATGTGCAGTGTCTGAGTAATGCTCTATGACTAATGCTCCCTTATTCAGAAACTATGGGTGTTACAGATTTTAAAAGACAAAGGGGAAGGAGGAGGGGAAAGATATGAAAGAGCAGAAAGCTATGCTAGGAAGCATTCTTTGAAAATATTTCTTTGTTTGGGATTTATTTTTATCGCTTTTGAAAGGCTTATGAGTCTTTTTAACAAGTAATATGAATGATGGCATTGATAGTGAAACTATCTCTGACTTTGAATTGAGTCTGAATGAATAACAAAGACATTTTCTGTAATAATATTCCTGTGAGCTATTATGTTGCTATATTCGATATTGCTAGAAAAGCTAAAAATTGTAAACTATATTCAAACAAAGCAGATTTACTCAAATGATCATATAAAGATGAAGTGAGTTAAAACAACTCATTATTGACCCAGCTAGTGTTAAAAATATTCAGTTTTCTGGCCAGGTAGATGGCTCAGTGGAATAAGCACTTCCCTGGCAAGTGCAAGGGTCTGAGTTCAATCCCCAGTTCCACAAAAAAAAATAATAATAATAATAAGTTTTCCTTAAGAAAACAATAAAGAACTTTTTACTTGCTTCGTTTCTTGATTTTGCATATATTTTGTAATTTTACTTTTAATTAGTCACATGAATAACTTTTTAAAATTCATGTCAAGGGGCTTAGTGATATTATGATTTAATATCATCTATAATTTTCAAGCAGATAATGTTCAAGTTGCAAATGCAAGCTTGTAAGTCAGGGAGAAATTTTTTTCCTTAAAAAACTTATACATAATATAGTAAATATGAGAACAGAACATGAGAAAATGAAGTATATAGGACAATTTTTAGAGGAGCATAAGAATAGTTTGTTAAGCACCACTGGGCAGTATAGCAATAAACAGAATCCAAAATCAAAACTGATGACATTGTACAGTCATTGTTACTCACTAAATAAAGTTGGTACTACAGAAAATTCAAACCTAGCAGGCACCAGCCAAGTCCTTATCATCCACCAAACACTGAACTCAGTGCAACATGTTCCAAACTTAGGAGGGAAAAAATATTATTTTATGTGAGGAATAAATAAGCTGGGACTGCTAATTAAATTGGCCTAAGCATGCATACATTAGTAGTATGCTCAGTATTGGAGTGCTTAGTAATGACCAAGCACCGGAAGCAGATTAATATAAGTCCCAGACTACAAGAAACAAAGTACATATTACTTAGTTCAATTTCAGTGCTTCATAGGTGACCAACTAATTGATGGGTGTTTAAGTGAAAGCTGAGCACGTTGGTCCAAACCTTTAATTACACCCTTTTGCAGACTGAGGCCAGAGGATCACAGTGAGTTCAGAGCCATCATAGGCTACTTAGTGAGTCCAAGGACAGTCTGAACTATGTAGTGAACCTGTGTTAAAGAAAGAAAGAAGAAAGAAAGAAAGAAAGAAAGAAAGAAAGAAAGAAAGAAAGAAAGAAAGAAGGAAAGGAAGAAGGAAAGAAGGAAAGGAAGAAGGAAAGAAAGAAAAGAACCAAAAAATAAAAGTGAAAAAAAAAAAGAATAATACCAATTAGGCCAGTTGTTTAAGTTTTAAGCAGCATTAGATATAAACACTCTAGTAGCTTAAAAGTATACTACTATTACCAAAATATTACCAAAATCATTATTGTTTATATTACAACATGAGCTACATATATATATA
>NW_004524579.1:5465350-5472261 GCF_000260255.1 Octodon degus | reverse complement strand
ACCAGGTGTTCAGGGTCTCACTGTTAGATCAGACCCATCATGGTGATCTGCCTGTTGACAGCCTCCCAACAGCTGGGATTGCAAGCACTTACCACCACGCCCAGTCTCAATTGCCATCTCAGCATGCCCGGGGTATGGGCCGGGCATGGCAGGCCCTGGACTGAACCCCTGGGCTCTGCGCCTACTTGCAAGTGCTTTAATCCACTGAACTATTTGGCCAGCCCTTGTAATCCAGTTCTTTATTCACATTTTGATCCCTTTAATGAACTGTAAAAATAGACAAATGGATGAGTTTGAAAAGATTTTTTCTAATTTTATTTTATTTTAGTTTGAAGAGTAAAAACAGAAGCAGAAACAGAAAGCAGAAACAGGGTAGCATACAACAATACATATGTTATAGAATTTCAAAATAGGAATAGCTAATTAACAATGGTTGCTATATTTTCTATTTTTATTGATGAACTTGTTGCTCAGATTTTTTTGTTGTTGTTCAGATTAACAGATATAGTCATGAAAGATTCGGGAAACAATTGAATATTGGCACTTGCTCTCAATAATTCTTAATTTCTTTCCTTGTCTTTTTTTGTTTCAATTTATTTTAAAGAGAGTATAATAATTGATAATTAGAAAAAGTACACAATTAGAAGACCACGATGAGAGGTATTCAACCACGGGTTTTGTATTGCACATTGCAAGTTGATATACAGGATGACTGCATTGATTATATTTATAATTTTCACCAGTTTTTTTAAAATAACAGTTAATGTTTAGAATTTTCACTTGACTAACTCGGTATGTTCACATCTGTGATCTGTGCAACTACATCAAAGACTTTAAAATTTTGGTAGATTATAATAAATGCTAACACTGGTGAGAATTAAGGTCACCAAAGTCTCTGTTTTGCTAGTAATTGTTTACTAATTTTTAAATTCTTCTTAATCAGACATAAAATAGCAAGGAAACAGTTTCAAAACAGGTTAGTTGGATAGTTACAATAATTAATACATTGAAAATACAAATTCTCTAACTGCAATGGAAAAACCTATCTCTGACAAAATAAAACAAAACAAAAAAGGTGGCTGTAAAGAAAGGACCATTTTACTGTGAAAAAATATATAATGTATATACAAGAAACTTAAGATAGATATACAGCTACTTTCTCTTAGTTCATTGAGAAGAAAGGTTTGTACTAATATTGTTTAGACAAGATGTGACTGCATCTTGTCCTCTGAATAACTAATACAAAGGCAACAATATTTACTAACTTTGAAACATAAAATGATTGATAAATACAATTTCCAAATAAAATCTAAACTTACTGTGAATTGACTGTTCTATCAATTTTAAGTTTGGCTGAAAAGATTTTAAGAGCCCCTCTGTGTTGTTAAAATATAAAATTATAATTTGAAACTTGAACATTTAGTATTTAAGGCATTTCTGTTCATAAAAGTTAAGATATTTGAAAATCTGCTATGATATTATGAATTTTAGACAATATTTTGCTCAATATGTACTGTATCTCAGTTAGTTTCACTTTTTCCAGGTAAAACTAGTAGAATGTGTGTGTTTTTAATGACCCTTCATGACCCTGCACATTGCATTCGGTTTACTGCTGAGTAGTATCTCCCAGTCTATTTTAATACTAGATGAGGTAAAAGGAAACAGATTCCTGAGAGAGCTCTAGTTATGCTACTTGTCACACTAATCCCATATTTGCTGGCTCAACACATTCCTAGTGTGACAGGTTTCATAATCTTTCACACTTGTGCAGTTCAGGTTCAGTGACTGTTTCTGAACAAACTTGATTTCACAATGTCACAATACCTCCCTTGAAAAACAAACCATGGTTATGAACCATGCAATTTTTAAACCAAATGATAAATCTGTAGACCTCAGTGAAGAATGTGATGATTACCAAAACATAATCTGAATAAATTTATATAACTAACTGTTTGAATACATATTTATTATCCTATTTCTCTAAAAGAAAATAGAACATCTTGTTCTTTTCCAGAACTGAATAGAACAAGTGTACTGTGGATGTACGTTCATTGAAATGATTTTTTATTGTGGAGTGAAATATTGTTTTGAATATACCAGCCTTTCATTAGTAATTATGAGCTGTGCAAATTAATTGTTTTTTAAATATACTCAATGAAACTGTTCTGTCTAATCATATAAACTAGAAGAGACTAAAGTATACCATTTTCTGGTACTGGATGTTTCTAGAGGATTATGTTATCTCCCAATATGAAATGACAAGGAGTATGTTGCACTATTCTGCTTAGACAAAATGACCTTAGATGCTGACTAGAATGCCTGTAGGAATTCACTATAGTAAAATACAGTAGCAAAACCCTCTTTTTTCAATAATATTATTGAGAAACAAATAGTAATGAGACAGTTTCAAATTGGATTAGTAGGACAGCTTCAAAAATTAATACATTTCATATTGTTGTCATAGTGGTTATTCATTGTACAAGATGCAGACATGACATCCTGTTACACTATTAGAAAAAATCTTTCTATTCATTGAATTAAGAGAATGTACATTTATATCTATCCTAATTATTTTGAATATACAGGTACAAAATGGTTGTTCATTTGTATCCCTTTTTTGTTTAGTTTTGTCACAGAAGGTCATTCCATTGTCATTTAAATATCATAGGTGAATGAATTCAGCAAAACATTCCAAAATAGTGCAGTAGTCCATAATACTAGTGGGTTTTCCATAAGACTGGCATTGTCAGAAGTTGTTGACTTGACCTAAAAGCTACAATTCTTGTTGCATAGGTCTTGCTTTATTTTGGTCCTAACCATCCAGCAGAAAAGTATAAAAATGAAGTATAAGAAGTAAAGCCATGATGTTATGTTGAGCTGTCGGGGACTCAGGTCAACAATTTCTGACATTGCCAGTGAAGCGGAAGACCCAATACTACTGTGGACTGCTGGACTCTTTTAGAATATTTTGCTGAGTTAACATACCTATAATGTTCAAATAACAGAACTAAACAAAAAAAGGGGATGCAGATGAATATCCATTTTGTATCTGTGTATTCAAAATGGTTAGGATAGATATATAGTTACATTGTCTTAATGAATAGAGGGATTTGTTCTAACAGTGTTTATAAATAGAATATCATGTCCACATCTTGTACAGCAATTAACCACTAGGAAGAATGTATATAATGTGTTAATTATTGAAACTGTCCTACCAATTTGGTTTGAAACTGTCTCATTGCTATTTGTTTCTCAATAAAATTATGGAAAAAAAGAAGTTGTTGACTTGAGCCTTTTACAGCTCAGCATATTAATATGGATTTATTTTTTTATACCTCATTTTTATACTTTTCTGCTGGATGGTTAAGATCAAGATAAAGCAAGACCTATATAATAAGAAATGTAGCTTTTGTATCTGACAAGGTCCATCAAATCCCCTCAGGATTTATCCTGAAACTCTGTACTGCAGTTTGTAGATCCTTTGTCAGTGTCAGCCATGTGGATGAGTCACGGCCATTCTTGACCAATTTGCTGTCTGTGAAAGCCTTAGAAAATGTTTTCTGTCCATATGACTTTCCTTAGGCATACTCTACATCATCGATCACATTCCTCTGTGGTTCCATAATCTCCTTGATCAGAAAATTTGGGACATAACTGAGTTGCATGTTATAGTACAGGTTCTTGTGTCTTCACTGACCTTGAAAGGCTAGGGCCAAAATGTTGGCTGTCCTTGCAGCCCTCCTTTTTCTCTAATATTTGGTCTGCAAATGTAGGTTGTTAACCCTCCAGAAGAGAAGCTTATTGTTATTACCCTACAACCTAGGCAGTTGAGCTTACCCTCACTATCTGTCTGAATATCAGACATCTTAGGCATGACATATAATAGGTATTTTTCATCAAGTATTGATTTGTTAAATTTTAAGTCCCTAAAGAACATGATGAAAAAAGTTTAAAACATAAAAATATATTTAAAAATTAGGCATAAACAATTACATATTTTTACACAGAAGTTTAGAAATCTAACCATATATAGCATTGTAGCAAGATAGTCCCACAACATCCCTCTTCCTTTCTCCTACCTTCTTTCACCACCCCCTTTCTTTTTAAACAAACATCTACCTGAGAGAAAGCATGGCAGCAACCGGCATGTCATGACAAACAACACATATTTAGAAGACCAGAATGACATGCATTCCAAACATGACCCTACTATTACACATTGCTATCTTCAGTGTAGTTGGTTAGTTCACAAGTATCAACATACATAGTTAGTCAGGGTGAGAATCCTACTAATTAACTGCTAGTTTCAAAACCCTGCTGAAGATTCTCAGGATCATTGCCTTGCCCATCTTGTACATATAAATGCATGGCTTTACCCCTGTCATGTTCCCTAGCTTTTTTCCTTGCTCTCTCTTCATTGTCTAATCCTCAAGTTCTCGCTTTCCTTCTAATTGTGTTATACCTTTCTGTTTGTATTTCTTCTTTTGAGTTCTTATACTAGTGAGACTATATGATATTCACACATGTGAGTCTGGTTTATTTCTCTTATGAGTATATCTTGAAGTGGCATCCACTTAGGTATTAAGGCTTCAAGTTCATCATTCTTTATAGCTGAGAAATACTCCATTGTATAAAAATACCACATCTTTTTCATTCATTCCTCAGGTGATGGGCATCTTGGTTGTTTCCAAGTTTTGGTTATCACAAATCGTGCTGCTGTAAACATAGGTACACATATGTCACTATGATACGATGTTTTCAGTTCCTCATGGAAAATTCCCAGTAGGTGAATAGCTGGTCTGAATGGGATTTCCAGTCCTAGTTTTTAAGTCTTGTCATGAAATAACTTCTATGCCTGCTGCAAGCTTTGTAACATAATAAAACCTGTGTCTTACTTGGGTAAAATCAAAGGCAATGAAATGATCAGCAGAACACAAGATGCGGTTTTGTCTAAATCTTCAGCCACATCAGAAGATGTACCTTTCTGAACATGTTAGTTTGTTAAAAAATGGAATCTTAGAGTGAGTAACTCAACTTAAAGGGGAGTCAGTAATTACAAAAGAAACATCCCGTCTGTCTGTTATTAAAATGTGAGAGATATGATTCCTGGAAATAACTTCTTGTTTAGAGAAAGGTCGTTTAATATCTCAGCTGGAATACATTCTTTTTTGAAGACAATATGTCTATGATATCAATTTGCTATACTTTGGCTTTTACCTAAACAACACACATTATTTTTTATTTAATGTTCAAATACTCTGATTCTTTAAATCAGTATTATAGGGACTGGAGTACATTGATAGAAATGGGCGTTTATCTCTTAGCTCAAAGATGGAGTATCTAAAATTCTTTTCTAAGTATTCATAGGCAGTCCAATAACAGCCATCTCAGTTTGACCCACCACCTAGTAGCTTTCGACCAGGAACAGGCAATGATTTTCTGCACCATGATATCACTCACGTAACAGGATACAAGAAGTAAGTAAAATCCTGTATAATGATCAGAGAGAAAGACAAAATAATCATGTCATCATTTCAAAGAAAATGAAACTAACAAATTTTGTTTTGCTTTTCGAATATATTAAATATGAAGTAGCAATGGAAAATGGGGTAAACTGAATGATAAACTCAAGAATGAAGAAAAGTGTTTCTATTGCTAAAAATTATTCCACTGTATCCACATATAGTTTCATGACTTTAAGCCTACTTGGAAAAAATTCTAGTAGTAGTTAAAAAGTATTTCACGATTTTTCTCATAATGAATGCAGTAGTGAACCAGACATTAAACATGGGTAGCCCATACATAATGAATCTTGTCACTACACCTGTACTCATATTTTGAAATCTGAGTACTGGTATAACTTGTCATAATGGGTATTTACTCTACTATATGAAAATAGGAATATCAAAGGATATATATGTCTATATATATATATATATATATATATATAGAGAGAGAGAGAGAGAGAGAGAGAGAGAGAGACTTAGTGTGATAATCTTTCACTATAATTTTAACTTAGTTGAGGTCAGTGGTCTATAAGTGGCATTCATAAAGGAATCATTGTCCTGGAAAAGTCAACTTCAAATTCAGCTATGCCTTAGAATCCTGTGCGAGTATCCATGGGAGATAAGAACACTGTATTTACTAAAACATAAAAATATTCACTTGCTTTATTTACTGTGGCCTATTGTTATATAAGTTCAATTCACATACTCCGTTATACTTCACATCTTTAAATAATTTATGATATATACCACAATGTCAATGCTATGTAAATATTTTTCAACTTCATTGTGATAGAGTAATATAATGACAAGAGTGAGAATTCCCTACATGTTTGTATGGAAGCAATATTTTTCCCAAGTATCTTCAGTCCAAGTTTATTGAATCAATAAATGTATAACACTGGGACATGGAGGGCTTGTTTTGAGCTTTTCGAGTATCCTTAACTTTAATTAGAAACTCATTGCACTGTTTCATATTATGAATAAACCGTGAATACTCAGATTAAATATGCAATGCCTTATTTAACCAGCTCATTAAATTATTCAAAAACTACTGATTTGAGGAAAACATTTCTCTCCTCTTTAAGAATTTAATTTCATTTGCTAATAAGTGAACGAGTAGATAAATTCTTATTCTATCATCTAGCCATGAAGCGGAAAAGGGAAAGGAAAGGAGGAAAAGACTAAAATTCAAAGAAAGGACAGAATGGAAATAAAACAAAACTTTGTCAATGTGAGGAGAAGGTGGGTTGAAGGGATGAGGGGGAATTGGGGGAAAAAAGAGCAATCAAAATATAACATGTATGGGTATAAATTCTCTGTGATGAATATATATCTAAAGTGTACCAATAAAGGAGCTGGGGAGATGGCTCAGTGGAATAAACGCTTCCCTGGCAAGCCCAAGGG
>NW_004524579.1:5438066-5465250 GCF_000260255.1 Octodon degus | reverse complement strand
TATATATATATCTCCTTTAAAAATTCTGACACATGATAAAACATGAATGAAACTTGAAGACACTTCACTAAATGAAATAATCCCATCATAAAAGAAAAAAATGGCAAATTATCCCACCTATAAGAAATACCTTAAAAATCAAATTCTTTGCCAGGGATATAGCTCAGTGTGGTACAGCACAAGGGAAGCACGAGGTCCTGAGTATGAGTCCCACTAGAAAAAAACACTGAACAGGTGAGTAAAATCATAGCTGCCCAGAGCTGGGGAAAGAAGGAGTAGGGAGGGAATGCTCACTGGATAGTTTTGTTTTATTTGGGGAAACTGAGAAAGCACCGGTGACAGATGATGAAGAAAGGTACCCAACAATATGACTCTACGCAGTGTCACGGAACTGCATGTTTAAAGTAATTGAAATGATGGACCTTAGTTATGCTTTATCACAATAAAAGTAAAAGATCCAAAGCAGCTTCATTTGAAATTAACATCTTATCATGTTATTCATATTTATTGTTGGCCCTGAGAGATAATTTAAGATTTTTTCACCTACAAAGTTAATCCAACTTGTGATTCAATACAAATATTAACATAAATTAATATAAATTACACATACATTTCTATTTGCAATGAATTTATCAAATCTTTAAGATACAGCTCTTTTATATTTCATAAACATCAATGTTACAAATCATGAAAATAAAGGAATTTTACTTAACAACTTGGGGGAACTTGGTAATTAATGCTCTGTGTGATGTAGATTTAATAAAATAAATATATAGATTTTGTATTACAATAGATTCTCATAATTTTAGGATATATGTAGACTATCTTGAGACATATACATTAAATTAAGTTATTGATTTCTTAATTTTGTATCAATTTAATATTCTTAATTCCAATATTATTTTTATGAAGATTTCACTGAGTCTATGTAATTTTTGGCCTTAGAAGTATTTGTAATATGGAAAACAGAAACATTAATAATTGGGATTCTGATGTGTTCCTTTGTGGTAATGGCTTTCAAATTGTCAGTAAAATTGTGAGGTCTTGCATACAATTTGGTTCTCCTACTTTCAGTTTCCCTTTTTCAATAGAAAAAATACTTTTACCTCCTATAGATGTTTAAGTGAGTTGTATATGTTAAATACTTATGCACTCACCATATATATGCTTAAACTATATATTTTAAAGTAAATGATAAATATAGTATGATCATTCTGATACATATTTGATACCATATTGAATTTATAAAGTTCAAAGCCTTTTAAAATAAATGTTTATCATTAATTCATGTAACAGTCTTCATCTTTAGTTTCACTTAATAGAAATATTTTCAAACAATTCACATTTTAAAAATGATGGTGTTTTCAGAGTAATATCTTTTATGCCATTGAAAAGCACTATGATACCAAGGAGAGTTATTTAAAAATGACATTCTCTATACATCACTGTTAAAAATAAATTGATGTAGGTTTATGCTGCTCTTTTATCTGTAAGAAAAAAGAAGGCCCTATCACAGTTGACTGACAAAATATTTCACACATTTTATTTTATTGAGAACAAGAAAAAAAGAATCAGCCAACACTGTCTCTTACATTTACTTGATGGATTCATGAATTATGACCTTTAAATATCAAATTAAGAAGTTATTACATAAACATTTCAATTTCAAATCTTGTTACCTATATTTGCAGAATGAGGATATTCTATTTAAGGAGGAAAACCTTGGGATATGTCAGAAAAGCAAAAAATGATACAGTTTAGAATTTGACTTCATAGTCTGTCATCCATCTGTTTCTCTAGCATTGGATTATATAAATAAAACAGTGGAATGCCTAAGATGAGAGCACGTACTGAAATACAAGTCAGCGTGTCCAAGATGCTGGAGATTATGGCACACAGATAGGACACAGAATGGCTGATGACCCGTCTTTGCAAGACACATACATTTGAATCCAGGATAAGTCAGGTTAAGTTGAAGAGCCTTCTTTTTGTTTTCTTTTTGAGACAGGGTTTTTATATGCAGTTCAGGTTTGCTTTGAGCTCACTTTGTAGCCTAGGATGGCCTTGAACTCAATTATCCTTCTGTCTGGGCAGCCCAAGGGGTAGGATAACAGCTGGGTGCCACCACGCCCAGGAAATTAAAGCCTCTTAAGAGAAAAAATATGTATAAATAAGTTACAGGAAATATAAATTAACACCACGCTCTTATGTATTTCCTGGAACTAACTCTCTCTCTCTCTCTCTCTCTCTCTCTCTCTCTCTCTCTCTCTTTTTTTTTACTTTTGTGTAGTAAACATTTTGTGCTGGTACTCAAGAAACAATTTAAGAAAATAAATGTTAAAATTTAGCTATTTTAAGGAAATTTTCTTTTTAATTGGTACATAAGTATGCATATTTATTGGATGAGCCATTCCCAAATTCATTTTATCTGTGTCCCATACTCATTCCCATTATTTTACTGTTTTTAAGCTTCATTGTATAGGTGACAACATCTGATACTCATTTTTGTGTGTTTGTACTTTGCTTACATTAGGGAAATTTCCATTTTTAGGGAATATTTTTGGTATAGTGACTATTATATCAAAAGAAATTTCTTTCAGAAAGCTATGAATTTATGACTCATACAAGGCACTGTTAATAACTTTGAACCACTTCTGAAAACTAGTGTTCAAGTATAGCCATGGAGCTACTGTGTATAACAACAGAATGAAAGGAAGAGGGGGCCACGCACCTCACCAAAATGGTCTGCATGAATGCACTCTACATAGTACCGTGTCATGTCCATACCTATGTAGAACTGTAGAGATAAATAAAACACAGAGGAAAATGTAGAGAAATTAAATAACTCTGAAAATAAAACTTCCTGAATTACAGCAACAAATCTCATTTGTAGGAAGCAAACATCTAATAATGGTTTAATCTCAAAATCTAAATGGAAAGAATTACTCTTGTCTTGGAGCTGGAATGAGACCTGGATAAAGTCCACCACAGCATCAATGTTTGTCTATCTGTTCAGATAAAGCTTAACTGTGTTCCTTTTCTTTTCTTTTTTTTTTTAATTTTTTATTTTTATTTGTGTGTGTGTGTGTGTGTGTGTGTGTGGCCAGCTCAGCCCACCAGGGGGCGGGGCTGGCTGGCATGTGGTGCTGGGGGATTGAACCGCGGTCCCTGTGCTTTGCTAAGCTTGTTCTAAGTAGGTGCTTTAGACCACTGAGCCTTCTCACCAGCCCCTGTGTTCCTTTTCATTCAAATAATTTCCCCCACTTAACTACTCTTTTGCCTTACACAGATGTTACACATTTCTGTAAAGTAAAATAACAGAAAAATATAAAAGACAGATAAGTTCAATGAAATGTAATTGAATGAAAACAAGATAATACGATTTTGCAAGTGCAAGGACAAAAAGCAAGTGTTAGACCATATTTTCTGTGTATTCTAGATGTGGCACATATTTCGATGCTAAGCACAATGACAGGGACATCACCTGCACAGTCAACGCTTCAATCACAGATAAATTGTCCCTGTGAGTCCTCTGAAAGTAGAGAAAAATGCATTTTCAGGGCAGCATTTTCTAAGATTTTATAACAACATTTTGAAATATTCATGATCAAAAGGGTGTATGATAAAATAGATCTAGAAAATTCAACATGTTTAGTCCCCAATTCCATTCTTAAAATTTCTGATATTCATGACACTTGTTAGCATATTAAAACTTACATGCATTTCAAACTTCATGTTTTTCAAATTAATTTGATCAAAATTATTTTTAAAAACTGTCTTCCCTGCATCTCAGTATTTGTCCCAAGTCTTACTCTTTTGTATGTATCAGAGTTCAAAAAATCTTGCATACTTATGTCTGATAACCTCAGGAACAAATTTGATAATAACAGTACATAATATAGCAAGAGTTCTTAAATTTCTATTCTTGTTTTGAAGTTCTGTACCATTTGCATTGTTGCATGTTGCTTTGTTTGTATTTTTGCTTTTGTCATTTGCTTTGCTTTTGTTTTGTATTTATTTTTTAAAATAAAAGTAAAAGTGTACAAAGGCCATGCCTTGGACCGATTCCAAAGAGAAACATCCCATGGCCATATCAAAATACATCTGCAGTGTTACTATTTTCCTTTATTGTTGCCCATAGTTTTGCAAGAGTTGGTGCTAGGATTCAGAAGACAGCAAGAGAGGAAATGCTGATGGAGCCTTTGCAAAGGTGCAGGTCATGTGCAGAAATCAAGTCTGCCATACAGTGAAGGGACTCAGTCGTGGCTGCCATGGAGGAAGCGGTCACAAGGTATAGGTGATTAGCAGAGGTCTAACCTCTTGGTCAAGGCTTGTTTTCACCAGATTCTCAGGAGGATGAACCTGGGATTAAATGGGCAGCCAAAAATGTAAAAACTTTAATAGACCAAGAGGAGAAGAATGACATTCCTTCTAACACAACTGTTTGGGTAGGATTTTCTCAGGGAGGAGCTTTCCCTTCATACACTGCCCTCACCACCCAGCAGAAGCTGGTGGGCATCACTGCGCTGAGTTGCTGGCTTCCATTTCGATCTTCATTTCTGCAGGGTCCTATCAGTAGTGTTAATGAAGATATTTCTATTCTCCAGTGCCATGGAGACTGCGACCCTTTAGTTCTCCCTAATGTTTGGTTCCCTTAGTGCTGAAAAACTAAAAACGTTGGTAAATCCAGCTAATGTAACCTTTAACACCTATGAAGGCATGATGCACAGCTCCTGCCAACAGGAAATGATGGATATCAACCAGTCCATTGATTAACTCCTACCTCCAGTGGACTGATCTCTCCAAGACACCTTGTGTAGAAGCACACCAGCAGCACTGGAGTAGAGTACGCACTTCTCCCCAAGCCCAGTCTTACAACCTCTCATGTTTACAATGTTAAAATGTTTTGCAAACACACATCAATGACATATAATACATAATATTTCCTTGTGAGAAATTTATGATCTTTTAACTTTCTATACATGTATTTGTATAATGGAATCCAGAATATACTAGTATTAAAATAGGTGAGGTAGATAGCTTCTGTTTTTCACTTATAATTCAGAAAAATAATAAATTATTACAATCAGATTTTTTATTACATCATGTGAAAAATACCAGGGCTTGATCTTTGGAGTGTTTGGAGATCTGATACCACAAGCTGTGCCCACTTCCCTTGGATCCCTTCCAATCAGATTTTCTAATTTTGGACACATAACCTCTCTGGTTCTATCACACTTATCTCTCTTCCTCTCACCACAGCCAAGGGAAATCCTTAAAATTGTGGATGAGAGAGTTTTTATTCCCCTACATATTCAATCATCCTTGCTGGCTGAGCCAAGATTGTTCCTATACGTCCAAAAAATATTGTAAGGATAGTTGGGACATTTTTCTATAATGATGCTGAAAAATGTCTGATGAAGATCCACAGAGAATATTTTTCTCTGACTGAATTATTAAAAGTGGTGGTCGCAATCTTAGCATTGTGTTTATTACCTATACTGTAAAACATACATATAAATTTGTATTCATGACAGATACACAGGATTTATGGCATGGTGCTACCACGCTAATCTGTACTTGCTAAAGTATTATTTTATTTCCATATCAATTATGTTCCATTTGGATAAGTATTTTATCAAAAAATCTTAGAACATATTATTGGCTTTTTGCTTGAGATAATCTAACTGTAGGGTTTAAAAGCCTAATGGCCTAGAAATTTAAGTGAAAAGGGAAAATATTAGAAAGAAAATTAAAGTTGCCCCTAATGTGAGGGAAGTATTGATACAATGGGGCTAAGATCTAAAAATAATAATTTGAGGCATGTGTGGATTAATTTGGAAATTGTCCCTTTAATGTCAATTAAATTCATTGTAACTTTGAAGTAATGTCCTTTGATATATGCTTACCCCTTAAGCCACAACACATAAAAACAGGTCAGGAATATGAATGTAATCTGACTCTACAGTCTTCAGTTAATGAGACAGGGAAAGATAAATATTTTAGTATTTTGATGAATAACTTGAATTTTTGTCTTCTAGCTAGTCTTCCACATGCAGGAAAAGAACAAGGTAACTATCAAAATATAAATACATTTCTTACTCATACTCATTCTGCTTCATATTTGTTGATGTTTTTGTATTTTAGGGAAAGGTTTACAGGGTGTTGAGGGTCTCACTATGAGATTGGACTGATAGTGATCCTCCTGTTTGCAGCCTCCCAAAGGCTGGGATTACAGGCACGCACCATCACATCCAGTCTCAATTGCCATCTCAGCGCACCCCTGGAGCAGGGCCGGAATGGCAGGCCCGGGGATTGAATCCCTGTCCCCTGCACCTGCTTGTAGGTGCTTTAATCCACTGAGCCTTTTGGCCGGCCCTAACTATTTTTACTCTTGACTTTATTAATATATCAATTTTTGTATAGGAAGAATTTGACATATTATAAAATAGTAACACTCTGTCTCAAATCTCCAAATTACACTGACAAAAGCAAAAGAATTAAGTTGCCATATTACTTTTCATGAAGTCTGACATGAGGGTCCTCAATCTTCCAACTCAAAGATTCTTGTAGGATATCTAAAAGTTTTTCTTGTGCATGTTTTCAATTTGAGTCATTTACTGAGCATAAATCCAGGTATTTCTACAATTTGAAAGAAGGAAAACTGTAGGGAGTTGATGATGCCCCAACTAACTTCCAAGAGGACCTTAAGATGAAATGTCCTCTTCTTACCACACTGAATTAAAATAACTTAAAGGTTTGATTGATGATATCTTTGTAGAACTATAACAGTTATGAAACTCTATAGATTAAAAAAACCCTAATCTTATATTTCTTTTCTTCATCTCATTGATTTGTTTGAAGATATTAAATTTAAACTTTAAGATACTAAGCATTAATTTGACAATTATTTTGCTTTTTCAATTTAATACAACAATTTTATAAGTACATTCTCATAGGGCAACTTAATTTTTATTGCACATTAAACAGAGAGTGTAAAATGGAAAACTATCATACATAGAGAGGTGTAACACTCCCAAGGAAGCATGCACAGCAAATAACAAATGAAGGGGAGGCACTTAAAATCGAGGTAAAATACATGCAACATAAGAAGCTATAAGTCATTGATTAATAATAAAATTATAGGAATTGCTGCAGAAAACAAATAATAAATAAAAACTGCTAAAGATCCCTTGAGTAAAGCTTAGTAGCATTTTTCTTAGGAACCTAGCAAAATTAATTTACATAACACAGAATTTTCAACTGCTTGAACTTGTTCTAATTTAGAACATTTTCAGAGCTGTTAACTAATCAAAAGATAGTATTTTCATAATGACACTTTGTAAGATGTATTTTATACTTTGCTACTTCTAAAAATTAAATTATACACATTTATCAACTTTTGAAGTGATTTAAAAATATCTCCAAGCTTTCATCTTGTTACCTGAAATTTTATTTTTCAAACGGCACAGAAAGTTAAGAAATAAAGAGAAGAGGAATGGCAAAAGAGACTAGAAATAAAAGCTTATTCATTATAAGCAAAAATGATGCTGAAGGAAACCCTTCTGTATGTTAGTTTAATTTGCTTTGTTTCTTTCTTTGTTGTTGTGTTATAATGCTGATTTTCTTCAAATTCATCCCAGATAATGTAGAAAAAATATTTTGGGATGATTCACTGTTTAAACACCAAGTTGAGTCTTTCTCTTTTTTCTTTGTTAATAGTAAAAATTTAGACACTTACCAAAAGTTTTGAACCTGGTACTCTCCAGATTTGTACTTTTTTGTTTGTTTGTTTGTTTGTTTGTTTGTTTTTAATTTGGCAGAACCAGGAATTTAACTCAGGCCTTTGCATTTGCCAGGGAAGTGTTTATTCTACTGAGCCATTTCTCCAGCCCCCACATTTGTAGTCTTAAAAGTTGTCAAATGTCTCAGTCTAGATCAGTGTCATCTAAATTGTCTCTCCTCAAGAAATTAATATGCTTATCTAAGAATGAAATACAAGGTACTACTTAAAAAACTTTTTTTCTAAAATAATTGTCAAGGGTGGCCAAATAGATCAGCAGAATAAAGTGCCTGAAGCAGGCTCACGGGCTAGGGATTTCTATCCCTGGGCTTGCCGTGCCAGGCCCACCCTGGGGTGCCCTGAGATGGAGATTGAAACTGGGTATGGTGGTGCACACCTGTAATCCCAGCTCTTGAAAGGCTGTAAACAGGCAGATTACTACAAGTATGATTTAATAATGAGACCCTGAACATCCTTTAGACCCTTCCCTAAAATAGAGAAGAAAAGTAAAATAAAGTAAAATAAAATAATTTTCAGCTGAATTAATATATGTGATTGAGATAATTGATTTATGCTGTAATTGTTTTGCATCTTCACTATAATAGCAAATATTTTGGGGATGGATTGTTAATCTGAAAGAACATTGAGGACCAAGAACTACGTAGAACACATTGCTAGAATTGTAGAAGCATTTGTTGAATTCTAATATCTGTCTGTCTGTCGGTTGGTCGGTTGGTCTGTCTGTCTCTCTCTGTCTCTCTGTCTCTCTGTCTCTCTGTCTCTCTGTCCCTCTGTCTCTCTCACTCTCTCTCTCTCTTTCAGTTTCTAATAAGAAACACAGAAATTACAAATTGTTATGTTAGTTAATATAAAAAATTTGATGTAGCCTGTACTTCAAGAGACCAAAGATTCTACATGAGATTCTTGAAGAATATGCAATGAATTACAAGAAGTAATACTTTTAGCAAATAAGAATAAACTACAGACAAAGACAAAATCAATTAAATGACAAAAGAACTAAGCAGTTTTGGTGATGGGGTGGAAAGGAACTCAAGAATAAATGAGGCTGCAGAAATACAGAAAGTAGACATAGAAGAGGAAAAACAGTGCTAAAGAAATATTCAATATCCACATTTGAGGTATTTAGAAAAATCTTATGAAAATTCAATTTTTAAAATTTTCCAATAATTGATCTACAATTATGCTACTTTACCATTGATTGCATATTTTGACTGGAAAAAAATCACACCAACCCCAACCCATACACGCATGGACACAAGCACATGCACACACATGCATGACTTCTACAGACACCCAGTATAGTAGCAAAACCAACATTACTTTGTCAATTAAAACAGCTGAACAGCCACTTGGACTTCTAGCTTCATCCCTAACATGAAAAACACTTTAGCTATCACATCCTTCCTCACCAGAAGAAAAAATTCAAAGCCAAAACCAAACAAAAGCTAAACAAATAGAAAAACAACGACATTTCATGAACTAGTAAAAAAATAAAAAAGGTAACAGAGGCACTGTACTTGTATATGGATTGAGAGTCACAGATGAAATATATTTACTTGGAACAGAAATGTAGATTTACTTATCTGGAAAACTATGTGTCTATGAACACCTAAAGTAAATTTTCATAAATTATGAGAAGTTGAGTGTGGCCTACAGTGAGGGTGAGAAATACCTGGGTCTGCATTATTTGTTGGCTCTCATGTTTTGAAGTTTTTTTTTTTTCCACAGGTACTGCTATTTTATTATGAGAACATACAAGAAATTTTCTTCTCTCGATCTAAGATTACTGGCAGAATAATCACTGTGGGGTACTTCTAGAATGTTCTCCATTACAAAGGACTAGCCTCCAAGGAAAATCAGCTTCCTTGCTAACTTATTCTGCCATCAGAACAGAATTTTTACAACCCGGACTGTAACTTTCTTTTTAAAATTTAAAAAATACTTGTGAAAATTAAGACTCAGGAGAATTCATCCAAAACAAATTCTCAGAAAATAATTGATCGAGTTCAGTGAGATTATACTACAGTTGATGCAGATAGACAAGGACCAAGAGTAGTTCACTTAAGAACAAATAAAATAGAAGAACTGATTGGCAATAACTGACTGTAAAACTTGCTCTAAACGTAGAGGGATCAGGACAACATTGTGCTAATATGAAATGGACATGCAGAACAATGGACTAGAATAAAGGACCCATAAATAAGTTAATGCAACTATAATCAGGTGATTTTTTATTAAGTAGAGACGACAATTCAGTGGAAAAGGATATTGTCTTGAGCAAGGGATGCTCAACATTTGGACATTTGTTTTAAAAGCTCAGGAAAAAATGTCTACTTATGCTTAAATAATGCATCTTTTTCAAAATTTAATCCAAAATTAACTACGGAGATCAAGACAAAACACCATAAAATTTCTGGAGAAAATTATAAAAAAAAAATTTCTGTAACCTTGGGTTTGGCTATGAAGTTTTATGCACATACCAATAAGTTAATGTATGCAAGAAAAGGTGACTAATAAATGTTATCATTAAAATGAAAAGAAACTGCTCTGTAAAGGACATCATTAAGGGAGTGAAAAGCACTTACTTTATAATTGTACCCAATGTATAAGTAATTCTTTACAACAATAATAGGGAAGCATATACAATACGTCATTTCTGGAGGTCGAGAATTCCAACATGAAGTTAGCAGCAGACTCAGGGATTTGTGAAGCCCCTGCATTGCAGATGGCATCTTGCAGCTGTACCCTCACTTAGTGACAAACGGCATATGGAGAAATGACCAAACACTTCCTAAGGACATGAACCCGCTTCAAGGAGACAGAGCCTCCCTGAACTGGCTACTTCCTAAGTGTTTTAAGGTGTGAATTGTGGAGCCCTCTGAGCATCCAAACAATAGAAGGATTTTTTTTTACACAGACACTAAATTCTGTCTTATACAGTTGAAAATAGCCTTACTATAGGATCTACCAGTTATATTCCTAGTTATTAACTCCTCTGATATGAAACTTTGTCCCATAAAAATGAATGCTAGTAGCATTTTGTCGGGGGGCAATAGAACGCTCCTCTTACACTTTCCCTTATTTGGGCAAGAAGTGCTGCAGCACCAATCCCTGCTTGCCTCGGCCTCTTCTTGCGGTCCTGGACATCCAC
This sequence comes from Octodon degus, assembly GCF_000260255.1. Lineage (NCBI taxonomy): Eukaryota > Metazoa > Chordata > Mammalia > Rodentia > Octodontidae > Octodon > Octodon degus. The sequence goes on along the minus strand of NW_004524579.1, from coordinate 5,454,295 downwards.
TACCAAACAGCAGCCAGTCCGGCCCAACTACTTCTGCTACACAGCTATTTAGACCCCGCTCACTTCCTCAATAAATGGGATTTGATCAGAAAGCCTGTCTTGTCTCTGTCTCTTGTGTCTCTTGCCCTGTCCTGTTCATCCCCGTTCCTCCTCCAGGTCACTATCCCACGTGTTGACTCGTGGGATGAGTCAGCATTTTAAATATTTTTAAACCTGACTAATTGTAATATTTCCTCATATTGTTAATTTTGTGAGTATTGTCAGTTTACTCAATATGACTCTAAATTAGATCCAGCAATTTGTCCCTCATAAGTATAAATAAATAATGGTATACCAAGTAATGTAATATTAGTCATAAGAAGGAATGAGTTCTGGATTCATAGAAAGGTATAAATTTTAAATTTGTATGATTAAGTAAAGGAATCAATGTAAATAAGTTATAAATATATAACTACACATGCATGGCAATTTATAAAAGGTTAAAATGTGAAGATGGCAGTGCATAATTATACTTACAAGTAATTTATAAAAGGGAAAAACAGGACAACAGTAAAAGTAAATCTGTAAATGACACAGATTTGAAGATGGGGTACAGATGTCAAGGGCGAACATAAAGAGATTCTATGAGCGTGAGCCTACTTGTGTTGTATTGTAACTTTGGATACAGTTTTGCATGTACCAAAACTAATTTATCTTCACTCAGGGCATAAAAGTGATATATATATATATATATATATATATACCTCATATTATATACCTCATATACATATATATATATATATATATATTCATGTTATGGAATGAAATAGATGACTATGTAGTCTTAACTATGATACAAATGAGAGAAATGACCTTGTTGAAGGGGATGGAGAAATATACTCCAGCAATTTTGATAATGAGTAGAGTCTGCAAGATTAGACATCAAAGAGTTACAAAATCATTGTGCTGTACTTACTGAAGTTGTTTCATGAAGAGTAAGGTCAAAAATTTGATGCTGCTATGCAAATATACTGAAGTAGGACAACTAAGTGAATGCATGGTAGAATGCCAAAGCCACATACATATTTCATATAGATATAGATATTATATATAAATGTCACATACATATTTAATATAGATATATTATATATACATAGATATATCTATAGATATGATATATCTATATTAATATCGATATTAATATCTGTGTGTATCTATCTATCTATCTGTCACTCACATATATTTCTTTGCTGTTTTGGTACCGAGGACTTAGGAGCAACTTTACCAAAATTACAATTATTACACCTAGTGTCCAGTAACTTGTCTTAGTTGTACTTTCCAAGAAAAGAAAGAGTTTTCTTCAATGTTTGCCTGATTGTAGCACTGGGGCAGAAACTAGACAAGCTGATCTTGGAATGTCTTATAGTTACAGAACTTAAGGGTCTCTCTTTAGATCTCCACTGTGATAGAACAATAAAAATGTGGTGAAAGAAAAACAATAGAAGCAGACACCAGAAAAGAAAGCTAAACCAATAGAACAAGAAAATAAGTAATGTAGAGTTGGATAATAACTCATATCATAAACTAAATGTACATTAGTTCGTCTAATGTAAATAAATGAATGAAATAAAAAGACATTTCCAGTATAGAAGCATTTTATGCAGATACCCTGCCCTTAATATGTGGAACGTAAATCGGAATTCTTACATTTTGCTCTACTCAGAATGACTTCCACCCCAATAACTTAGAATTAGAAAAAGAAAAATAGTCCATTAACACTTCAAAAAAAAGTTCTAAGAAACTGCATCAGCCAGGCAATTGGAGTTGACATCAGCAGTTATCCCTTGAGCTGAAAGTGTAAAGCTGGACAGGATGAAACGGAAAGCTGCACTACTCCCTGTGGTCTATCTCAAACTCACAATGTAGGTCTAATAGGGGGAAAAAGCAGCAGTAAAGTTCCTATGGGCATAAAATAGCTATTCAGTATCTCTCAAATTGTCAAGGCCACCGAACACAGTCTGAGGGTCTACCAAGCCAAGGGAAGCCTAAAGTAACTGGGTGCTCCAACACAATATGATATTGTGGGTAGATTCCCAGGACAAAAGATATACATAGTAGGTAAAAACTAAAGAAATGTTAATAAAATATGTTTTGTTTAGTAATAATACATCATTTATGCTAATCAGGAATAACAAATATTATCTTTATGGTTTGTGTCTAGTTGTCTCCGAAAGCCTCATGCAATCATGGAGCAGCTTCTGGAATTTGTGATTGATTCATTGTCCAATGCTGGAATTATGGGTATGAGTGCCCTGGGACAGATACTATGCATATGGACTGGAACCTCCATTAACTGTGAGCTAGATAAACCTTTCTTTCCTTCATTTTGGGTGTCAGATATTTTGTCTCAGCAACAAAAGAAAATTAATGGAGGCATTATCATAAAATGTCAATGGGGGAGATTGAGTCTAAGATGTATATTAATAGTCTGTAGTATCTTTGCAGCTTTTACGCAAATCCCAAGCTGCTCTCACATTAAAAATTTGAAAATAAAAATATAAAAATTGTTTAAGATGATGGAGAACTCACTGTTGTCTCTTTGATAGAGGAACATGAGATTCATCGTAGGATAGTGTTCCTTTCTGTTTTGAGGGAATCTGCAGTACAGGAAACCAGAATGGTATCAGGTAAGAGTTTTGGAGATAGAATTAACAGATCAGAGACATGATGCTAACTGGGTCTTGCAGAGTGTACTATTGGAAAGGAAAGAGTTACATAGAGGGACAAATCGGGTCATCTCTGAAGGGTTCTTTCTGCTTATTTGTGATTACTAATCAGTGCATAGATGGGAGGAAATTTTCCATAATAAATGAAGTGCCACTTGGAAATGGTTAAGAGAAGACTACCTTTGTTTCCCATACAGCCAAAAATAGTTCTTACTCCCATCAGTCAGACAGCAAGACCATAATTAATGGAGCATCATATAGATTACTTATGGGTGATTAGCCTCAATAGGCAGGCAAAATTCACCCAACACTAACAGATGCATTAGTCACACCTGACAAATCACACAAGCAAGAACAGTCAAAGTAAATGTACTATATTCAAGAACAAAACAAATGTTCATATAAATATGCACTATACAATATCCAATAAGACAAATGAATTAGCTAGGGCTCTCTAGGGGAACAGAATCAATAAGAACTATATAGTGAGATTCATTAGGTAACCTTTCAGGATCAGAGGTGGGAGAGTCTACCATGGTTGTCTATGTGTTGAAGACCCAGAGGAACCATTAACATTTCAGGTCAAGCAGTGGAAATTGCAGAACAAGAGAGAACCAGGACATAGAGGTAAACTGGGAAGGAAGAACTGGAAGCTCCCTGGGGAATATGTATGTGAGCCCTCTCAAAAGGTTGAAGAAGTTCAAATGTGAGGCAGTGGTGGCAACAGAAGACACTGCTGAAATAAAATGGATGTTAAAACCCACAGGACATAACATTTTTTCTTACAGAGTCCTATAAACATGAGTGTGTCAAACCCATGTTTATTCTTAAGAATATTTCTATTACTAGTTTTAATTTTGTGAGTTTTGTTATACTAACAATGAGTGCTTAATAGGAAAATACAACAAAAGTAGTGTTCTATTTTTAATATTTATTGAACATAAAAAAGCATCAGAATTTTGAACTTCAACTGGCAGAATATACTGGCTTTTGGGTTACAAAATTTTACAGAAGGACAATAGAAATAAATTCCTATGTAGATTACAATGAAAATACCTATAGAACGCTATAAAAATAATCTTAAATTATCACACGTAAGGCAGTCTTCACACATGAAAATAGCATACTCCATACATGTGCAGTACTTACACTGAGAACATGTGTGTTGCAGTCTTGGCCCTTTTATAGAACTTATTTGACTGATCAGCATATCAGTGGCCTTGCTTTTCTTTTTTTTTTTTTTTTTTTTTTGGTTGAACCAGTGATTAAACTGGTTCAATAAGCCAGGCAAGTGCCTATTCTACTGAGCTATCTCCCCTGCCCCAATCTTGCTGTTTTTTATGAGGTTCTTATTATATTATGCAATGTGTAGTTAACAGAAACACAAAATATCAATAAAATATAGTATTAAACTTTTAGTACGTATTGCACATTTAGGCTAAATGATATTTTCTCATCAGTTGTGTAATTGCTTACCAAACCTAAGAGATAACATCACATGTGAATGGCAATGAAATAAAACCCTACATGAACTGAAATGAAAATACCAATAGATTTCACAACAAAAATATTCTTTGATTTAATTGTTGCACCCAAAGCTTTCTTCACACATGAAAATCAAAGGACTGATCAACAAGTATCATTTATACTGATAGCACATACTTTTTTATTTTCCTCTTATTTCTTATAGGACACTGTTGACATATTTTGGTTTTCCTTTTGTTGTACTAAGTCTTTGGAATAGTGTCATTGCCTGTTCACCTTCCAGGTCACCAGTGTGCTCTATGATGTTTATGTGTTAGCTCCCTGGGAAGAAATATTTTGGTTTTCCTCTGCTATAAATGATCCCTTATGAGTTCCAGTGACAATCACCCCCAAATTTACTCACTTATGGTATTTTCATTTATTAATTTATCAACTATTAAACTATTTATGCTACACATGGTTAGAATCAAAACAATGATTGGCCAAAGCTTTGTGTTGTTGAATGCAACATATTTGTTGCATGACTCATCAACAATATTTACTCGGCCTTTGGTTTTGTTGTAGAAGTTTTCCACCTCACTCTTAATTTTGCAAAGTTTTCCCTGTGGATATTTCCATCATGGTGCAATGTTGACACGGGCAGTACCAGTTTGTTTTTCTTTGTCATATATGAGACGTGTAAATCCTTCTGAAATTCAAAGATTGTACTTTATAATTTTGTGTTTTGAAATCACAACAGTTCATTTGGAATCTGCTTTGTTCCTGAAAACTGTTCTTGTACTGGTCACCTTATGTTCAGTTAGCAAATGACAGGTCAATTGGAAACTGGTAAACCAATTGTTGAATTTTAAATTCTGATTATTTTGGGAAAGGAGAACCACAAGTCTGTTTACAACATGATACAGGACTAAAGCGCCTGTCATCTCAGTGCAATTGAGTCTGGGCATGGTGGTGTATGCCTGTAATCCCAGTACTTGGGAGGCTAAAAACAGGAGGATCACTCAAAGTACAATCTGTGTAGTGAGACCCTGTAGACTCTTTAATAAAAGTTTTTCTCACATGGGCAACCTCCAAGTCATTATCATCTCCATCATCATCATTGTCATCCTCCTCCTCCACCCATAGCACTCTTCTGTTAAGGAAACACATATCAACATAATGGATCTCCATCACTCATGCCTGAGTAATCTGACTTCATTTTTGACCTTCTCTAAAGCTGGTTTTGCATGTGTGATTGTACTGAATTGGTCTATCTCTACCAGAAAAATCTGAATTTTTTTTAAAAAACAAATCATAGAGTGGTGTGAGTATATTATACACTCTGTGATACTCATGTAAACAAATGCCAAACCTATTAGATAGACAATGGTGTCAGCGCAAGTCCTGTCTTGACATTTTCACACATGTGCACTCACCTTGGTTTTCACCATAGAAGTGGATAAACACAAAAACTGTTTCTTGCGTCCCTGAGGTAAAGGTATTGAGATGCACCGGTGGCTACTTTTACAGTAAAGTAAAATTTTACTGTAGGAAACTAAGAGATTGGTTTTCTTGGAACCCAATCTTATGGACTCTGGGTAATATGCAGACTGATTGCTTCCTTCTTTCATTCGATTTAGGCTGCAAGTCTATTGAATGGTGCCACCTACAATCTGGGTGTGTCTGTCCCACCCCCCGAAGTTTCCTTGATTACGCCCTTGTGTCTTTGGGAAAAGCCTGACAGACACCCCTAGAATTGTGCGTTACTAATTTACCAATCTACTAGGACTCATTATTAATGGTGACAGTAAAAGTCACAATTTCCTCATCTAATATTTTTTCACACAAAGAAAAAAATGATAAACAAAATGGAAATAAAGCACAAGCTATGAGACAAGAGTAATGACGTACTTCAAAGTAGACTAGACAGTTATATAAGACAAATATATGGCAAATATAAAACATACAAAGTTGATTATATATAAAGTAACTTGTCAGAAAAAGCAAGACTTTGGATATAATTATTGCCATATTATACACTGTAAGAAAACTAAATATTGATGAAATTGAAGGCTAAACAAATGCACTTCTCTAGGATGTCTCTCAGTATTTATTACTTGGTAGAATCACCAATTTGTAGGTCTATTTAACACTGTCTGTACTCAACCATCTATTTTATTATTTATGTTAAATTGGATCCAATCTCTTGGCAGTGGATTTGTATTTAACAGTTTTTGAGAAAAGATTACATATTACAGTTCTAAATATTAAAGTACATGAATTGGTTAAGTGTGACATGTATCTATCCCTATGAGAAAAACATAACAATCAAGAAACTTATCAGACACCTCTTTCAATTTCCTAGAGGTCTTCTAAAATCTGTTTTTCTTTCCACTACCATTTTGCCCTTACACTTTCTGTACTTTTATAGAAGAGAAACCATACTGTATCTACTCTTCACATATGATTTTCTTTCTTCAAGCAGAGGATTTGTGGCAAAATCCATTTAAGACTTTGACACTAAAATGGACCCACTATGGAAGTGCCAAAAAATGGCCCATGCCCTAATGTGGAAATGACAATTCTGCATCTTGCACTTTATCAGAATATTCCTTTTATCTATATGTATTTTTTATGATAAACTGTATTGGAATTTTATATCTTTTCTCATGTTTTTCTTTCCATCTCCACTCTTCACTTATTTCTGTGTTTCCTTTTTGGAGATTAACTGTCACTATGAATTAAGGATAGGGGGAAGCTGAAATGAGTATTCTCAGATACTAATAGATTCTATTTCTGTCAACTCAGAAGAGCATCTACTTCAAGTATTACTTTTGGATGTGATGTTCTGGATCTTCTTCAGTGAGGAGGTTTCAAAAAGTGAGAGTGAGAATTATATTGGTCTTATGAACACTTGACCCAGATTTACTCAAGTTTTGGTTTAGATCAATTACAGTTTCAGAAGAGAAGAGAACAATCAATGAACTCAGTCGCATCTGATATTTTGTTAAATTTTCTCACTGTTTTTCAGGGGTTTGTTTTCATGTGTCAGGTCATATTTGTAACTTATTGACTCTATTGACAATCTATAAAGGGATATTTATTTTTTCATGTGCAAGGACTGCTACGAATTACCAGGTAATGAATAGGTTGTGGTTGAACACACTGAGTACTTTGTGCATGAAGAGGAGAATGTAGCAGAGATTCCTTCAACACTCAGGAAAGCAAAATCTTTAAATGACTTGTGATTAAGTAATTCAAGGCAGACAATACAAAATATGTCCTATATTTCTTCCTCTTACAACATGAAATTTTAATTTTTGTATGAGAACTCAGTGTATTTTTAGCTTCACTATCCAAGAATGCATGTTTTAATGTTTGGCAGCCCAGTGATGCTGCTAAGTGACTTTGGATGGCATTGATAGTAAGATGCAGACTTAGAGACCCAGACAAAGAACATGAGAGAATGAAAGAGGATGCATTGTCACTCATTTTTGCATATAAAAGATGACAGACACCATCCTAGATTATTCTTGCCATGTAAATTTAAGAAACAAGGGAATCATATACTGGAAAATAGCAAATCAATCATTCTACTAGGATGATAACAAAATCATTTGACCTTAGAGAAGAAGATGAATAAGAAAATTACATAGAAATCAGAAGAGTCTACAGAATTTTATTCAAGAGAAAACTAAAATATATAAAAGGAAACTATTATAAATGAGTATGTATTAAGCCATCTCTTTTATTTTATTTTGTTTATTTTAATAATTTTATTGAGAAAGAAGTAGCAATGAGATGGCTTCCAAACAGGTTAGTAGTACAGTTACAATAATTACTACATTGCATATGTTTGTCTTTGTAATAGTTATTCCTAGTACAAGATGCAAACATGATATCTTGTCTAAACACTATTAGTTCAAAACCTTCTCATTGAACTAAGAAAAAGTAGCTGTATATTTATCCTATTTTGTATATACAGACATATATATTTTTTCGCTACAAAATGGTCCTTCATTTATATCCCGTTTTATGTTTACTTTTGTCAAAGATATATATTCCTTTGCCATTCACATATTGTAGGTGCATGAATTCCGCAGAGTAATGCAATATAGTCCAGTGGTCTCTAATAGTAGTGGGTTATTGGTAAGACTGGCAGTGTCAGAAGTTGTTGACTTGAAACTTCTACAGTGCAGCATATTAATATGGCTTTACTTTTTATACCTCAGTTTTATACTTTTATGGTGGATGGTTAAGACCAGGATAAAACAAGACCTATATAACAAAAAAATTAACTTTTGTATATGACAAGGTTAGCCAAATCCCCTCAGAACTTGCCCTGAAACCCTGTACAGCAGTTTGTAGATCTTTTGTCAGGATCAGCCAAGTAGATGAGTCACAGCCATTGCTTGACCAGTTTGCTGTATGAGAAAGCCTGAGAGAATGTTTTCTCTCTATGTGTTTCTCCTTAGGCACACTCTACATTGTTGATCACTTTCCTCTGTGGCCCCATGATTTCCTTGATCAGAAAATTTGGGACACCACTGAGTTGCAGGATGTTACAGTACAGGTTTTCCTGAGTCCTTGTTGACCTTGAAAGGCTAAGGTCAAAACGTTGGCTGTCCTTGAAACTCTTCTTTTTCTCTAATTTTTGGTCTGCAAACAAGTTGGTAACCCCCAAGAGAAGCTTAATGATATTATTGCCCTACAACATAGGTAGTTGAGCTTAACCTAATTACCTGTCTGAATATCAAACATCTTAGACATAACATGAAACAGGTATATTCCATCAAGTATTGATATGTTAAACTTTAAATCCCTACAGAATGTGAAGAAAAAAATTTTAAAAAATATTTAAAAATAGGAATAAACAGTTACATATTTTTACATAGAAATTTAGAAATCTAACCATATATAGCATTGTTGCAGGACAGTTCTATGACTTTTTTTTCTTGTCTCTTGTTTTCATTTATTACCACCTTTTTTCTTAAACATTTACTTGAGAGACGGTATGGCAGTAATTGACATATGACAAGCAGTACACATTCAGAAGACCAGAATGACGGGCATTCCAAGCGTGACCCTACTATTACACATTTCTGTCTTCAGTGCAGTAGATTAGTTAACAGGTGTCAGCATATTTAGTTAGTCAGGGTGAGAATCCTGCCAATTAACTGCTAGTTTCAAAAACCTGCTGAAGATTCTCAGGATCATTGTCTTAATCATCTTGTGCATATAAATGTATATTTTGCCCATGTCATGTTTCCTGGCTTTTCTCCTTGCCCTCTCTTTGTTGTTTAATCCTCAAGTTCTCACATTCCTTTTGCTATGTTTTACCTTTCTATTTTTATGTCTTCTTTTGAGTTTTTACACTAGAGAGGCTATATGATATTTAAACACGTGGGTCTGGTTTATTTCACTTATGAGTATATCTTCAAGTGGCATCCACTTGAAAATAAATGCTTCAAGTTTATCATTCTTTATAGCTGAGTAATATTCCACTTTATAAAAGTACCACATCTTTTTCATCCATTCCTCAGATGACAGGCATCTTGGTTGTTTCCAGGATTTGCCTGTCACAATTGTGCTGCTATAAACATAGGTGCACATATATCACTATGATATAATATTTTCAGTTGTTTTGGGAAAATTCTTAGGAGGGGGATAGCTTATTTGAATGAGATTTCCAGTCCTAGTTTTTTAAGGAGTCTCCACATTGATTTCCATAATGGTTGCACCAGTCTACTTTTCCACCACCAGTGGAGAAGGGTTCCTTTTCTCCTGCAACATCTTCAACACTTGTTGTTGGTTGATTTCTTTATGATAGACATTCTTTCTGAGGTGAGATGGTATCTCAGTATTGTTTTCATTTTTATTTCCCAGATGGCTAGTGATATGGAGCACTTTATCATATATTCATTAGCTTCTTTACTTTCATCTTCTGAGAAGTATGCATTCATCTCGGATGCCCACTTCTAGATTGGGTCTTTAAATTTTGGGACCCTAGTGTTTTTTAGTTCTTTATAAATTTTTGAGGGTAGACTTTTGTCTGAGTGCTTATTGGTTAAGATTTTTTTCCAAATTGAATATTCAGTGTAGCTTTCACCCAAAAAATTAAAAAAGCTGCACTGAATATTCAATTAAATAAAAATAAAGCAGAGAATAAATGATTAATAATGGAAATACAGTATTTCTAATGCCTTTGTCCTTATTTTTTCATTTCTGTGCTCTTTTAATAACTTGTTCTTCATGTAATAGATTCTCTCCTTAACCTGTTATTTTTCAAAAGCTATGTTCTTTACAATTCATATATTTTTAAAAATCTTACCTAGTTATATTTCTAAACCAAGGTGCACTAAGAGTCTACTTGTGACTCTTGGTTAAAATAAATCTGAGAAAGCTTAAATTATATAGAACATATGATGAGACAGAAAACATCAGGAAAAGTTACTGAGATCCTACACCCAAACATCAAATCTACCACAAAAGAGATTTAATAACAGGTCCCATCAACTTAGAAATGTTGGCATTTCAAATCACAATTTAATACTTCTTTCGATTATCTTGTCTGTTTTATAATGTACAAAATGAAATATTTAGAGGAATATTAAAATATTTTATATAAAAATTCAAATGAAAGATATCACAGAGAGAAAAGTAACAGTAACACACACACATGCACACTCTCTCACACACACACACACACAATATTACTGGATAGTGTTATAAAAAAGGAAAGTTTTATTGAGGCTCCACCTTTTTAAAATTTCAGTCCATTGTTACTTGTTTTTGGAGACTTAGGAAGGGCTATATCATGGAAAGAAAATGTACACAAAGCAGCTGCTCGTGGCTGGAGAACAGCAAGCCAGAGACAGTGAAGAATCTGGGATCCCACAGCCTCTCTTCGAGCCAACACCTGCAGTGACCTGAACACTCCCACTGGGCATAGTTCTGCAAGGTTCCGTCACCTCCCAGTGGGTACTATTAATGCTAACTCATGAGTGTCACTTTTCAGATCTAAACTAAAAACATTTTTTAAAGTAATAAAATTTAAACAATTTAAATATTATTTGACATATCATGTTACTCTTAGATGAGCTACCATAAGCAATTTGATGCAAAGAATTTTAATACAGGAACAAAACAATCAGTAGAATAATTTTAAAAGAAATTTTGGTTCATCATTAAGTACAGAATAATAGCTGACCTCTGTTCAACTTTTTCCTTAGTCACAAATTGAAGTCATAAAATACTCACTATCACCTGGTAACATAATCATGGCTAGTATTTTTCTTAGAAAATGATTCTTGTGTGGGTTGTATGAGAACTCTTTCCCATGCATGTTGTCAATTTTGCTTTTCAAATCTCATTTTTTAAAGTAAGTTTCTCAGTGCTGGGACTGTAACTATGTGCCTCCATACCTGGGTAAAACCTCATTAGTTTCTTTTTACTTTTTTAATACAGGGTCTCACTATGCAGTTAGGATTCATAGTGATCCTCTTGTCTCAGCCTCCCACACTCGGTTTTGGGGTTGGTACAGCACACCCAGAGATCCTGGGCTAGCATAGCATTCAGTCCCAGGGATTGAACTCGGGACCCTGCACTTGCCAGGCAGGTCATCAGACTGCTGAACTATTGCTCCAGCCCAATATCATTAGTTTCATATTCTGATCTAATAAGAAAGACAATAGCCAGAAAGTAAAGACACATTAAAATTGGAAAATGACATTTCTTACATTTTAATAGGGGAAAGTATTAGATTTGGAATTTTCAGGAACATCTAGGACATAGGTGTCTAAGAAACACATAACATGATAACTGGATCCAATTTTAAATCTTTTAGTACCTACTTCTTAAAAGAGTGAACAGGAAATATCAAATTGTTTTAAATATATATTTATATAGTTTACTACAGAAGAAATAATGTGTGTATGTAAATATAAATTGCTTTATAATATTTTGTTCTAAAATTATACAAGATCCTGAATCTACTCTACACTTAAAGTGCAATTAATTTTTTTTTTTTTTTTTGCGGAACCAGGGATTGAACTCAGGTCCTTGTGCTTGCTGGGAAAGCTCTTATTCCACTGAGCCATCTCCCCGGCCCCAGTGAAATTAATTTTTGATTATAAATTTCATCAGAAATCTTGATCAAAACTTTACCTTCATAAAATTCAGAAAGTAGACTCATGTTTATTCTAGTAATAAGCAAAATTTTACTGTAAAAACTAAAATTTAATTTTCAAATGTTAAATAATGCCAATTACATACCAACGTATCTGCTCTTCAGTTGCCCTGCCTGCGTCTCAGGTACCATACGGCAGGTGGCTACTGTGCTGACAAGAATCGACTCTTCTATTCTACTCAGGCTGTCACAGAAACTTCTGTGCAAAGACAGAGAAGGCACTGAGGATACAGAATGATTCATTTTGGAATTCAGTGGAAGCAACAGACAAGAAAATAATCAAGTACTAGTGCTATGAACAAAGTCTGTGATTGTGGGCCACATTAGGTACAAGAAGAGAATATAAAATCAGAATCGTGACAGTGGCACTTAAAGTATGAAGACAGAGAAGTGATGTCAGAAAGGTGCCATAATAGACGGGTGCAGGCTCTATTCTCCAATGGAAAGATAAATAATCAGCCAGTAGCTGCCTGACATAACTTTGTAAGAGCTCCAGAAATCAATCAAAACATGGAGCAATGAAGTGAACAAAAATTTAAGAAGAAACCACATTTTAAAAAATTGGAAATTTCATAGCATTTTTACTCACCTTTGACCTGACTTCCTTTGTCAGGTGTTCTTAAGCTTTGAATAATACAGCATCTGAGCCCTTGTTCACTCCAAGAAAGTGAAGAAAGGAAGAAAGGAAGGAAGGAACAAATGAGCATTGCTCCCCTCGATAAGCAGAATGCTTGAGAACTTGGTCATTGCGAAGCCTAAGTGAAGTTCAGAGGGCCAGGGGAAAGCCAAGGTAATCATCTTGGCCTGGCTTATGGAATTGTAGTGCATCACAGAATTATATACATATGAGACACAGCATTTCTGAAGCAATGAGGTCTTGAGAAGAAGCAGGAGTAAGATGCAGAAGGATAATTAAGACTCTTAAAGGTAGACATAAGTCAGGAGATCACACACACTCATATAGAAGATATAAACCCAGTAAGAAACTAAAATTAAATTACACTCAATGCAAGGATGACTAGATAATTTGCTGTGCGAATTAGCAAATTTAAAAAATGAAAATCATTACCTCACAAATTCTTTTTAAATATTGAAGGTCATTTTATAAGGTCAGTATTACCCTAATCAAAGTTTGTCAAAGATACTTAAAGGAAAAAGAAAACTGTATGGCAAATCCCTTATAAATGGTGATGATGAAAAAATTATGCTGAAAATCTGAATTCAGTAGCATAGTAAGAGGGCTACTGTGACAGAGTTTACTATAGAAACATATAAAACAAGACATACCCACAAATAAGAATTTACAAGATTGGTTTGCAATACCACCCATAGAGTCAGATGTAGAAAAGTACAAATGGTCTGCTGCACACTGGAGACCCAAATCACACAGTCCAGGGCCTGGAACTCACTGCAATGTCCTGTCCGAATCTGCATCAGGAGGCAAATGGGTCTGCAATGGGAGGCTGAAGAGTTTGTGGGAAGCAGGAGATGACTTCCAGGGTGAAAAGGAAGAGTGGTGCTCCTCTGAAGGAACAGAAGTAGATCCATCTTTTGTTTCCTCATTATACTGCCCAGGATATGAGCTGCCTTTGGTGGGTCTTTAACACGGTAGGATGTGGAATTGCTGAGGTATTTAGTTGAGTTTTCCTTGTTCAGGTTGACACAATCAACATGCCAGTGAGCATAACCAAGGTGAACATTTTCCTGGGATAAAGAAATGGCTCAACATGCATAATCTGTAGATATTGCACACATATTTATAGAACTCAAGAAAGCTTAAGATTGTATGAGCAAATGCATAACAAGCATTTTGACAAAATGCACATAATTTTATGATACAAATATTGAGTGATCTAGGAAACTAAACTATGGAAACACAATAAAGTCCACGTATTAACACCTCAGAGCTACCATTGACTCAGTAGTGAAATACTGAAAGATTTTAACACTATGAGCAAATTATGATGTGTAATTTTGTGACTAATTAGACCTAAGATATTTAGCAAGAATTTAAGATAGAAAATTAACATGTAAAAATCAACTGAATGTCCACAAATTATAAATAAGCAATATGGGGAGTAAATTTAGGAATATTTTTGGTGACAATAGCATGAAAGAAAGTAAAATAATTGCAGGTAAACTTAATCAAAGAAGTGAAAGAGTTGTACATTGAAAACTTGTAAACATTCTGAAGAGAGTAGAACAGAAATAAATATGTGGAAAGATATCTCATGTCACCAGTTGGAAAACAGTATAATTCCTTGATACTACACAAAGTTTTCACATTTAATGAAATCTCTATTGAAGTACAATTGCCTCTACGGCAATAGAAGAAATTATCCTAAAATCATAATGCAGCATAAAATGAATCTGAATGCTTTCTAAAAATGAAGAAAAAATTGTAAAATTTACATTTCTAAATTTTAAAACATATTAAATGTTCTAGCATATATATATATACATATACATATATGTGTATATATATATATATAATATATATGTGTTAAAATGTATATCTTAAAGTGCATAGATATAAAATGTAATGAAAGTTCAGAAACAACATATTATGGTATGACCCAGAATCCTGCCTCTGGCTAAAATCCCTAAAGGGCTGAAAGAGAGAATTCAATTATTTTTTTACAGTGTTGCCTACTGTTTCCTTAGAAGCCAGATAGAATGAGCCAGCCAGGTAGCGCAGCGGATTAAAGCACCTGCTTAGGTAGATGCAGGGACTGAGGTTTGATCCCGGCATGCTGTGTCAGCCCCGCCCCCAGGGTGCACTGAGATGGCAAATGAGACTGGGCATTTTGGTGCGAACTGATAATCCCAGCACTTGGGAGGCTAAAAACAAGAGGATCACCACAAGTCCAATCTGTGTAGTGGGACCCTGTAGAGCCTGTACTAAATACATAAGAAATAATAAAAAGGAAGCCAAATAGAAGAAGAAAATGAAATGACTGTCAATAGATGGGCAGATAAAACAATTTAGATGTGTGAATGTAATGGAATATAAATTAGCCATAACAATAAAAGAAATTTGAGAAACCCTACATGCTATGTATAATCAACTTGAGAACTTCCTGCTAAGTAAAATAATGTGGTCAATAAAAGGACAAAGACAATATGAGTACCCTAGGTGATATCCTTAGAGTAGTTAAATTCACAAAACAAAAATTGGAATGGTGGTTTCCAAGGCCTGTGGAAAGGAAAGTTAACAAGCTGTTGGGTAATGGATATAAATAGATCCAATAAATATGGCACTGTAAAATTCAAGTGTTTTGGAGATTAGCTGTTCCCTGAAGTGAACTTTCTTAATATTTTGAATTATGTGCTTAAATGATTAGCTTGAAAAATTTAATACTATGCTTTACTACAAACCTAAAATACTCAGAAATTCATGAAAAAAATGATTCCTAAATTTAAGAAAAATCAAAGAGTTTATTAACTAAACCATTTGTCCATTAAATACATGATTAAAAGTAATTTTATGTACTATATTTAAATAGACAAAATTATTGACTTGTGTCTTAACATTTAGAAATAAATGTACTTTGTTATTCATATATGCTATTCCCAGAAATTTAAACACCAAAGTAATTTGTTTGTTTTCAATTTACACCTGAAGACATGTGCTGGGATTGGGGGACTGGCCACCCTTACACAAGGGACAGAGACTTTACAGTTATTTTATATATAATCTCATGCTACATAATTTTTCAGAAAAATGAGTGTTGAATATAAGGCCTATATAGTGACTTGAGAGTATGCTATTTAGCACTAACGTTACTGATGTTTCCAATTGACTTTGTCGCTTGTCATCATTTCCTTTCTGTCCATTCTTTTCCTTGCCCCTCATCTCTCTAATTTTTTTT
>NW_004524579.1:5414674-5434665 GCF_000260255.1 Octodon degus | reverse complement strand
CAGTGTAGCAGGAAATTCTCTGCACACTCACCGGACCTGGGCTAGGACTGGGTCTGGGGGCTCCCGGAACTCGGCAGAAAATCCTACTTGGTGGGCGGGGTGGGGGAGGCACTGCAGAGTGGTGGGGGGCGGCCCGAGGGGCTGGGAGAGGGTCCAGCCCACGCTGCGCCTGGGCTGGGACTGGTCCTGCCGGCGCCCATCTCTCTAATTTTTGTTGCCATAGACCAGAGAACTTGATGATACTCATTTATTGTCCAAAGTGAAAAGAACTTCATGGTTATAAATCTCGCATAAATCAAACATGACTGTGAATAGAAGCACAATTTCAAAACAAATAATTTCAGTCTTTTTAGTCTTTTAACAATAACCTCCCAATTGGAGAGAGACCTGTATTTGATCTTAATTAAAGAAATGGATCATAATGAAGTTTGATTTGCTATATCACACTCCTAAATCATTTTTATTAGAGCAGAGCTCTGCCTGCTGTTCCTCTACAGTGTCTAGCTAACTCAATTTCAATAGTGTATATTATGATTTTAGCAAGAAATTTAATATCATGCTGCTTGTTTTCACACAGATAATTAGAAATGAGAATTTCGAGAAATTGGAACCTAGAATAGTATTGAAGACTTTGAATACTTCCTAGTTTGTCATGTAATGCAACATGAAAAAAATACTCCTCCCATGTGCCTCTCTTTATTTCTTTTTTTTTTTTCTACCAAGTATGATCTTTTTACTCTCATGGTAGGTACTACTCTTGCTTCTGAATTTAAACACATAGACAAAGAAATAATATTTTTCTTCTTATTCTCTGTACATCATGTTTCTAGCATTACTTACAACTCAAACACCAAGAAAAAAAATGGCAGTTTTAAAGCAGCAGAAGAATAGATTTTAAAGTAACTCTAAGATACCAATGCAAATTAAATGAAAATTGAAGGAACAAGATTTTTTTTCACGTGAGCAGATATTTTCTTACAGAACAAATATAGGGTTGCCTGAGCAGAAAAACACTGATTGGCAAAAGATGAGACAGGCTGCCCTATTTTACATCTAAATGAAAGCATTTAAAATATGTGTATTGAAGTTGTAGGAATAATTTGAACTATTAGACATAACCCCTTAATCTGTGAACTCCTTAAAACACTATGAATCTAATTAACTGCAATAAATTTTCAGCTTACTTATGGACACATTTAAAAATAAATTTCAGCCTCATTCTTTTGCAAAAGTAAGACATACTTACAGTTGATCTTAGCCAAAAGACCGAGAAGCGGTAAGTGAGACATACTTACAAAAACAGTCTCAATATTATTTTAATACTTTTGCTATCTAAATTATATAAAAGATAATAGGTCAAATACATGGATACCATTGTAGTATTTCATGATAGATAAAATCATTTAATATATTTAATATTCCTACAAAATGATCACAGTGGACCAGCCAAATAGCTCAGTGGATTAAAGCACCTGCTTATGCAGAAGCAAAGGCCTGGAGTTCGATTCCCAGGCCTGCCATGCTGGCCCCGCCACCCGGGCACAATGAGACAATGAGTGAGACTGGATGTGGTGGTACGCGCCTGTAATCCCAGCACTTGGGAGGTAGTAAAAAGGAGGATCACTATGAGTCTGATCTAAGTAGTGAAACCCTGTAGACCCTGTCCTAAAATACAAAATGATCATAGTATCTCTTTAAGTTTGCTTTTAGATTTCAAACTAAGTTTCATGTGAGGCTTTTTGGACAGGACTAAATCTAGCGTGCATAATGCTGTGATTTAGGATACTAGGGTTGATTTACAATGAAATGCTAGATAAAATCATTTAATATATTTAATGCTACCACTCCATTGTATGAGTGCTGCCCAAGGACAAGTAGCCTGAATAGAATGTAAGGGACAGAAAAAATGTGCTGTTATTGCTTTCTCCTTGCTGTTTGCTGCCTTCTGCTGGCCCTTCTTTGCCACAAAGTGTTTCTCTTCTGTAATACCCCCTCTGCCAAGCCACCCTGCCTTGGAGTCAACCGATAATAAACTGAAACCTCTATCAACTGTGAGCCAAAGTAGACCTTTTTCCCTTAACTTTGGGTGTTGGGAATTTTGTCTCTGTGAAAAGGAAAATAACTAAATCTATATCCTTCTGTTATACATTGGTATATAGACACCTATACTACTTCTCATCTTCCAGGATTTATTGATTAATTTCAAATTTTAATTGTATTCAATGTATATAAGTCAAATATCCAGAGTTAATAATTGTTCATATTTTAATAAAATTGTTGGAATTTCACTATCATATTAATAAGATCTTGGCAAATTTTAGACCTTTAGTAGTAACATTTTATAAAAGTAACATTAACACCTTAACAGTTTACCTGAAGAGTCACTCATGTAGCACATTTGTTTATTTAGTGACTCCCAAGTTCTACTCAGGTAGCTATTATTTCAACCAGTTGATTCTTGTATTGAATAAATTCGATACAATTAATTACTTTATATTTTTGGGTATATTATCTTATAAAAGTTAATGAAATATACATTAAATTTACATTTGTTATGCATATAGATTACCTCTTTCTAACCTTTTGCTGCTAAACTGTTGCATTTGTAGTTATTTTCTTTATTACTTCTGATCAGTTTTAGCCTGAAGCCCACTTTGCTTGAGAATAGGGTAGATCATCTGCTTTATTTTGATGCTGTGGTTGCATGAAATATTATTTTCCTTCCACTTATTTTTTAGCCTCTGTATTTATTTGTGAATAGGGTACATGTTGTGTAGCTAACATATGCTCAACTTTTGTTTTGTGATGGAATCTGTCTGTGTGTGTCTTTTACTAGTACATTAAAATTCTTGATGTTGAGTTTTGTTTTTGAAAGTTATTTACTGAGTCAATGAATCATTTCTCTAGGGCAGATTTCTGACTATTTTACCTTTTGTGTAGATATTATACCAGGTAGATATATTTTTCTGTGAACTCTTATGAAGGTGTCATTGTTATCTTTGTCTAGAACTTTTCTTAAGCAATTTCTGCTGTGTTGGTGTGGTGGTTATGAATTATTTAGATTCTCTTTGTTATGCAAGGTCTTCATTGATGGGTTTTCATTTAAATGTGTTCTGTTTCTTTCCTCTAGCAGCTTTTAGTATATTGTTCTTGCGCTGGATTTCTGAGTTCTTGACTATTATATATTTGAGTGTGTTTTCAATTGGGTTGATGTTATTTGGAGTTTTATATGCTTCAGTTTCCTGAGTGTCAGATTGTTTCCCCATATGTTGAAAGTTTGCAGCTATTACTTCTGCCCTTATTTTTTTACATCATTTGTATTGACTCCTTCTTTCTCATGGATGCCTATTAGTTTCACATTGTTCATCTTTCCATTGTCTTGCAGATGATTCATTATTTTTTCCTTCATCCTAGTTGTTTTTAAGAGATTTTTCCTTACCTTTTCACTAGCTGTGATGGTCTCTTCAAGATCTGAAACTCTATATTCACTTTCATTCAGACCGTTTTGCAAGCTTGTGATTGAGATTTTAAGTTCCTTTTTATCTCTTTGACTCTGATACATGTGATCTATTTCTTTCCTCTATTGCTTATTCAAGGCTTCCATCATTTTTATATACTCTTCTAATTTTTTATCAATATCTTCTTTAGAAGCAGTTATTAATTCTTTCACTATAGTTATCTTTTTTTTTTGCTTCTGAGATTATTTCTGATCTAATTTCTTCTATATGTTTCTGTAGCTGATTATTTACTTCAGATGCTATTAATTCAGAGATTTCAACTGTGTGATTCCCAGTTACTTCTGTGCTAGTATCTCCTGCATTAGTTCTGGGTTGACTCGAGGCCCAAGGTAGCATTTTGCTCCTTCTCTTTGTCATTTTGTATAGCACTGTCCTCTGATCTTTGGTGTAGAGCTTGGGTGCAGATATGACGTTAGCACCTACTGAGATTCTTACCCAAGAGACACTATATGGTTAAGGCAGTTGTAGTTTTATATTTACAGAACTACAATTAGGAACATTAATAATAGGTAGTGATATTTAGCTGTTACAAACTTTTTGTAACTAATGGGTTTGTATTTTAGATAGTAAGAGCAAACCGTATGTCTGTGCAGCTAAGTAGATATTAAATTGGAATTTTTATTTAAGTTAGTTCCCCTAAGTTCTGTATCATCACCTCCACTTGATGTACCTGGTGTCCTCCTGGCAGATTATTTCACCCCAGTTAACATTTGCCCCCTCTCTCAGTCAAGAGAGAAAAAGGGACGATGCTCTTATAGGTCTGAGTCTACCAAAGTGCCTCAGCTTACTGGGTATGTATCTACAAAGTTTGAATTCCTCTGATGTTCCTGGCTTGTGTCTGGTTGCTGTGCTTAGGGTCTTCCTGTAGCCCATGGAAGTGAATCTGCTGTACCCCCTGGCAAGATGATCTGCTTCTGGATTAGCTGAGTGGTTCTGGCCCCTAACCTCTCTGAAGGGACTTCAGATTCAGAATTTCGTACCAGGCCTGTATGCTGGCCCTGGGCTGGGTTTGGAAGTATTCTGACAGCAGGGTAGAAGGTCTCACTCTCATGCCAGATCTGAGCTAGGTTCAAAGGGAACTGGTGGGCCAGCGGAGTGGAAGATCTCCCCTGAACATGTGCCAGGGCTGTGGGTCTGGATGGGTCCCGAGATCACAGTGGAAGGTCACCTGCATTTTTTAGGGAAGGGTCTACAGAGTGTTTAGGGTCTCACTACTAGACCAGACTTGTAGTGATTTGCCTGTTTATAACCTCCCAAAAGCTTGGATTATAGGCACATGCCACCACACCCAGTCTCAATTGTCATCTCAGTGCACATCAGGGAGTGGAGCTAGAAAGGCAGGCCCAGGGATTGAACCCCCAGCCCCTGTAACTGCTTGCAAGTATTTTAATCTGCTGAGCTATTTGGTTGGCCCTAAATAACAAAAATCTAGACCCAAACCAAAATTAAGATAAGTAATCATAAGTATTACAGTGGAATTTAATGAAATTGATACTGAAAACATAATACAAACAATCAGTGACTCAAAGAGGTTGCTCTTTGAAAGGGTAAACAATACAAACAAACTCTCAGCAAAACTTAAGAGAAAATGTGAAAAAAATGCAATTAGAAATATAAAGGTGAAATTACAACTGACACTATAGAAATCCAGAAGATAATAAATACTATGAAAAATTATAGTCCAATAAATAAAATTTGAAGAAATAGATAAACTTCTAGAATTATGAAAATTTCTAAAACTGAACAAAACAAAAATACTGAACAACCCAAGAAGCAAGGAAATTGGAGTAGTGACTGAGACACTAAAGAATCCAAGAAAAGAAAGTTTAGGAGGTAGATTCTCTGACCAATTCTGCAAAGCCTAATGACTATACTCCTCAAGGTATTCAAAGAAATTGAGAAGTATGGAGAGATTCAGATTCATCTGTGGAAGCCAGCAGCACTCTGAGTCCCAAAGTAGATGAAGACTTGACTAAAAAAGTAAACTACAGGTCTATCACCGTAATGAAAACAGATGCAAAATTTCTCAATGTGATGTTAAGAAATAGAATGTAGCTCATCATCAAAAGTATTATGTATCATGACCAAGCGTGCACTACCACATCCAGTCTCAATCACCATCTCAGTTCTCCCTGAGGCAGGTCGGCACGGCAGGCCCAGGGATGGAAGCCCCAGCCTCTGTGCCTGCTTGCAGTCACTTTAATCCACTGAGCTATTTGGCCGGCCCTTAAAATGTTTTCAGAAGTTATTTATATCTGCATACTTTGTCTGAGACAGTATTAGATTTCTAGTGTCCTCATTTAAGGAATAAGAGTCATACATGGATAATCACAAAACTGTGAAAAGTCGACAGGATATTCAATAATATAGGATATATGAAACTCGCTTGAAAATACAGTAAAATTCAGCTGTGAATCCATTAGGATCTGAACTTTTTTTAGTCGGTAGGTTTTTTATTACATTTCATATTTCATTTGCTATTATTGGGTTATTGAGAGTTCTTATAGTTTCTTGATTAAGTTTTGGTAATTTGTACCTTTCTAGGAATCTGTCCATTTCTTCCATGTCTCCTATTATGTGATAGTAAAGATTCTCAAAGTAGCTATTGATAATCTTCTGAATTTCCACTGGGTCTGTAATAATTATACACGTTTCATTCCTTATTACTTGCATTTGAATTTTTTCTTTCTTCTTTTTGATAAAGTTAGATAGGGGCTTATCAATTTTATTTTATCTTTCAAAGAAAAATCTTTTTGATTCATTAATTATTTGAATTGTTTTCTTCATCTCAACTGAATTAATTTCTACTCTAATATTTATGATTTCCTCCTCTCTTTGGTCTTTGGATTCTTTCAGATAACCCACTACTATTATGGACTACTATACTATATTGGGTTATTTTGCTGAATTCACACACCTACAATATTTAAATAGCAATGGAATACCCATCTCTGACAAGACTATACAAAAAAAGGGATGCAAATGAAGGAACATTTTGTATCTGTATAAACAAAATAGCTAAGATAGATCTACAGCTACTTTCTCTTAATTCAATGAGAGGAAAGATTTGTACTCATAGTGTTCGGACAGGATATCATGTCTGCATCTTGTACTATGAATAACCACTATGAGGACAACAATATGCAATGTACTAATTATTGAAGCTGTCCTATTAACCTGTTTTGAAACTGTCTTATTGCCATTTGTTTCTCAGTAAAATTAATAAAAATTAAAACATAATTAAAAAAGAAAAGAAAGTTCAGTAAAAAAATTAGGTTGACAAAAAATGCATCCAAATAAGGAATGATTTTTATAGTTATTTTATATGGGTCTAAAACAAATGGGTATAACAACGTTAACCTTTTTTTTTTGTTACGTATTTGGTACAGGGTCTCACTACAAAGCTGGGACTCATAGGGATCTTCCTGTTTTCAGCCTCCCCAGTACTAGGATTACAGGTGTGTGCCAGCAGCCAGGTCTCAGTGGCTGGTTCAGCGCACATGACACAGGGTCGGCATGGCGTTTCGTGCCACGGATTGAACCCTGGTCGCTGCACTTACTGGTTCTGCTGAGCTGTCTTGCTATTAATCTATTTTAATGTAATTAATTAAAACTGCCTAAAAATGAAGTTTAACATCATATTTATCCTCTTTCTAAGTATTTTAAATTTTTATTCTTAATTGCAAGAGGTTTTGTAAGTATTATTGGATTTGTATTTATAAAGCATTTAAACTTCTTTCTTTTTCTTTTTTTTTTTGTTTTGTTTTGTTTTGTTTTGTTTTGTTTTGTTTTTTGGTGGTAATAGGGATGGAACTCAGGACTTTGTGTTTGCCAGGCAAGCACTTATTCCACTGAGCTATCTCCCTAGCCCCAACCTTTAAACTTCAGCAACACAGGTTCATTGCAATTTTATTTTTCTGGCAAATCTAAGTATTATTAAAATTAATAACTGAATTACATAGTTATAGCGGAATTCAATTTCACAAAAATATTTATCTTCTCATCATCCATTCTTTATGCTTACATTAACACTTTCTAAGTGTACAGTTGTACACCTAAGGTCTATACATTTCATATGCACAATTTGATCAATCTGATTTAGCTACCCATTTATCTTTCTATTATTAATAAGTATAGATATAGACATAGCACTCATTGGAGATGACATTCAAGTTTAGTTGATACTGCAAATTTATAATAACTTGTGAGCTCTTATTATGATCTATATGCATCATACAAAAGCTAGTTCGTGCCAAGACAGAATAAAAGAAATGAAGAGTGTGTTGACTCATGCCTGTAATCCCAGTAACAAAGGAATCTGAGGGAAGAGGATCAGAAGTTCAAGGAGTTCAAGCCCAGTTTCAGCAACTTAGCATGATTATTGTCTGAAAGAGGGTCAGGTGCTGAAGATGGTAGATTAGCATTCATCACTCCTTGAGTTCAATCTCCATTAACACAATACCAAAATAGTGTAAATTTGTGAAAAGTTAGTTTAGTCTGTCTGCCTTTCTTTCTTTCTTTCTTTCTTTCTTTCTTTCTTTCTTTCTTTCTTTCTTTCTTTCTTTCTTTCTTTCTTTCTTTCTTCTTCTTCTTCTTCTTCTTCTTCTTCTTCTTCTTCTTCTTCTTCTTCTTCTTTCTTTCTTTTTCTTTCTTTCTTTCTGGTGATGGTAGTGGTACTGAAGAGTGAAACCTAGACTCTGCCCTGAGCTACATGCCTGCACTATTTATTTATTTAGATTATATTTTATTAGCTTGACATTCTGTCACATAGCTTTCAGAAAGATACTATGTCATATTTTATCACATCTTATAAAGATATGTCTTTTATTTGAAAATTGAATGAAGAGTCAATTTCTGAAATGCATTTCTCCCCAGTATTCTCAAAATCTAGTCACTTGATTTCAACTTGAAGGGTAGTCCCTTTATCTCCTTGCTACTCTGAAACTGTCATAGTCAAGAAGCATTTTTCTTCTTGACCTTCTTAGCTCCTCTTTATAATAATTTACCTAACTACATTTTCAACCAGGAAATGCTGAGTTATGTTGCATTGATTTTTTTATAAGAATCATCTTGAGTATGTTGAAGTTAAATGACAGCTGGTATTATTTAGAAATTAAGTACAATACATGTGTCTGTTGATTCAATTATGTCAGTCAATAATGTGACAGATTAGTATCTTCTGAAAACTACAACTGGTATGAAGACAATTGGACATCTCACTTCTTCAGGAGTTATCATTTGCAAAAATTCTTTTTGTAAACTATGAGTGTAATGACATAATAATTATATTTGATTATATTTTCTAACTGACCACCAGGAAACAGTGAATAGTGGATATGAATGCAAATATTTTTTGTTTGGCTTGCTGTTATTAACTTCCTTTGATGAACTACTTTAAAATAAAACAGACAGCTCTTGTATAGCCAGATAAGTATACTGGGCACTATCTATTGATTGAAAATGAAAATTCCCCTATACATTCCCTGCAAGATAAGTTATTATCAGCTACTCAGAAGCTTTTTATATTTCTAAATTGATTGTAGATTTGTCCATCTCTTTGGGGACATAACTAAAATTATGAGATCCAGGAAAGTATTAAAGAACAAAGAAGTCAAATAATTTAGTCAATATGAAATATATCACTTGGGGATGGTGGGCTAGATTTCATAAATTGCACCTTGAAAGATGAAAATCGTGTCAAATAACTTCAAAAAATTTGGGGCAGGGGAGATGTTTCAGGGGGCCAGGGAGATGGTTCAGTGGAGACCGGGGAGGTGGCTCGGTGGAGGCCGGGGAGATAGCTCAGTGGAGGCTGGGGAGATGGCTCAGTGGAGGCCGGGGAGATGGCTCAGTGGAGGCCGGGGAGATGGCTCAGTGGAGGCTGGGGAGATGACTCAGTGGAATAAGCGCTTCCCTGGCAAGTGCAAGGGCCTGAATTCAATTCAAAAAAAAAAAAAAAAAAAAAAGAACTTCGAAAAATTTGCAAAACCATATTTCTCCACATTATGCTAGTCAATTCAACATGTATTTGTTGATAAATTTAAAGTATAGCATACATTCCTCAAGGAAGTACAAGTGTTGAACAATATTCATTCACTATAAGATAAAGCTTTCTAAAATTTACTTTGACTGTGTACTTTCTTCAAAATATTTGAAAGATTCTATCTACAAAATTTACACTATTTGACAAGTAATTATTTCTATAGTTGTAATTTCATCAAGAAGCTGAAGTGGAGGGTGCTGCTTACTGTGTAGGCCAGATCACTCATTCCTGACCACAAACATTCATTTTCCTTGTGTCCTGTCATATTTAGTTTGCTCATTTTTAAAAAAAAATCTTTTTAATCATTTATTTACTTATTTATTTATTTGGTACAGGGTCTTGCTATGCAGCTGAGACTTGTAGTGATCCTCCTGTTTCAGCCTCTCCAATGCTGGAATTACAGGTATGTGCCACCATGCCCGGTTTTAGTAGCTGAAGGTTTGGGGGCCAGTGCAGCATGAGGTACAGGGGATCAAACCCAGGTCTTTGTGCTAGCCAGGCAGGTGCTTGGACCACTGAGCTATCTCTGCAGCCCCACGTTTGCTCATTTTTAAGGCATGCATTTTTTTCCTACTTGTTTCTAGTTTATTTGCTCAAGACAGAAGATACCAAGTTACTTGATGAAGCTCAAAATTCCTTGCCTAAATATTTGAATAATGATTTTTAAGACAGGTGATAATATTTGGAGTCTTAAATATATCGTCTTAACACTGTATACCGTACCTTAGAAACATCTTACCAATGTATTCTCTTTATTTTTCTTAATATAAATTGCTTGTCATTGATCATTTAAATTCAAGTGTACCTTGTTTAGTTGCTCATGAACTATGTATTTCGCATATTCATCATTGACTCAGTCACAAGATATAAACAAGTTTACATGTTATTCCTGTATAAATAGAGATGTTGTTTGTGCATACAATATTTTGAAATGAGGTAGAGATGAACATGACTTCTGCCTGAAGCACTTTAGTGGCTATACTTTTTTTAAAAATTACTTGTATTTTTATGAAAAATGATGTATCACATATAAAGTTACACATAGAATCATATATAATCATACATATAATCATTATATAATATATAATCAATATATGTATAGAATGATATTTATATATATAGTTTCTGATACAGTGTTTCATTATGCAGCTCAGACTCATAGTGATCCTTCTGTTTTCAGCCTCCTGAGCGCTGCGATTACAAGCATGTGCCACCACGCCTGGTCTTACTGGCAGGTTCAGTGCACTTAGGGGTGGGGCCGCACAGCATGTGGTACAGGGAACAAATCCCAGTACTTGCGCTTGCCTAAGCTGCTGGTTAGTCTGCGGAGCTATCTCACCAGCTCTTAAAGTACTATATTTTTAAGTTCTACTGAGGTCTTTTGTTTTTATTTCTAATGATGCCTACTCAAATCATTAGCATCTGTTAGTGAAGGAACAATATTTTGTATGCTAACTAGGAAGTGTGTAGACTATGCCACCTTTTTAAATATAGGAAAGATTAGAACAAGACACCAAACCTACACTAAGTTGAATTTGACTAATTTCTAGCTGGGAGTTTACCATGAACTTTTAAAACATGGGAGGAAACACCACAGTGCATTCAAGCTTTTTCTAGTCAGTCAATCTGTCATCATAGTAAGCACAACTGTCTGTTCTGCTATTTTCCAGTGCCAATGTGGTATTCGCACACCATCTGCCGACTTCCACTTATTGTTATTCAGACTCCATTGCTAGCTATTCATTTCTCATTTTGGTCATCATAAGTCAGCATGTTTGTAAAAATCCAGTATTGCTTGCTGAACTAATACATGTACAACTGCTGTTGAATTTAGGCTTTGGGACTTAGATTGCTGCTCTGATAATTATCTCTGGATTCATCTTCTACAAAATTCATGGGCTAACATATTGTGCCCAAAGCATGCAATAACATAAAAGATTCATTTTTCAATAGGAAAGAATATGAAAAATCATTAGTCATATTGGACTTTTTTTACTTAAAGCTATTTGCACATTACAATTTGCTATATTATTTAGTATTTTGCCATGTGTAAGCACATGCAAGAATTCTGATTCCCCCCAAACCAATGTGCAATATCTCAACTCCTGTCAAAATTGCTAGCTCTCAATATGAAACAAAGAAAGTCCTACTGCAGCATTGTTATTGATGATTATCATTTCATATTATCATATACAATGCTCCTGTGAGTTTTTATTCTCTTAAATTCAGAGTTGCCTTTAGTGTTATATTTGTATTATACATCAATCCTTCTTATGCCTATATATGGCATATCATGTTTTAAGAACTCTTTTCTTCCAAATCCACAAAGCCATTTAATTCTCTTTTTAAACTCTGCTGCTAAAGTTGTTTTATTTGTGCTTCTTGCATTCTGGTAATATTCCTTGATTATTTCATTTACTCCTTTAGATTTTCTGTTTTTATTGATACCACAAGGAAAAGTACTAGAATTATGCTTGACTAAGTAGAACAGAGAAGGAGTAAGAGTCCTATATGGTCCTCAGGAGCCTATTCACTTTCCTTCAGTGACTTCCTGGGAAAACACACCTATTCCTTGGAGGTCCATTCTGCTTTTACTAGCTCCCCACCACTGAGTGTCTTGTGCCCATCAAGACAACACATGTGCCCTCTGATCTCCATTTTGTAGGGAACTATCAAAAAACAGTTCAACCCCATTCCCCAGAGTTCATACTCCTATATAGGTATGTATGTCCTACCTTGTGAGCCTCCCCCCTCCTTTTTTTCTCTCTTTTCAAATTTAAATAAATAGTTCTCCACTGTTCTACGCATACGCTCAAGCTTCCTATTTTCAACCTGATACTTGGTCTTCCCTTCAGGTCCCTACCATTTGAACAGATGGTAGCTGCTTTCTTTCCATCTACATTTCACTGCTTACAGATATGTTGCTGTTTCTGTTGAGAGAAATTATTATTTTTTTTTTTTAGTTTTAAAAGACACACTTATTATCTTACAATACATATCCTTCAGTGAGGTCATACTTCTGAAATGGGCTAACAGGGCTGAGTTTCTTCTTGACATTGAACCAGAGAAGGGAGACTTCCTTCTTTTGCAGATTCCAGAGGATTTTCCAATGCATGGATGTTAGCATCATTATTATGATTTCTGCTTCTCTTATTACATTTGCTTCATAGACATTGGCCTTCCAATCTCTCTGTTATAAGAACCCTTATATTGTGATTTACCATAATCAAGGATAATTTAACTGTTTCAGGATCCTTTTTTTCTTTTAATGTATTTGGTACTGTGTCTCATTATGAATCTCAGACTCATAGTTATCTTACTTTTTTTAGCCTCCCCAGTGCTGGGATTACAGGTGTGTACCACCATGCCTGGTCTCAGTGGCCAGCTCAGCACACCCAGGGGTGGGCCCAGCAAGGCCTGTGGTGCCAGGTATAGGACACCAGTTCCTATGCTTGCCTACACAGGCGTTTAGTATTCTGAGCTATCTTGTGGGCCCTTGTTTAAGATTCTTAACTTGATTTCATCTACAAAGTCTCTTTTTCACCTAAGATAATGTGTTCATTGGTTTAACAGCTAGGTCATGGACATCTATTATTGTTACTTTTCTGAGAGGCGAAAATTCTGGGGCTAATCCTTCATGTTATTATAGCAGCATCTAATTCTTTTCCTGATAATTGTGGATTCAGAATATTATGCTTCTGTTATCTTCAAAATCTGTTTGAATCTCATGCCGTTTGATGTCCCCACTCACAATTCCTGTCTATGTGAATTCTTGAGCAGTTCTACTCCATTTATGAAGGGTTTAATGACCTGTTTCACTCTCACACATTAATATGTCATTAATTTTTGATGATTTGCATTTCATTGGCAGTGATGTTAAAATTAATTTGGGCAGATAGATACTTCATCTCCACTGTTTTGAAGGATCCTGTCTGCATTTTCATTCTAAGCGTTCCCTTCCATGCAATGTCTCAGGTATTGTTTTTACCAAAACCAGAATCCTCTCCATAATCTCCTTTTATACATCTCATTCTTAAACATTTGCTACCGATGAATCACACTTTTGCTGACCGAATACTAAAAATGATTTAACTGTCACTGAGTTATAATTCATCAATCCATTTTAATTTTCAGTATTGTCCTTCCCGTGTTTCCATCTTTTCTTTAGTTTATTTTTATTTTTTTAGGATTTGTTTCTTTTATTTATATTTTTGGATGGAATCTCATAATGCACCTCCCATTAAGACTCATAGTGATCCTTCTGTCTCATCCTCCTCAGTGCTGGGATTGTAGATATGTGCCACTATGCTCAGTTTCCGTGGCTGGCACGGGGCAGGGATGGTGCATTATGCGGTACCAGGGATTGAACCCAGGTCCTGTGCTTGCCAGCCAAGCTGTTAGACCACTGAGCTTTCTCCCCAGCCCCTCTACTTTGGTTTAAATATCAATGGTTTGTAGTCATACTCAAAAAAGAAGGATATAGGTTTAGCTATGATAAATTGCACTGCTATAAACATAAGTGCACAAATATTGATTTGGTATGAGATTTTCAGTTCTTCTGGAAAAGTACCCAAGAGGGGAATAGCTGGCTTAAATGGGATCTCCAATCTTAACATTGTAAGGAGTCTCCACACAGATTCCCATAGGGATTGCAGCAATCTTCACACCCACCAACAGTTCAGCAGGGTTCCTTTTTTTCCCAAAGCCTCTCCAACATTTGTTATTGGATGACTTCTTGATGTTAGCCACTCTTTCTGGGATAAGATGTACTTTCAGTATTGTTTTAACTTGCATTTCTCAAATGGCCAATGATGTTGAACATTTTTTCATATATTCAATAGCCATTTGTTTCTCTTCTTCTGAGAAGTGTGTATTCATCTCAGATGCCCATTTTTTGATCAGTTGATTGAATTTGGGGAACCTTACTTTCTTTTAATTCTTTATATGTTCTAGATAGAAGGCATGTGTCTGAGGGGCAATCTGCTATAATTTTCTCTCAGTTTGTTGTTTTCTTTTTATTCTCTTGGAGAATTGCAGAAACTTTCTAAAAAGATGAGATTCCAGTTGTTCATTCTTTGAAGTATTTCCTGTGCAGTTCAGTTTTTGTTCATGAACTCTCTACCTACACCTATGTCTTTAAGATTTCTACCTATATTTTCTTCCTGAAGATTTAGTGTCTCTATATTAATATTTAAATCTTTAATTCATTTTGACTGTAGATTTGTGCATGCTGATAGGCATGGATCTAGTTTTAGATAAGCTCATCAACTGATGAATAGATAAATAACATATGGTATTTTTACCCAGTGGGTTATTATTCATCTATAAAACAGGATAAACTCAAGGTTTTTTGTCATAAATGGAAGCAACTAGAGAACATACTCTTAAGTTAAATAAATCAGACCTGCATGTGCAATTGTGCAAACATCATATTGTCTCCTCACTATGTGAACCTGAAAGAAAAAACACATGGAATCCAAAGGGTACAGCAGTCACTGATAAAACAGAATGAATTTATTCAAAAGGAAAGAGTTAATGAGTTGAAGAGAAGGACAAGAGAGTGAGTAGGGGAAAGAAATTTATCTATTGTATAGCAGGATGGTTTGGACAACTGTACTGTACATTTCTGCTGGTCTATGGAAATAAGCAGTTAATGCTTTGATTTTTTTCATCTCCTTTTTTCAATTGTTTGCACTTTTACTCCTCCTAATTTCTTACACATTTCTTTCTTTCTTCTTTAGGTTTTACATGCATATATCTGGTGATAAGGTAACAGGTTGGAAGACAACACTATGTCTTATAGCACTGTGAAATTCATATTACTTTGTTAAGTGAAATTCTGTATCACTTGTAATTTTTTGTTTTAATTCTAATTTGTACTCTAAAAAATAAAAAGGATAGAAGCATAGGTTGAAGGAGATACCAATGAAAGAAAGAAAGGAAGAAAAGAAGGAACAAATGGAAAAAAAGGGGGCAGACATAATATTCAGCTTCTTACAGCTTTTTACTTTTTTACTATTTTTTAATTTTCAATCAGGTATCAGTCTATAATTCAAATGGAATCCTTATTAGTGACTTTTAAAAATATTTGATATATCAGTTCTATTCATCAAATAAATAAAGTTGCCTAGCTTCAAATTATAAAAACATTATTGGGGGCTGGGGAGATAGCTCAGTAGAATAAACGCTTGACTCGCAAGTGCAAGGTCATGAGTTTAAACCCTGGTACCCCCTCAAAAGAGAGAGAGGTTAATGTACTTTTTGGGCTGGATATGTGGCTCAGTAGAATAAGCGCTTCTCTGGCAAGCAGGCACAAAGGCCTGAGTTCAGATTAAAGTTTTGAAATAAATTTAATATCATTTTCTACAAGCATTAATTCATAAACAAATAAATTTGTAAATGTTTAATTCCATAAAGATATAAAAATCTAAACTTTACAATTTATATTGCTTTAGATATCTTTCTTACAAATATGATATTCAAAATAACTAAATTATTCACTAAGCAAAGTTTGATAAAATAGGATAACATAGTTATTTCTTATCAAAAACTGTTCAATAAATTTATTTCTTGTAGATCTTCAAATGTTTAGGAGCCATTTTAATTAACATGTGTTATGGTTTGTATTTAGTTGTTCCCCTGAAGCCTCATGCAGTCTTGGGGCAGGTTCTGGCATTTGTGATTAATTGTTGGTGTGGATGCTGCACCTGCACTGGGGCAGGTAGCTTGCATTACAATGTAAGGTGGGAAGATAAGGTAGCTACTTGAGCTGCTGCTACCTCTCCATTGTGCTCTTGTTCTTTGCCTCTGCTGTGAAAGGTTACCCTCTGCCATGAAAGTTTGCCCTCTGCCTTGTGCTACTCTGCCTTGGACCCAGCTGAATATGGACTGAAACCTCCAGTAATTGTGAGCTAAATAAAACTTTCCTTCCTTCAATTTGAGTGTCAGGTATTTGTCCCAGCAATGAGAGAAGAGTAACTAAGACAGCATATTAATATGAATTTAGGAACAATAATGAAAAGTACTTCAAAACTGAAATAAGTTACTTGATCAGGTTGATAAAATTTAATGCATTCTCAAAAGAAAATTTTCCATTTTCTTTTCCAGATATGTATATGTACTAATTTTCCACAATTATTAAATAATGTTTATTGTGTTTCACAAGCCTATACTAATAAAAAGGAGAAAATTCCTATGTAAGAAATTGGCATGGCTTTTATAATAAGAAAACTTGACAATACTTCCTGTACATAAGAAAGATCCAAGTATCAAAATATTATGGACATTTAAAGGCAGTTTTCCTGAATACTTGCTGTTAATCAGAAATTATGTTTTTCTTTGTGAATTGATCTTATGTGTAGTAATTAAAACAAGTTGTTCCACTGAAGTCTTCAACATTGCTCCTGTTTTATGGAACCCTAGTGAATTTATTTTTGACATAATAATGCTCAAATTTCTGACCTAATTCTCTTCTGCTATGAAGACTTATATCCTGTAGTCATTCAGCTTCACAGTTCTTGTTTGGCTATCTTGTCTATCCATTCATTCTATTTTGAAATCCACGCCCTACTGGCTAACCACACTGTTCAAATAACTTTAGCAAAGTCATTATTTTCCCCATGATAATATGACTGCTGTCTTGCATCTAAAAAAAATTTTAAAGGTGATAGATGGTTGAATTACATCATTTATCTACAAAAGGAATTTCTTTTACTTTATATAGAACATTTCCTTACAGAAGGAAAAGATGGCAAAAAGGATCTCACACCAAGCAGGATGGGCTTCTGAATTAGTTGTGAATGAAAACTATGAAAATAAGGAGAAAAAATGTGCAATACAGTTTGAGATGTATAGAACTGTAGGAGATGTATACATTTACACAGTAATCCACGGGTCAAGTAAAAGGAACAAAAATTCTATACATGTAGATAGTTGAATCATATTAAAACAATTGTATTATTATATCCAAGTAGCTTCAAGAAACAGAATACCTTTATGTCAAGCTACAGTTGCTTTGTAGGAATGGGTGGAAATTTGT
Source organism: Octodon degus (assembly GCF_000260255.1). Lineage (NCBI taxonomy): Eukaryota > Metazoa > Chordata > Mammalia > Rodentia > Octodontidae > Octodon > Octodon degus. The sequence goes on along the minus strand of NW_004524579.1, from coordinate 5,417,066 downwards.
TGACTTTGGGAGGCATTTTCTGTACTATTGGATCCTTAGAATTTACATAGAGTAACAGACAAAAGTACACTGTTCAAGAAAAGAAACTGGATGTATAGGATATTTTTATCCCATCCAATGATTTTTCCAATTTAAAATTGGCATTCAAATTGCAAGAGAAAATTCAATATTATATATTGTCATTGATTAATTCTAGTAATTACCTCAAACCCAGATTTGTTGAACTGCCTATTTACAGACCATTTGAGAAAATGTCATTGGCTTTTTTGTTCCATGTTGTTCTAACACAATTCTTAGCTAAAGCATTATCAAGAAATGATTACTAAAACTTTAGTGCAAATAATTATCACAATGAGGCAAATGCACTATTTTCTAAATTATTTTTTTGTGAACATTGGCCAGTAACTTCAACTATATACATGGTCTCTAACTCTCCCCAGCAAGAAAAATTCAAATTAATATTCTTTATAACTTCAATTGTGAAATTGAAGAGGAAAATGATACACTAGTTGAATCTCATCTAATTGAAATCATTTTAAAGGTTTAGCAGATGTTGCCTCTTTCTTCTTTAATTCACTCCACAATTTTAGTGTGAACCTTCCACTTAAATTACCTGCCACTGAGTCTATTTAGAAATGAATCTGGAGTTATTGTGTCCAGAATAAAATTATTTTTCCAATGTTTCACTATTTCAAAATGAAGCCTGCAATATATTAGAACTTATTATTGTTCTTGAATAAAAATAGCCAACTTTTCAAAGTTTGCTTTCACTTCCAAGAGCACTTAGAGAGTTCTTGGTATGTATTCAACACTTTAGAATGGTTTCTCCAGTATAAACAGTATAAACTGGATCTGATTTATTGTGCCTTTCATATTCCATTTTTTTCTTTCAGGTTCTCACACTACAGAGACAATATGATGTTTGCATATGCAGGTCTGATTTATGTGCAAACATTGTATTGTCTCCTTAGTGTGAGAACCTGAAAGAGAAAAATTGAATCTGAAGGGTACTATAGATACTGGGGAAAGGGAATGAACTTGTCCAAAAGGAAAGAGTTACTGAGTTCAGGAAAAGGACAGAAGAAGCAGTGGAGGAAAGAGATATATCTATGTATATAAGCAGGATGGTTTGGACAATCTGTACTGTATATTTCTCCTGGTCTATAGAAAGAAGCAGTTAATGATTTGATTTGTTTCATGTCCTTTTGTCAATTCTTTGTACATTTTCTCTGAGCTCCTTCTACATTTCTTTCTTCTTTCAATTTTACATGCATATATATGGTAATATGAATAACCAGTTGGAAGACAACAATATATATTACAACAAATACTGTGAAATTCATATTACACTGTTGGCTCTTTTTTTTGTTGTTGTTGTTTTTTGGTGGAACCAGGGATTGAACTCAGGCCGCTGTGCTTGCCAGGCAAGCGCTTATTCCACTGAGCCAGCTCCCTGGCCCCTTCATATTACACTGTTAAGTGAAATTCTGTACTGCTTGTAATTGTTCTGTCTTAATTCTAAATTGTACTCCTTGAAAAAAAAAAGTTAACAGTATGAAATGGAAAACACTTTGAAAATCACGAATTGTGGTCTTCTTTCAGTATTTCAAAATTAAGTTTGATGTTTTTATGTGAAAATATACATTTATTGTATATGTATTCATGTTTAAAATTACATTACCACTCCTTATACCTGTGAACTTACGATTATTTTCACTTAGAATTTAAAATGCATGGCAATAATTCAGTTTTGAAAAGCAATCTTTTGGTGAAAAATATCAACTAACAGAAATTTTATAAGTAGCTCCATTGTTAACAAAATAGTATAAATGCACAATTTTTTCATCTCTCTGTCATGTCATAATTTAAGAATAATGAATATTATAATATGTAAAATAAACATAATTACTTAGTTCTTCCTCATTCGAAAGCCAAATATTAGGAGAAATATTAATCAACAAAATATCATCATATTTTATGAAATAATATTATTTTATTGTTTTCAACTTCAATGAAAAAATATTTATTTTTCTTTGACTTAGTGAAGTTGTGTTTCTGCATTTAGGTCACAAAATTTAAAGAAAGTAGTCAAGTTTGTATATTTAAAATTCAAATACGATCACCCACCTGCACCACCCACCAAAAACATGTTCAATTGTGTTTTACTTTTGATTTGATTTTTGTTGTTGAATTATAAATGTCAGCTTATACACATCTAGCACTCAGCTTTACCGATACATAGAAATATAATTCACGCAGATGATAATTTTTAAGGTATAATGACAGGATGTATGAATATAGACATAGCTGGATTTGCAGTTGTGCTATTTAGAACAACTTTTTTTTTAATTTTTTTTTTATTTATTTGAGAGAGAGAGAGAGAGAGAGAGAG
>NW_004524579.1:5406817-5414574 GCF_000260255.1 Octodon degus | reverse complement strand
GCCAGCTCAGCCCACCAGGGGGCGGGGCTGGCTGGCATGTGGTGCTGGGGGATCGAACCGCGGTCCCTGATGCCTTGCCAAGCTAGTTCCAAGTAGGTGCTTTAGACCACTGAGCCATCTCTCCAGCCCTAGAACAACTTTTAAGTAAAGAAGTTCCTTTGTATGCCCTTTCTTCCTAAAATCTGATTATTTTCCTAGACTTGAATGTAATTTAGATTTTTCAATGATTTTATACGTTAAAAATGTAGATATCCTGCAAAGATCTTAAGATCCTAAACAAAGACAGCTATTAAGCACAACACAAACACAGCCAAATAACCTTGTTTCTTGTGCAAGAATGTATATTTATTGATGTTATACACCATTATATGCAGAATTTTGAAGTATAGCTTATGGAAAAACTTGTAAATTTTCACATAGTACTATTTAAAAGATTTTTTAAAGACAAATAATTATAATGAAATAGTTCTAGAAACAGTAATAGAAAAAATGAACAGTAATATGTGCACAAATTTTGTTTCTTTTCTGTAATATTGATAAGGAATATTGGCAATGATAACCCAGACATACTAAGAAAAAAAAAAGTAATTCATCTTAGCTTAATTTTCTTTGTTGTTTTTTTTTCTTTGTTGTAATGGGAATCAAAGTCACACAACAGAAGGATAATGCACCCAGAAAGTGACATAATGTACTGAGAATATGTTATTACTTTTCTAATGATGTGCTTTTCAACACTGTCATTATTATGCGATGGAGAATCCCGCCCTCAGAGAATGCAGTTGTTGAAGTAGGTAGGTCATTCTAATAGGCTTCAAAGTTTAGATCAGCAGATTCTAGCTCTGTATCAAGGTGAAATCAACAATGAATTAAACCTAACTGGGTTTAAAATGACAGTTACTATTTTTTCTCTTCTGTTTTACTTCAGTTTCTCTCTCTCCAGCTTTTTATCTTTTAAGAACTTTTCTTCTAAAATATCCAGGACCTTGAAGGAAAAGAAGACAAACAAGAAACAAGTTTCATACGTATGCAAGATATTTCACAGTTTTGAAATTTTATATTTTAATCAATGTATTCTATTTATATATATATGAATATATACTGATATACATGTAAGTATATCAGTATATATTCTAATGTTGGCAAGCTACTTTAAAATAGCACAAGTACTCTAATGCTGGTTATTAAGAATTTTTCTCTCTGAGTTAAACGCATTTTTCAGTAGTCTCTGCTGGAATGGCGAGTCTGTATTTTATCTTTTCTGTTTTAGCTTCACATTGTGATTTAGAAGGAAAATGCTCTCCAAAGTCTTCTGCATTCACAGATGGGGTTTTGGGGAGGTGATTAGATTGGGTTTATCCCTGCCTCCAGGTGGCTGAAGAGGTGAGTTGCTGTGGGCGCGGCCTTGGAGGTTGCTCTGTCTGGCTGCTTCCTGCTCTCTGCTTCCTGCTGCCCTGCCCCAGCCTTCTCTGCCAACTGCCCTGCCTTGGAGCCAGTAGCCACAACCATCTGGACTTTGTGCAAACCGTGAGCCAAATAACAACTGTCTTCCTTGGCAGTAGGCTGTTGTTTCTCAGCAAAAGGAAAAGTGAATAAGCTCCTGCGCTATTGCAGCCTTCAGGGAATGATAGTAAGCAATGAAGGGGAGAAAATTTGGAGATATTTCAGGCGCCGGAACTTCCCAATATGCCCACTGCTCTTCTCAACATCTCTCCAGCAGCTCTTCTGTCTGAGCATGGCCTTCAGATATCTACAGTAATTTTCAGGCAACTGCTTGAGGTTTTCTCTGCTCTGTACTTACAGCTTCCAATGGGATCCTTTCCACTAGCCTGACCGCAGAGCCCCCAGTCCAAGTTACATCAGGGCATCCACTGAGCTCCTCCCGCAGCTGTCTCTGCATGGCAAGCCCCCACCAATGAGTCTGAACGCTAAACCTGTGGGACCACTTCCTAAAGCTTTAGGTTCTGCTAAGGGTTACTTCTTCCTTCCCCTCATTCTGGATGCAGTAGTCATTTTTCTCAAGTTGCTGCCTTTGTGTTTTCTCAATTCTTGAGGTTTCTTTTTTTTCTTTTTAATTCACTTTTAAAATCACTACATTGATATTCTAAACTTTAAATCCCAATAGAATGTAAAAAAACAGTTACACACTTTCACACAGAGATTAGAAATATAACCATATACAATGTTGTAGTAGAACAATACTGTGACATTTTTTCTTGTCCCTTGTTTTCGTAGTTGTGGAGCTACACGCTATTCTGCATAGGCTCACAAGGGATGAAAAGAGACATCATTGCATTAGAAATGGAAGCAATAAAAAAAAAAAAAAAAAAAAAAAAAAAAAAAAAAAAAAAAAAAAAAAACAGTAATGCAGTCCCAGCACAGTTTGCAGTTCCTAATAGCGTTATTTATCGTATGGATTTCTTACTTTTGATTAGTGTGTATCAGTATTAGTTTCTTAGTTTTATCATTTACACAGATGTTAATCTTGCCCCAAAGTAGGTGGAAAAATGTACAAGAACTCTTGTGTTAGCGTGACTCTTCATATAATACAAATTATTTCAATATGAAACAAAAAGTGTTTGATTTCTTTTTGCCCAGATCAGTAGAATACTAGGTAAATGGCAATTATTTGATTCTTATTATGCACATTACCTGCGTGCACATTTTTACTTAGGTTATTTTATTAATAGTTACTTTTTCATTAAAAATGCAAAAACACATGAAATGCAAGAACATAAAAGATCATTTTTATTATTGTTTATAATACTGAACATCTGAAAAATAACTTATATGCTCAAGTACAATTTCAGCAGAATGTTCAATGTTTTCACACTTTTGGAAGTATTGAAAAATATACTCTGAAAACAAGCATTTTAAAATTTAATTTGTTCCTTAGTGATAATTGTATGTATCTGTTATGTATGATATTGTATGATATTGAACATTTAAATATAATTGTTCTATCAGTGGGATATTCAGTTATATTGATAAATAGTAAGTAAATACTGAGATTCTAGCACATCTCAGAAAATAAGCAATTTCAGAAGAAGTAATTGAGGGTTGATGCCTAAGCATAATATATTATATATTTATGTTTAAATTTCAGGAGATTTCTCATTCCTTAAAAAGCAAAACATTTGGGCTGGGAATTTAGCTCAGCAACACAGGATCACCTTGGCAAATGTAAGACCCTGAATAGGATTCTCAATATCAAAACAAAAAAAATAAAAAAACAGAAATTAATTTCTTTTCATTCTATGACTTTTTGAAGAATATTACCTTAAGTTCGTTTTCATATAGCTTGCATATGACTTGATTCTTGTAAATTGAAATAGTTTTAGTAGTATAAATATAAACACTTTTCTTTTTACCAAATTTTTAATTGTTGCAAGTCAAAATATATGTAATACATATACTACACATGCATATTGTATGTATATATACTTTTACAGCAGTATATTTACTAATAGAATTGTAGTCTTCCTCAGACTTAGCAATATGTCTTATAATTTTTTTGTCTTTTTTTTCTATATTTTAGGGAAAGGTCTACAGGATGTTCAGGGTCTCACTACTAGATCAGACTCATAGTGATCCTCCTGTTTACAGCTTCCCAAGAGCTGGGATTACAGATGAACGCCACCATGCCCAGTCTCAATCACCAGCTTAGCATGTACCAGGGCAGGACCCGCATATGTCTTATAATTTTAATGTTATCCAAAACTTCTCAGGAATGCATGCACAATAGATGTTTTCTCCCTACAGAGGATGTTTGAATGAAAACTTGATCATTGTATTTTTCAGTGGGAATTGTATATTTATTTATAGGACCCCTCAAAAGATATTGAAAGACATCTGTCTTTAAAGATGTCTGAACAATGGCACTTTTACTCTTGTATGCTCTTTCTGTTTTTGCTAATAGGACAGGGTCTGTGGGGTCTACAGGGTCTCACTACATAGGTTGGACTCATAGCGATTCTCCTGTTTTCTTGTATGCTCTTATAAACCTCTGAAAACAGTAAAATTTATCTAAAACAGCAAAATATTTTATTTTCAATAGATTAAAAAAAGCTCTAATCCATGAACCATAAACATACAAATGTAAAAAAATATATTCTGTAAACCTTGCAGTTATTAGTGATCTAGGTGAGACAGATCATGCCGTCCCAGTTCTGAGAAAGGTTAGTTTCCTGAAGATAATCCCATTTCTAATTACTTGTCTACTAGTCATGTATTGTGAGAAAGCAAAGAAGCAGATATTTGGCCAGATTAGCAGTAAGGAGTAGCTACTGACCTAGCCAAAAATGCTGGAACATCCCAATGAGGAAGTAAAATAAAACCAAAAGGGGAAGCGAAGGAAAAGAGGAAGGAGTGGAAGAAAGCAAGTAGAACGACTTAAGCATGCACTAAATAGGAATGTTTGACATAAAGAAATAAAATCATCATGAAGAGAACATAGAGGCCTAGGTTTTTTTTCTGTGCCTTAGTAATGTTAAGTATTACGTCAGCATGACTGATTGAAGAAAATCTTCAAGGAAAGACGCAGGTCTGTATTTCACTTAAATATGTTGGGAAGTGCAAATGTCACACTAACTATTTTGCACCAAAATTTATGCCAAATGAAATAATTTTAAATGCATAGTTATTTTTCGAAAAAGGGAAAATATTAACCAATAGCTGAAATATTCATGTGCAAAGGAAAATTTACATCTTGAGATGTGCAAAAGAGAGACAATTTAATTCACGAATAATTACATTGCAGTTAGTGTGCACATACTGTGAGCAGGAGGTGTTTGGTAATGCGTGAGAGACACTTGGCCAGTCATTTGTAGTCATCCCTGCGTTCTTCTAGCAGCTGATATCAGGTGGATGACTCCTAATTTCTTTCTTTAAATATTAAAATAGCTTTTAAAAGTTGTTCTCTTTACCAAGAAAAAATAAATACATTTCAATTAAATGGCAGGAATGTATGAGTCAGATAGGGAAGAAGTTAAATGACCCTCATTGAAATGTTCCAAAGCATCTATTCATATGAACAGGATTCAGTTCAAATACTGGCTCTGTGACTGCTGGGTTAGCTACTATCTTAGAAGTGTATTAAATACCCTCATTCTTTGCTGACAAGCATACTTTCATGTCAGCGAGAGACTCAAGTAATTAAAACACAAAGTCCATGCTCTTCCATCTATTACCCAAATGGCACGTTGATTTTGCTGAATCCCAATGATTAAGTGCTAAAATGATCTATACAATATATTTGTAAAAATGATACAATATATTTGTAAAAATGATATTATTATGGCCAATATAAATTGAGTAGAAAATGAAACCTTATAATTGCAATTGCTTACACCTTCATAATTAATTTCTTTTGACAATCATTTTTCATTGACCATCAAACAATGAAAGTAATAATTCTTTATAACATCTCTAGATACCAAGTTACCACTTATACTCTGTACATAAAACCTGTGGTTAAATATCAGTAATTTTGACATTAATTTATATTATCTTAAGGATAGCATAGCTGTATTAATCACTCTCTCTTTAGAAATATTGCTATGTATCCAAAATAATTTCATATTTAATTTTAAGATATAATCAAATATATACTTAAGTTTGTATGTGGATATTCAAAATAGTGATAAATATATAGTCATTTTATACATTTACAATTTATAATGGTTGTAAGTTTAATTTGTCCACATTATGTACATTCTTGAAGAATAAATAGTTGAAGGCAAGACAAAAATATTTAGTATTATTTAGGGTTGCTTTGGTACTAGGAACCAAACTCAGGACCTCACGCTTACTGGGCAGGTGCTGTGCCACAGAGCTATATCCCTGGCCCTATTTAGTACTGTTTAAACTTATTATTTCTTCAACCTTTTAAGGATGGTTCTTTAAAATTTAATATGTTTAAGAATTGTTATGTCGTGTTTTCTAATCATATTTATATTGTACTTGTTAGCATGCTCTTAAAATTCATGTTTAGGCCTGGACAGATACCTCAGTGGACTGAAGCACAGTCTTCTTAGGCGGACACAGGGACTGGGGTTCGGTGTCCAGCATACTAGCGGGTCCTGCCCCTGGAATACACTGAGACAGCAATTGATAATGGGCATGGTGGTACGTGCCTGTAATCCCAGGGCATGGGAGGCTAAAAACAGGAGAATCGCTACGAAACCAATCTGTGTAGTGAGACCCTGTGGACCCTGTACAAAATACATTAAAAAAAACTCATGTCCTTATGATAAAGTTGATATTGATTTGTTTATAATAAGTATTAATTTGCTAACATATTGTCACCTAATAGCTTCTTTCATAATTTTATAGTATAGTTACTGTAAATGAGAAACTATAAGAGTTATTACTTACATATCCAGAATATTACCTACCATTTTGAAGTGTTTATATTATTTGGTATTTCAAATTAATGCCACATGAATACTAACATGTCGTGATACAAAATCAGCATTTTATCAGTTAGGAAAATATAAGTCAGGAAAAAAATAATTACACCTACTTAAAAATGATGCTTAACTCCCAGGGATATATGCACACTGTGTTGCATGACACTTACACTGGTTGTGAGCGGTGGCAAGTGAGAGATTCCTTTTTTTTTTCTTTTTGTGGCTGGCTCAGTCCACCCTGGGGATGGGGCTGGCATGCCATGTGATGCTGGGGATCAAACTGTGGTTCCTGTGCTTTGTCTAAGCTTGCCTAAGTAGGCTTTTTAGACCACTGAGCTATCTCACTGGCCCCAAAATGGCTAAAAATCTAAAGACATTATTTATAATTCTACATGGTATCATTCTGAGGAAGTGTATGTCCAAAAGTACACTATTTCAGTAAAAATGGAAAAATGAAACAAAAATAGGTAAAAATGAGGGAAATCATAAATTTTGGATATCTTTTATAACATGTCTTACATATTTAAAGAAAGGGTTAAAATAAGTCATACAATAATACATAAAACTTTGGTAGAAATACATTCATTTGTATTTTGATATTTTCTAATTTCAGTGTGATGTAGACTAAAATATTTCCTTGTTTCATTTTTACAATATTCTTAGGTGAACAGACTATTGATGACATTTTCATTCCTGATTATTGCTAATCTTCTCTTTAACTATTACATTAAGTAGAAAGATTCACTTACTCATTTTTGTCATGAAGATTTTACTGACAAAACTGATGAAAGAGATTTTACTGCTACTCAACATTCAAATGAAACTTATTATAAAGGCGACAATCAAATACACTGAATTACCCAGAAAATACTATTTGAAGGAATGTTTTTCCACTTGGAAAAGACAGTTATATGTTTTATGATAATATGTAAAGAACATTTAAAATTACAATAGTTCATCACTTGACTAGTATTCTGTAATTCCATAAAAATGAGGAGTAAAATAAATTAGAAATTTTGGGGCTGTCCAAATAACTTAGTGGGTTAAAGCACCTAAAAGCAGGTGCAGGGGCAAGGGTTTCGATCCCTGGGACTACTGTGCTGGCCCTGTACCTGAGGCATGCTGAGATAGCAATTGAGAAGGCATGGTGGCATGCACCTGTAATCCCAGCTCTTGGAAGAATGTAAACAGGTGGATCACGATGAGTCTGATCTAGTAGTGAGACCCTGAGCACCCTGTAGACCCTTCCTTAAAATACGAAAAGAAGAAGAAGAAGAAAAAGAAGAAGAAGAAGAAGAAGAAGAAGAAGAAGAAGAAGAAGAAGAAGAAGAAGAAGAAGAAGAAGAAGGA
>NW_004524579.1:5396265-5406691 GCF_000260255.1 Octodon degus | reverse complement strand
AAGAAAAGAAGAAGAAGAAGAAGAAGAAGAAGAAGAAGAAGAAGAAGAAGAAGAAGAAGAAGAAGAAGAAGAAGAAGAAGAAATTTTGATCATGTTTATGGAACTGGTATATAAAAGGGTGGAGTAGCATTAGGTAATTTTGTATTTCCAGTGCATTCATTTATCTATGTAAAATAACTTAAAAGAAAAGTATTTATAGTCTTTAAACAACAAATTATCCATTCATTTTGGAAAAGTTTCTGGAAAATTGCTGGAGTAAAAATAGAAATTAAAATCCACCAAATGCAGATATTTGAATATACAAATAATCATATTGCATGGCTTTGCCTTGCAATTATTGTTATTTTGCCTGCACATTATGCATGGCACACAGAGGTCACTATAGAAAGAATAGCCACAGAGTTTAGCTAGAGTAATATTGTGTCACAGGCACGCCCTGGGTTTAAGTCACTACTTCTTGTGTGCTAATTTGTGAACTGGATGCAGTGTGACAATAGTCATTGCTGTCCAAAACATCAACTGCTTGATTTTATCCAAAATGCTAGAAAGAAAAGGTGCACTGTTGTAATCAGAAGGGTCCTTCTTGACCTTGCTGTGTATGGTGTAACTTTGCTCTTGAATGTCTTGTAGGTTTGACTGTCTGTCAATAGGTCTGTGTAGTTATGAAAAGAGGAGAGAAAAATGCATGAATGAAATTTGACATCTCTGCCTTTCCTGTCAAAAGTTCCATGTTTATCTGTAATACTCAAATTTGAGCCAAAATTGACATAAAATTGTACATATTTATAGGGTAGCATGCAATGTTTCCAAAGACACATACACTGTGCAGTGTTCAAATCAGGATAAACACATCTGTCTCCCTAAGCATATATTATAATAAATGAATGTAAGATTTTATGAAGGAGAATATAAACACAACAAAGCTAAGTAGATTTTAATGAATTAATGATTAAAGAATCAATAAATACATTTATGTTTTTAAATGATTATTTTCTTTGTGATGCAACAGACTATATTTGCTAAATATGCTTCTTTTTCCTATAATAGTTCTCTAAAAGCATACTTTCCTGCCACCTCTAGAAGGCTCTCTTTTAATCATTAGTAAACATCTAATCAAGTATAAAATGCTCTTTGTCCTGTGCATCTGTTTTACCAACATCCTTTTAAGTTTATCTTTAGTATCAGTCCAGTGTGATGATTTAAGCTAAATATTTTCTTAAGAAAAGTAATTTAGCACAGATAGAATATTTATGATGCTACTTACTTAAAACAGCAGGTTTTAAACATGGAAGAACTAGTTTTCAGCTCTCTAAAAATGGACCTTCATTTTTTTATTTCTAGGCTTATTTTAGTAGAGCAACTGTTGTCAGTTCAATCCTCATTTAGAAATTCATCATTTAGACTACGAAAGTTTAAAATGTTCACTTTTATTTATTCAGTTTACTCTCTTTTTGCAGTTCTTTTCCTTTCACCAGTCCATGTTTGGAGCACACAGTGCTTACTTTCTTCAAGAGCAGTTGTCACATGCACACAACACATCTTAAAGCTTTTATTAATCTCCATCTCCTCTCCTCCCTAGGTCTTCCTTCTGCCTTTTGGCCCAGCTTCTCCCTACAAAAGAGCCAGAGCCCTTTCCTCACAATCCAAATTCAATCGTGCTATTTATTTGCTATTTATTTTATCTTGCTATACTAGTTTTGCTTCTTATATGAGTGAAACCATGAGATGCCCAGGTCTCTACCTACTTCACTTTCCCCAACACTATGGCCTCAAGATGCATCCATCTTCCTATCAATAAATCAAGTGTGCTTTTCTTTATGGCACTGTAGTACTCCATTGTATGCAAATATGTAATTAACCACACTTTCCTTATTCATTTATCTGCTAATCAACATACAGAATATGTCCTGGTTTGGGGCCTTTCAAGGGGAAACAACCAAATAAAGGACACATTTTATAAGATTATTTTATGATGAGTCACCCAGTGAATCATATATAAAGAGTGCAGAAAATCTGTCCATAAACTAAAGACCAAAGTGTCCAGCTGAGGGCCTGGATCCTATAGTAGTGTCCTGCAAGGGTCCAGCTGAAGATCTAGAGCCTGTACAATGCCCCCAAAAATCCAGCTGGAGGCCTAGGGCCCACAACAATGTCTCATGAAGACCTGCTTCACAGATCTTCCCTGGAAAGGCTCAAAGTTCAGTGATAGAAGCTAGAAAGTCTACACTAGTGGAATGAAGGGTCTGTGTTAGGAGGCTGAGGGATGTGAACTGGAGCTAGGAACTAACACTCAAGGTAAGATCCAGAGCTCCCCAAAAATGCCACATCCATCCACAGCAACAGCGAGGTCTTGAGCTCTTCCCATCAGGAAATCCAATGTGACAAGCTTCTTTAGGAGGCTGAGCAGTGCACCATCTTTCTCTTCAGAAACAGGAAGCGACGTTCAAGGGTAAGACCAGAGATCCCTCAAAATGAACTGTAGCCATTCTAAGTGACAGTGAAGGTCCTGAGCTCCTCTTCTGACAAGAACAGCCAAGTTCATCAGGAAAGCCAGTGTGAAAAGTCCCCCAGCAGAATAGCCCAAGAGAACCAGCAGCCACTAACAGCCCCAACAGCTTCTCCAAACAGCAACCCTAACAGCCTCTCCAGTTCTGCCTCTTACGCTACCTACCTGCATCAATCCTCAGGTTAGCCTCCCACACCAAGCACAATGCAAGTTCAATTCAGCTGGGAGTAACAAGTAGACCACGAGTTAATAATCCACTAGAGAATGGTTCCAAGATTTAACTATTTTGAATTGTGTAACATAGACACTCAGGCATCAGTTTAATATGTCTTTAGCTCTTTGAGAAAGATAACGAAAAGGAAAATCTTTATATAAAATTTCCAGTATTACTTCTTGAAGGATTCTCTTGTTTTCCATAGTGGTTATGCTAGTTTACATTTGCAGTAAAAATCTAGAAGGATTTCATTTTATTTGCGGCCTTACCAAACTTGACATTATTTGATTCTAGATGGTAGCCATTCTTTCTGGTGTGACGTGAAGTCTCTCTTTTGGTGTAGTTTGAATTTCTCTAATGGCCAGTGATGTTAATGACTTCCTCATATATTTATTGGCCTTTTTCGGTTTTTTGTCTGCAAAGTGTCTATTCATACCAATTGTCCATTTTATGATTAATTCATTCATTTGAGTGAGTTTTAAATTTTTTATTTCTTAATACATTATAAATATGAGTTCTCATTCTGAGAAACAGTTGATATTTCTCCCCATTCTGTAGTTGTCTTTCTTTTTTAAAAAAATATTTATTTAATTATTTATGTATTTACTTATTCATTTATTTTGGGGGATATCAGTAATAGAACTCAGGACCTTACATTTACCATGCAGGCTCTTATGCTGCTGAGCTGTATCCCTGGCTCTGTAATTGTCTTTCACTTTGTTCTTTCTTTTTCTGTACAGAATTTTTTTTAAAAAATTATTTATTTATTTATTTATTTATTTACTTGGTATAGGGTCTCTCTATGCAGATCAGACTCATAGTGGTCCTCCTGTCTCAGCCTCCTCAGTGCTGAGATTACAGGAATACACCACCATACCTAGCATGGTGTGCCAGGGGTTCTGGGGCTAGTGTGGTATGTGATACTCCAGATCAAACAGTGGACCTTGCACTTGCCAAGCAGGTGGCCAGACTGCTGAGCTGTGTTCCCTGCCTGTGCAAAAATTTTAAAATTTGATCTTTTGTTGATTCTTGGTATTATTTTCTGTGCAGTCAGGATTCTGTTTAGAAAGTCCTTGCCTCTATCTATGACTTCAAGTGTTTCACTGGTTTACCTTCCAGCAGATTGGCTCTGTTTTAAGAGTCAGCTCTTTGATACATTTTCATTTTGATTTTATGCATGGTGAGAAATATGAGCATCAATTTGATTTTCTGCATGTGGATAGACATTTATCCAGCACTATCACTAGAGAAGCTATTTTTCAAACTAGAGTATGTTTCACACTCTCTTCTGAATGTGCCTGGGCTGTTTCTAGGTCCTTATTCTATTGCATTGATCAATATGTCTTTTGTGATATTTGAATCTCTGCAGGTTTATAATATAATTTGCAGACTGAGTGTAATGTCTCCTACTTTGCTCTTGATTCTGAGACACCACACTGACAAAGGGGGTCTGTACCAACCAGAATCAGTCACCTGATAACACAATGGTAGGCTGGAACTTTAAAACAAGCATTTGCAATAAAATAATAGCATAGATTGCAACATTTGCTACCCATAGGAATGACATTTTGTCATGAGAATATCTGCAGAAAATAAAGTAAGTTGCTGTTCTGTCAATGATTTACCCACAAAGCTGTCATCTTTCTCTGCTGACATCTTTCATTTGCACCCTTTAGTTTGACATTGATTTCTATAATCTATGAGCTTCTTTAAAAGTTAGAGAACATATAGTTATTCAACTTTAGATCGTAACAGTTTTTCACATACGTTTTTGAGTTTATATAAAAAGCTGTAGGTTTTAAAACAGAAATCTCATGATGATTGCATTCCTTTATAGCAATGAACATATGTTTTTACTATTTTGACCATTCTTTCTTCAAAGCACATTAGGTGCATACATCAGTTGCTATAGTCATTCTCATTTATATAAGGAAAACTATTATAGGAAAGCAAAATTGTGTGTACTGAACCACATCATTTTCAAATACCACATAGTCCACGTGTTAAATATTCATGAAATGATCTATGATTGTTAAGATATTCAGCTGATATATTTTTTTTGTGTCTTCACAAAAGTGGTCAATAGTATGGTCAATATCCATGGCTTCATTGAATTTTCATTTTGATAAAAATGAAATGGTATTAAGTGGCGCAGATTAGTGTTATTTTATAATTTACATATATGTAAATAAAAAGCTAATAGAATGATATGCTGAGTAATGTTGAAAATTATGTCACACTTAGTTATTAAAAGAAGTACTCTTTTTATGTATTTGGTACAGAGTATCACCATGCAGCTGGATTTTGGATTTTCTGATAACAGTGATTCTTTTTGGAATAAGACAAAATCCCAGTATTGTTTTAATTTGAATTTCCTAAATGAACAATGATGTTGAAATAAATCAAGCCCACATGTGTGTTGTATTGTTTCTCTAGTATAAGAAAATAAAATAAATAAAATCTGAAAGTTACAATAGATTCTGTGAAAGGCAAAGCGACAGTTCCAAGGGAAGAAACAATTGGGATGAGGGAAAGGAGAAAAGAAAGAATGAGGGGGGAAAGTTACGTACATATAATGGGAAAAGTATGTGTGAAAGGTATAGGGTATGCTGATAGAGATGAATGGAAATGTGTCTTTTACTCTAATAAATTTTTCATTTAAGCAGTAACCCTATATTTTTATTATAGCATATAGTACATATATGTCATACTTTCTGTGTGTGTGTGTGTGTGTGTGTGTGTGTGTGTGTGTGTACCTGCTGTACTGCTTGATACATTGTGTCAACTTGAAAAGTTTAGGAATTTAATTAAGTGTCTCAGCAGAAAGCCAGGATTCTTAGTTTGTAAGCATTCACATCCTGTGCAGGAAGAAGGCATGTGCATTGTGTGAATTCTACACACCAACCCCACTGGCAGCTTGTTTATAAAATAAGCTGCTAGAAGCCACAGCTGCTACCCTTCCTTTTGCTCTTCCTTGATTTCTGCTGCCATGAACTGCGGCCTTCTGCCATGTGCCATTCTACCTGGGAGTCATCTGAGTATGGACTGAAACCTTCACAAACTGTGAGCTAAATAAACCTTTCCTCCCTTCAATTTGGGTGTTGGGTAATTTGTCGCAACAATGAATAAAAAGTAACTGAGATACCTGCTTTAGAGTCGATGTACTCCATTTATACACATCTTAAATAAAGTACATATCTAATAAAGACTGATACATAGGCATACACAATAACTTTATTTTGATAATAAAATAGACTGAAAATGCCGAAAATATATAGAGACACTTTACAACGGCTTTTGTTTGTGAACAACTTCACTCATAACCAGAAGCAGTTTGCAGAATTCTGTTTTTGTTTGCAGACTCCGCATTGGGAGATAAAGAAAATCATGACCATCTTTCCCACAGAAACACACATTTTTTCAGAATTGTAGAATAAATTCAGCTTATGAGCTGAGGCACTACTGTACCCATAGATATATTCAAAATGATGTACCATTGGAAACAGAAAAACATTAGATAAAAATGGATGTTAATACATAAAACAGTGTGAAAATAATGTAAAAGACATGCAATGCAGAATATAGACAAACAAGTAAATAAATATTAGAAAATAAAATCTGGTAAATATAAGCAAAACTCTAGTTACTTTCAAGAAATGAAAACAAAAACTGCATTTCTACACTGTATTCCTTACTATGTTGAATGTATGTCAAAACACGTTTATATGAGATGACATTTTCAAAAGAAAATTCAAGTAACAGATCAATCACTAGATCTTATCAGAAAATGATTTTAAAACAGCAATTGTAACTATGCTTAATGCCGTAAAGTACAATATAAACATGGTGAAAATATAGCAATCCTCTGTGAAGAAACACCAAACCAAACAAATAAGAAAATTTAACACTGAAAAGTAAAATATCTGTAAAAAGAAATTATGGACCTACGTATGGTAGGCAGATTGATTTGTCAATTCTGCTCCATCAAAATAATGCCAAGTTTTAACATGCAGCCTTGTAAATGCTAACTTATATAGAAACAGGGATTTTGAGAACATGAATAAGATTGTAAATATTCTAAAAGGTGTCATGATAGCTTACACTTATAATGTCTCCCAGCAGTCTTGTGTTCTGAGGTAGAGTGTAGGGATGGTCGGAGTTGCAAGTCATTGTGGGAGTGACAGGATGGGAATCTTCCTGTCCCCATCTCTTTCCCTCTCTGCTTCCTACTAGCTGTGATTTGAGGAGCTTTCATCCAACATGTAGTTTCTGCATTGGAGCTAACTCACTGTGCAATGAATCCCCTAAGAATTGGACCCAAATAAAACCATTCCTCCTTGAAAGTAGGTGTTGAGTATTTTGTCCAAGTTTCCAAGAGAAATCTGAACACCAAAGTTGGCAAGTTTTCATATATAATTGAAACGTCCTTACTGGTAACATGCAGAAAATCTATTCTAGTAGTAGTCACACAATGTATTATCACTTAAAGTAGGAATTACTACATTGTTTGTAGCATCTAGAAGAAAATGAAAGCACGGGTACTTTTGTTCAAATTTATTAATGATTTCAAGATTATAACAGCATGAGATTGAATAAAATGCAGGAGTTTTCAGGTTATAGTTATGTTGAATAGACCAGTCAATACCCATAAACCTGGCATTGACCAAACGGGTTATCTCACTCCTTCAAAAGATTTCATGCTTGCAAAATTTTTCCATAAGCTTCAAGAATGAGATCAACAGTTTAACTTGGTTTTCATCAACTATCTTGATTTCAGTAATCATGAGTTGTGGAAGATGGAGAGAAGTGCAAGGAGTGGGCAAAAATCAGGCTGATGGTATTTCACTAGATTCAATAGTCCTTTACTCTTCAACGTGCATGACTTCCTTCAAGTGCAATTTCCTTGATTTTTGTGACCTCGTCCATTGGAAAAGCTTTTATTTTTGTTCTAACAAGACCACAATCAGAAGAAAAATAAAAACACTGCTCAAACTGAACTCAAAATCAAATGTTATACCATTCTTTTGCTCTAAGCTCCATAAAATTGTGGTTTAAAAATGATAAATGATTCAAACCGAAATATTGGAGTAGAGTTTGAAAATTTGGATATATTATAAGCATTAACAGTTGAGGTGATTCATTCTAAGGAAATAAAAAGTAGAATAATAGAGATTTCCACTTTCCAATTATAAAATAAATTATATGTTTTGTTCACAGTGAAAGGTATTAGGTAAAGAGAACAAAGTACATGAGTATGTACTTTAAGTCTTGAATGTTCAAGGATAATAGACAACTTAAAAGACACTTCAATTCTTTTTCAAGGTACAGTACTTTTTATTTGTAACAGTCAAACAAGTTTGAAACTACACTGACCATATTGGTGAACTGAAAAATGGGCAATTTATTGATGTTATTAAGAACCAGGGTTTATACTGAAAAAGAAATTAAATGTAATTATGGGTTGAGGGTAATAGGAAAGCATATGCTGGGTGTGAGAGCTATGCACCCTGAGGGCATTTAGTCTGCTCAGACTATCAAGCACAGAAAGAGGGCTTTTGTGGCGGCTGGGAGCACACTGCTTCCTCAGTACTCCACTACCTTGCTGCCTGCTGTCTTCTTCCTGCCATAAAATTTCTCCTCTGTCATGCCCCTTGCCATGCCACCCTGCCGTGGATCTAGCCAACTAGGCTCTGACATCTCTACAGACTGTGAGCCACAGTCAATCTTTCCTCCTTTGAATTTTTTTTTTCCAGAACTGGAGATTGAGCTCAGGTCCTTGCACTTGCCAGGGAAGCACTTATTCCACTGAGCCATCTCCCCAGCCACCCCCCCCTTTTTTTTGTTTTGCAGAACCAGAGATTGAACTCCGATCCTTGCATTTGCCAGTCAAGCGCTTATCCTACTGAGCCATCTCCCCAGCGCCCCCTTCTTTGATTTTTTTCAAAAGAATAAAAAACATAGTCTGGAAAAAAGATTTCCTTCTTATCTAAAACTGGTTATCCACATGCAGGAGAATGACTCTAGACCAGTATCTCCTACTTTGTGATGGCAGACTGAAAGAGCCTGAATAAAATAAGACAGGGAAGGATAAAAATGTCTTTATTTTCTACTTCTATTTAGCTTTATACCGGGGTTCTAATCAAGTTTTCAGTGTTAAAACGATGAAGTAAAAAAAAAAAAAAATCAGATAATGTGTTCTTTTATATAGGAATCCATAAGTACTCATAAGTACTCTATAACTTAAGCTACTAAGTACATTCAGAGTTCATGCATGATACAAGATTCACATGCAAAAATCAGGAATTTTGTACACCAGTAATAGTGTCAAGCTTTAAGAAGGATGTTATTCACTTCTCATACTCATGTAAGATGTTGAAGCCAGTTTAGAAAGTAGTTTGAGGGGTCTTTAGAATGTTAAATGCAGTTACTGGATTAAGTGGAAACCCAAGACTGAAGGAGCTTACTAGAGAACATGTAAATTATAGAAAACTGCAAATTTCGGATGAGGTCTGAAAAATCCCTATAAATGCCCATCACTATCCTATTAACCCTAAATATGCTATGTCTTCCCCATTTATGCAATTTAGTTCAATAAAGTACTGTATGAGTAGTCTTCTAAGATGTGGAATATTATGACACCCTCTTATGGATCTTAGCTTCTCAGACAACACTGAAGATACTACTCCTGATACAGCAACCTGCTATGACACAGGCATGCTGGTGTGTCTGCTCCAGATGGGTGACAAAACAGCAGCCAACCAGCAGAAGGAGACCTGAGAAACACTCATGGCATGGCTACTTGGAAGCAGCCTGCCAAAAAACAAATGAACAACCACAATGACAACAACAAAACAATTGGAGGATATTTGCAGTTTCTGAGAAATTGTGAGGCTTTCCATCAAGGTTTTAGGTAGGTTCAAAGGGAAAATCTGAGAATGGCTGAAGCTCCCACTCTGAGCTGACACTTTGTGGGTGATACTATACTGAGCTGTAACCAGTTATATGTACAAAGAAATGAAAACATATGCCCACAAAACAACTTACACAAAATATTAATGGTAATAGTTTTTATAGCAGTAAAAAATGAAAAAAACTACAAATATTCAACTGATCAAAATATGGCATATATGACATAATATTTGATTTTATTAACAAGTCATTAGCATGAAATGTCCTGGACAAATACATCCACATAGAAAATACCTAGTTAGTGAATTCCAAAAACTGAAAGGAAGGAAAAATCATTTAGTTTTTTTTTTTTAAGTAGACAATTTTTTTTTTACATTTAGATAGTAGTTAGGCTGAATATTTTATTAAAATATTAAAATTTATATTATACACTTCGCAAGATTGAACTTCATGTTTTGTGAATCATATCTCAGTAAATATGACAGAAAGAAAATACTACCACCATCACCTTCCATTCCTTTCTAAAATGTACACTAAATCTTCCAGCAAAAGAGCCCCCAGCTCAGCAGAATATCTACTTGATTTGTTGACTTATTTATTTATTTATTTATGGCATCTGGGATTGAATTGGCACCTTCAGATTGGGTCACATCCTTAGCCATTATTATTTGGTTTTTTCTTAGTTTGGAGCATTGTCCCCCGAAAGGTCTAGGCTGCCCAGGCTGAGCTCCCTGTTGCAATGCTCCTGCTTTAATCTCCATGCAATCCAGGTATGATCCACCACACTTGGATATATA
>NW_004524579.1:5381250-5395440 GCF_000260255.1 Octodon degus | reverse complement strand
AAGAATTTTCTCATCTTTTATATTCCAAAAGGTCATTTGTCTTTAATTTTAAAGTAGTGTTTCTTTTTAAAATGATATCTACTTAAAATACATGACTGTCAAGTATGACTATATAAAAATCAAAAAGTACCCTGGAAATTCTGAGAAGAATTATTTTTTTCAGGCCATAGAGTAAAAATCAGGCTCTATTTAGGTAAATCACTGCATGCTGAAGTAGAGAAAAAGACAGGGAAAAGGTAAATGCTGCAGTTAAAGTGAAGACTTAAATTGTTCATTAACAACACATCTTAATTATATCACTACCAAAAATATCCTAGATTACCTTAGAGGGAGATAAGAGCTAGCTAAGCATTTAATGCTGAAGATAAAAATAGGTTTGTCCTACAAAATTAGTGAGATGGTGATGGAGATAGGAAGCTATAGTTGCTACTTTAATTAGCTTTTTAAATACCCAAATGACACAGATCTACTAAGGCAGCTATCACAAAGGCCTAACATCATGTAACCTGGCTTTCTGAAATTAATGATCAAGCTAAATCCAAATTCTATTCTTCTTATTTCCTTTTTGATTGCTTAACTCAATTAATATATCCATCATTTAACTGTATTGTTTCTTTATAATGGAGATATCTACAATACATCCAATCAACTGGAAGTTAAATTTTTAAAAATGTTAATATTTGTGAATATATAACTTGATTTTATTCAAAATAAAACTACCATTAGTGGAACTTACAAAATTTTAAATTTCATCTTAATCTTAACACAGTTTTTTAAAGAGAAAAGTGATGTGGCCTAGTTTCTTTTCCTTTATTTCACCCGTTCAATTTATTTAACTGTTTTAAACCATAGGTAGGCTCTCCTTTCAGTCAGATTTTTATCTTCTCATTTCTTATTTAAGTAAATTCTAGTCTCTTAAATGTCTCTACGTCTTCCGTCTTGCATTTATAGTCACCTGCTCTCCACAAGGAATCTGTTTTCAAGTCCATGCTCTTCTCTGGTGACATCCATAAAAATCACATTCTTTGTTGCCTTCCTTTACAAGTGGGGATTATAGTAGCACCTATCTTATGCTTAATTCTTAGAGTAGGATTTGACTTATATTAATCATTCAGTAAGTGTGCAAATCGTATTATTACTGCCAACTTTGTTTTCAAATCTTTTTAAATTGTCATTTGGTCTTCAGGGTAAAGTGAAAGGTGTTTAACGTAATATATAAAACAGGCTGCCATGCATATTTCTGATAAAAAGAGATCATAGCTCTGTTAAATCATCACTCTTCTTTCTATATATTTTAGGGAAGGGTATACAGGGTGTTCACGATCTTGCTACTACTTCAGACTCATAGTGATCTGCCTGTTTACAGCCTGCTAAGAGCTGGGATTCCAGGCGCGCGCCACCACCCCTAGTCTCAGTTGCCATCTCAGCACACCCCGGGGCGGGGCCAGCATGGCAGGCCCAGGGACTGAACCCTGGTCCCTGTGCCTGCTAGCAGGTGCTTTAATCCGCTGAGCTATGTATTTATTTTTATTTTATTTGTTTGTTTATTTTATTTATTTATTTATTTATTGCAGAAGTGGTGAGTGAACTCAGGCCCTTGCGCTTGCGAGGGAAGCGTTCATTCCACTAAGCCATCTCCTTGACCCCCAGTGAGCTATTTGGCTGGCCCTAAGTCATCACTCTTTTTCTAAAAATTCTACATTCTGGAGAGACAGAGGATTCCCTCTATATCCGAATTAGAATACCATCTCATGTCACATTCTACTTGATTTTTATCAAAAGCTGTCATTTTTCCGTCTGCTTTAGATTTCATATTCCATGTGTCCCTAATGAGCTGTGCACGAATTGATTTTTGTACTCTCTAAGTATTTCCCAAAGTCCTTCTAAGTGCATGTTCCAGTCTTGTTGCATGAATTGGGAGGCTGAGTTTCATTCTACCTTTTCTGTTTGGGTTCAAGTATTTGCAGCACTATGGAATAAATGCAGGGGAAAGGATGAACGTAGCCTTAACTCTTTTCCCCTTTCTTCCTGCCCCGCCACCAGGAGCAAGATGTAGCCAATAAATACATCTCTCTAGTCAGCCTCTAGTAACTGTTTCTTCACATTTTCATGCCTGAAGATGAAGATTTTAGCCTGGTCTGCTTTTCCTCAAGCCCTCTCTCATCCCTGTAAATGGTTCCTTTCTCAAGTTTTTTTCCACACTCCTGCACTGAGATTTGCACCTGTTTCTTGCTAAAACTTGCACACTGTGGCACTGTGTATTATTTAGAATAGTTGGTTATGCTGTGATGACAGCCTCTAAAATATTCAGGAACTTTCAATAAGCCTAAATGTTTTACCTCTCATGGGGACTGTACTCCCACACAGGAGGAAGGCTGGTCTCTATGCTTCGATGTTATTCAAGCAAAAATAAATAAATAAATAAATAAATAAATAAATAAATAAAGTAAAACAAACATGAACCGAGAAACGTCTGCATTCCTTTCCATGCTTTATCAACATGGAAAATCATGCCTGTAAAGCCATATCCTGGCAATATGTCCTTTCTAAGAAGGAAAGAAACAAAGAGAAAAAAATGGAAATACTGATTGAAGTATAATGACTTCAGCATTAAACAAGCAGTACTTGCAGAATTTCCATATAAAATAGATAATCAATGCAAGGAAGAGACGTTCTATCTTCATATCCACATGACAAAGTAATTACTTAGAAAATTATACAATTTTTTGCTTAATGAGTAAATATATTTTTACATAAAATTATTAATGAGCTTGTTATTAATAATATTAATATTATTTTCCTTGGACAAATTTTAATGCCCTAAAGCTTTCTTTCCAATATCACAGTATAAATGGGCCAAAATAGTACCAATAATTTTTTTTTTCACTAAAGAATGTGTCTTTTTGAGGAACTTGTAAGAAAGAGGGAGGAACCCTCTGTAAAAAGAGGAGCTATTGCCTCCAAACATCGAGGAGGAATGAGACCTGGGTGGCTTCCCAGAAACTGGTGTTTCTGGCATGACTACCAATAAAATTATTGATGTACAACATAAAATATATTCAAGGTTTTGCTTCAGTGAGAAAGGTTCCAAATCTAAGTTTAAGAGATCTGAGATCTATAGTCAATTAAAAATGAACCACAGTGGAATTTTTAACAAGCAGTTACACCGAGTAGATTGTAATGATTTTTTTTTTCTTTATAGAAATCACTTTCAGATGTAACATTGGTGTATAATATGGCAGCACTCAATTACTTTATAGGTGCTACTAGACTGTGACCAAGTTGGGATTCTTACTCTGAAGGGCAGCAAGATGGCCATGTGTCACTCACTGTTCATGTATCAGATGCGATATGGACAACCTGAATAAATCCATATTACAGTAAATCTTAGTTTATGCTGGATGGTGAACTATGGGGGCCTAGAAGTGTGACTCTCCTTCCTGTCATTTTTGTAAGATGTGAAGATATAATTAATCCTCATAATCAATTTTAAAAATGTAAAACAGGCTAAGGCAGTCCTGCGAAAGTGATTGATGTATTGAGTTGTTTTTCTTATGTATTGTGTCAGACTGCAGCACATTTTGAAGATTATAATATTAAAATTTGTCTCCTTTCTATACAAGAGGAAATTTCTTAATGACATATATGAAATATAACTGTTGTCTTGTATTTTACTGAATACAATATCATTTAAACATAATCATTTAAAATAATCATTTTGTTTAAAATAATCATTTTGCTTAAAATTATTCCCATGCTGAGGATGAGATATCACTAAAGTGAAATGCAGGGTTTCTCCCCGAGGCCATCATGAGGCAGGGAACATTCTGTACTCTACTTTTGTCGAATCTTGGACTCTTCCTTTTCACTCATGATTCTTAGGCTTAGCAAGTCTAAGAAGGCTAAGTAAGTATGTGCTGGAAACATTCAAAGCCACTTCAGTTTTATTTTATGTGTTTCACCTATACATCCTAAATAAAAAAGTATTTTTAATTATTTTTTCAATGTACTTAGTACAGGGTCTACAGGATCTCATTACACAGATTGCACTCAGAGTGATCCTCCTGTTTTAAGCTTCCCAAGCACTGGGGTTACAGACACGCGCCACCACGCCAAGTGTCAGTCACTCTCTGAGGTTGCCCCAGGAGCAGGACAGACACCACGTGTGTTTCTTGGGATTGAACCCTAGTCCCTGAGCTTTCCCTAAGTAGGTGCTTTAGTCCACTGAGCTACCTGGCTGGCCCTCTAAAAAAGTGTTTTTGTGGTAGATGTTTAATTAAATGATGATCTTCAAATTTTCAAAATTAACATTTTGTTATTAAAAAGATTATTAAACTTTTTTAAAAAAAATCTTAAAGTAACACTTTTAAGAATGATAACAAAGAAATTGAAAACACTTAAAACTCAGTGGCTTTCTAGGCAATGTAGAAACTATAGTAATTTTCTCAATTGATGTAATTTTTAATTCATGGAAGTGCCACAAATTAAAAGCTACACTTGATTAGTGTAGCTTTCTAATAATATATGAATTTCATCAGTATAAATCCTCCAACTTTAATCTTATTTTCAAGATATTTTCTATTTATTTATGTATGTATTTATTTATAATCCATTTATTTGAAACAGGGTCTAGCCACACAGCCCTGACTCATAGTGATCCTCTTGTCTCAGCCTCCCCTGGTATTACAGGCATCTGCCACCATACCCAGTTTCAGAAAGTGGATGGTGCAGGGCTGGTATGGCATGCAGTACGCGAGACTGAACCCAGGTTCTTGCACTTGTCAGGCAGATCTATTCTTTTTATTCTGAATCCTTTGCATTTCAGAGATACAAACTTTTTTGTTTCAGCAGAAAAAAAAAATTACAGTTGAAATTTTGAAAAGTTTTATGTTACACCAATATATCAGTTGAAGAAGTATTGTCTTGCTATCAATATTAAATTTCAGTCTATGGATGTGGGAAATTTATGTTTTCTTTTTATTATTCAAAATGCCAATTCCTATCTCATCATAGATTTATTTGCATCCCAAAATGTTTTGTAGGCTACATTTTTGTTTTCACTCATTGTATTTTATAACTTCTTCTTTGACTTCTTTTGGCATTTTTTCTTTCATTTAGAAATGTATGACTTATTTTTCCACATATTTGCAAGTTTTTCATGTTTCTTTGTCTAAATAATTTCAAATTATGTCATATATGATCAAAGAACACATGTCAAATTCAATGCTTTTAATTTATTGAAGCTAATTTTTCATCTTATTTTATAATCTGTTAGCAGAAAATTTTCTCTATATATTTGAGAACTTGTGTTTCTATGTGGAGTTCTACAGATGCCTATAGAGTTTTGCTGGCTTATGGTGTCATGCACATATTGCGATATTCATTTTTCTGGATTCTTTCAATTATAGAAAATAATGCATTGAGGTTTTTATGTATTATTGTGGTTCTTTTTGGTTTTGTTTCAAATCTATTAGTTTCACTTTGTTTATTATGAGGCAGTCTCAGAGTATGTCATGCATTTTTAATTGTTATACCTTATCAATTATTTGCTTATCATGATAAAATATTTTCTTGTACTTTAATTCATAATTTTTATGATACAGTATATTTTGTATCCTAACATATTTTGAAAGATTTAGATCACAGAATACATGTTGTTTTATGTTCAATTTATTTTCACCTTAGAATGTCAAGCTCTATATTTTCGGCAACACAGAGATCACTTTTTTAAAAAAAAAATTCAATACTCTCTGTCTTTTCAATCCAGGATTTAATCAACTTATGTGTAAAGTAATCACTGATAAAGTAGAGCTTAAACTTGCCTTTGGCTTTTTATTACTTTGCACTGAATGTCCCTTGAGCAACGTGTGTGCTTACCTACTGATTATCCTTACTGCCACTCAGGCAATGTCATATCAACTAGTATTATTGGTTTAATGTTTCCTGTTATATTAACCCACATAAGATGACAAAAATATTCAATTTTTATCATCTTGTATTTATTTATTTGTATTTTTCATTTTTAAATAATTCAAAATAGTGATGGGGAAAAATATTAGAGATCATACAAGATTTCACTAAACAAAGTAACAGGAATTCAACAATGGTTGCTGTATTACATGATGCTGTCTTCAGATTAGTTGTCAGGTACCAGAAATAAATGTGTAAGGTTCATTTAAAGAGAAAAGCAAAATGAAATATTAACAAACAAGTTATAAGAAATTCAAAAGAAGAAGAAAAAAAAATGGCTGGGGAAGTAGCTCAGTAGAATAAACACTTGCCTGGCAAGTGCAAGGTCCTGAGTTCATTCTCCAGTACAGAGGAGAGGGGGGAGAGGAAAAACAGTAAACAAAAAAATATTAAGCACTAACCACTCCTTTGAAAGGAACAGTAAAAATAAAAAAAAGTATCCAAACTATTCTGAATATATATTCAAATATATTTTCCTTCTTTTATTTGTCCTTTTTATCATCCCTATTTTACCTTCCGACTGAACAATTTCTTTCCCCTTCCAGTATCTGTTGTACCTTTTTGATTTTCGTTACTCTCTCAGGTTCTCACACTAGTGAGATAATATGGTGGTTGCACATGTGTATCTGATTTATTTCACTTACCAATATAGTCTCTGTCTACTTCCATTTATCTACAAAAGCCTTGAATTTATGTTTTATAGCCAAATAATCCTTCATGGTGTAAAAATACCTTATCATTTTACATTCTTTCCCAGTTGATGGGCATTTGGGTTGTTTTCAGGATTTAGCTATGACAAATTGTGCTGCTATAAATATGGGTGCACATATATTGCTGTTGTATGATGATTTCTGTTCTTTTGGAAAAATACCTAGGAGGGAATAGCTGGCTTGAATGGAACCTCCAATCATAGGTTTTTGAGGAATTTCCATACTGATTTCCATAATGGTTGTACCAGCTTGCACTCCCACCAACAGTGGAGAAGGGCTCCCTTTTCCCCCCACGGATGCTCCAGCATTTGGTATTGGTTGACTTCTTGATGACAGCCATTCTTTCTGGCTTAAGATGGGATGCCAGAGTTGTTTTAATTTGCATGTTTTGAGTGAGTAATGATGTTGAACATTTTCTCATATCTATTTACCGTTTGTATCTCTTCATTTGTGAAATGTATATTCATCTCAGATGCCCATTTTTGATAGGACCTTTGAATTTTGGAGGCCTGATTTTTTTTAATTCTTTATATGTTCTACATGGGAGTCCTTTGTCTGACAGACAGTTATAATTGTCTCCCACTTCGTGAATTTTCTTTTTACTCTGCAGATCATTTGTTTCATGTGCAGAATCTTTTCAAAAGGATGAGGTCTGAATTGTTGTTTCTTTGAAGAATTTCCTATACAGTTTGATTTTTTTCTTCAGCTCTTATCTAACCCTACATCCTTTAGGATTTTACCTACTTTCTCTTTCAGAAGATTTAGTGTTTCAATTTTAATATTTAATGTTTGATCCATTTTGACTGTAATTTTGTACATGGTGATAAGCATGGGTCTATTTTTGGCCTTCAGCATGTGGAGAATCAGTACCACTTATTAAGTGCAGAATTTAATTTTAAATTTCCAGCACCACTTATTAAAGTGGCTTTCTTTCTTCCAATGGACATGTTTGGGCACTTTGTCAAAGATAGAGTAGCTGAGTGTGTTTATAGCAGTATCTGCATCTTCTAATTTGTTCCATTGATCCTAAGGTCTGTTTTTATGCCAGTACCATGCTGATTTTACCAAGTAGCTCTGGAGTATAATTTCAAGTAAGGGATTGTATTAACTTGTATTTACATAATTGAACTGGTAAGTAATTTAGAAATATACAGTAATATCTTAATTCATTAATAATTTAATTGGCCAACAAAGGCCTTTGGCAAAATTTTTTTTTCCCTTAGTAAATTCCACATTGGATGAGGAGTGTGGCCAGAGCTATTTTCCCTGAAAGAACACAAACACAGCCATGTTTCCCAGAAAGTGGCAGAATTAAGCTCTGAACCAAGGTATCCCTGTATTCCCCATTTGCCTTATAATATTTGTTTCTGTGAACCTTGATTATAACTTTGTGTTAAATGGATATTACCTGGCATAAGTGGATATTTCTGGTATAATGTTTAAAGTTCACCATTGATCTTCCTTCTTGAAAGTATATAGTTTAGTTCTTTGGTAGTAATTTTGAGGATTACAGTTAATATCACTAACCTTGAGTTCATACTAATTTATCTTCCATAATTTATACATGTGTCTCTGGTTTTATAAAATTTCATTCCTGCCACCTTGTAGTGATATTTTTATTGTCAAAAATTATATCTTCATGTAAAAAAGTGCTACAAGGTCATTTCTTTGTATATTTGTCTTCTGAATCAAGTAGAAGATTTTTATAAAAATTACATTTATGTTTTTTAAAAATATTTGCCTGTGCATGCACTTCATTGGAAATCTTAATTGTTTCTTATGTGAGTTTGAGTCATTGTCTACTATGATTTTTTTTCAGCCTAGATTCTCTTAACATTTCTTGCAGGCTATGCCCATGAGAGAAAAGTTCTTAATTAATGCTTATCTGCAGTGTCCTAATTTGCTTTTAAATATCATTTGGCTATAAATTGAATGGATTTTATACCAGTTATATTTCAGCAGTTTGAACATGTCTTCCTACTGTCTCCTGATGCCAGTGATTTTTTAAAGGATCTGCCAGCTGCTAATCTGATCAGAGACCCACCTAACCTCCCACCCACACCCCCATCCCCACCAGTGCATCCTTACTTAGGGCATCCTAACAATGTCTGTCATGCTATTGACAGCAACTACTACTCCCTACATATTCCCAAACCTTCTTGGACAACCATTGCCTCTTGCACTATCTTTTTTTTATTATTTTATTTTTTGCCATACCTGGGATTGAACCTTTCACTCTGTTGAGCTTCATTCTTCACAGGGAACTACAGCCCTCCTCATTGATGGCTCCCTGACCCAGGGCCCTTCAAAAGACCCCACAGCCTGCACAAGAACATCTGCTCTGGCAGATGTTCTTAGAAAGCAATTAACTTATTGTCAAAGGCTAAGAGAATTATTTTATGAAATTTTTTAAAAAATTAAAATTAAAATAATGATTAGATGACCACTGAGATTTAGTATCTCACATGACAAATAGATAATTCATAATTAATTCAGGAACATTATTCAACTAACATTAAACACAGCAAAGAAATTTTAAAAGGTACAAGTACAAGACTAGTACAAGAGTGGTCCATCGGGTTTATTCTGCAATAAACCTGTCCTGTTGAGCTCAATTCTGTTGTTACTTTGGTTACCTCTTTCTCTTTAAGAAAAAATATTTTCATGTCAGTCCAGCAATTTACATCACTGTGGTCTCTTCTACTGATGTGTCACTGTTCTCTCCCTCGGGATTATGTCTTTATCTACATTTTCATCAATTTGATTTTGATGTCTTTAAGCATGAGATTCTTTTACTTTATATTACTTTGAGTTTGTTGGATTTCTTGGATTTGAATATTAATATTTTTATTAAATTTGAGAAGTTTTCAGCTATTATTTTTAAATATCCTTCCCACTTATTTCAGTTTTGGGAGGACTTTGCTTATATATTTTGTAATTTTCCACCAAGCTGGGTAAGCCCAGCTCATTAAAAAAAAATCTCATTTTTTTCTTGTCATATTTTACAAGAGAACTTGATTTTATCTGCATTTGAATTTATTATTCTTTTGAACAGTTATGTCATGACTACTTTGGAATATCTCTAGAATATATTTTATTTTATAAATAATACTTTATAACTTCAAAGTTTCCATCTGTTTCTGTTCTCTTTGAAATTTTATTTTACTGATAATCTCATATTCATGTAACATCATTTTCATACTGTATATTAATTCTCAAATATGCTATTTTCACCACATATAGTATTTATTTAATGTAGCTTTTGTTTACATCTTTGTCTAGTAAACCTATATTTAAGAATCCTTGGCAATAATATCTACCTTTTCTCCTTATCTATCATGAAGTCTTCTCCCACACTTAGACATTTTTCAATTTTTTTTTAAAAAATGAATTTATGATATATAATTCAGCAATCATATAAAGTAGTACCTTTCCTATGAAAAGCCTTTATAAAATTCTTTGCTGTGTTTAATGTTAGTTGAATAATGTTCCTGAATTAATTATGAGTTATCTATTTGTCATGTGAGATACTAAATCTCAGTGGTCATCTAATCATTATTTTAATTTTTAAAAAACTCATAAAATAATTCTCTTAGCGTTTGACAAGGGGTTAATTGCTTGCTAAGCATAGTATCCATGCACTGGTGGGCAGGTTGTAAGTTTGTGGTAGACATAAAGTTGTCATTTTCTGAAACTTCATGTCTAGCCAGAGATTTGAGATTTGATCCTTTCAGGGGTTTATTTTGGGTATGCACATAGATCTGAATGTTTTCCCCTGCCTAGGTTCCTATGAGTACGGTGAAGCTTCACCACCAATCTCAATCTGAATCTCTCTCTCTCTCTCTCTCTCTCTCTCTCTCTCTCTCTCTCTCTCTCTCTCCCCCTCATTGCCAGTCCCTTGTTAGCCCTATTTGTATCACTGCCTGAGACAGCTGCTATGTTAAAAAATTGCCACTAATCATTTTTGACAAACTCTTTTTGTGTCGTGCTGTTCGCATAGAGTAAGCTTGCCAAATAAAGACAAGACCTGGGAATGGAGCTTGCTGGAGCTGTTGACACATATTAAGTAGCACTAGTTCTCTGGGGACGAAGCTTTTGAGTAGCTCTAAATTTCTGCTTGATCCTTCTCCATCCTGCTAGTTTTAACTGCTATTGTAGTTGCAAGGTTGTTAGTTTTTAAGGCTACTATGGAGCTAGAGAGTGATAGAATTAGGAAACATGAAAATTCAGGTTTAGAAATGTTTCATAAATAAACCTTTCTTAAATGATAAAAGCTTTTAGCTAACTTTCAGATTAAAAAATATAATTTCTGACAGTTTTGCCACGTTTTATTGCTTTCAGGCTAAAACATGTTTTCAGAAGCTGTTATTCTGCCACTCTACAATTTGCCATCCAAATTTCTCAACAATGAACCTCTGTGTTTAATATATTAGAACTATTTGTGTACCTCAAGTACATATTTCTTTGCATTTTGTCAAATGCGGCAGAAGCATTAGTGACAGAGTACAAAGAAGAGAAACTGATATGATTTTGGGAAGTATTTTAGTTACTAGATATAAGGAAATTATATGCACATATTTAGAAAGTTATAATTAGAAAGGTAATAAATAAAAGGAGCTTTGGTCAATGCAGAGAACACAGGAATATACTTGTAATAGTAAGAAGGGTCAGTTTTGTAAAGGCCACCGGGAAATCAAGTACGGGGAGATCTGAGACCTTCACTAACTTGTGATCATAGTCATGGAATACAGAGGCCTATTCATGTTCCTTGTTGGGGACAGGTGCCCCAATGGTGATTAGCCTGCAATAGGAGGATTAGAAGAGAGAAACCGTACTAAAACTATGACAACATATGAATATCAATGGAAACATGCAGAAATCTTTCAAAAACTTTAAAGGAAAAAGAGATAGCAATGGCTGTAAGGCATTAAACTTCATTTCTTAATTTTAAGATTTTGATAATTAGGATTAACATCAAGACTAGATCTCATTAAAATGGATTTGTTTCTTTGTTTGTTGTTTGGTTTTTATTTTTTAACTTTCTATAGAAAACCCACAGTTCAGTTTTATTCAGAGTAAAGACAACCAGCAACTTTTGCCCAGACAGAAGAAATTCATCCATTGGTTTAGAATCTGTAACTCAAACTATACGTGCAATGAGGACAGTACTATGCTGATGCAATTGTTTTGCTGCTGTATTTGTCTATCATTTCTCTAACATTAACAATTATAAACAGAGCAGTACAACTAGCATTTGGATCAATCCTTATAGTGTTACAGTGTCAGACACAAATTTCACTTCTCTTCACACCACTGGTTCTCCTTCCATACCTGGGCTTCCTCCTCTTCAGTAAAGTCATTTCTGATATTAAAAGTCTTGCCACTCTCATTTTATTATCTGTGTTGCATATGCCCACACATTTCACCCCATTGTACTTTATTTATGAAACTGGGTAGTGAAACATAGATAGATAGATAGATAGATAGATAGATAGATAGATAGATAGATACATAGATACATAGATACATAGATACATAGATACATAGATACATAGATACATAGATACATAGATAGATACATAGATAGATAGATACATAGGTACATAGATAGATACATAGATGGTAGATGTCTAGATACGCCTTCATTTGTTTTTCTGATTATACAGTAATTCTTCGTTGGCTATGTAATATCGTATCAAATCCAATAAATTTTTAAAAATGTTTTATAGGAAACATTGCCAGTTTTCCATCTGATTAAAATCCAAAAATAGTTGTAAATAATGGTGAATGCTATCTTTAATTTTTATATGTGGTATGGTTAATTGATCTTCCACCACTAAGCTCATGCCTCTGGGCACCACTAGCCTTCAGTTATCATAATCTGCAAGTCTAAGTCTGAGTTCTAAGCAGATCAGATCATTTAAAATTTCATACGCTCTTTCTTACTAGTACACCAGAAAACCCTATAAATTGTTACATTATTAGGTCTTTCCTCCTGTTTATTTTCTTACTTTTTCTCAAGCATTTTATATTTATAGCTCTGTTCCTTCAAATTTAATGTAGAAATTAATTTTCTAAATGTTTCATGACAGATAAAATGTTCTACACACATTACTATTTTTACCACTATCACTATAATAAAATCTTATTGCTCATTCTGTAATGCATTTTTGTCATTAACAGATTATTTACACTATAGGGCTAATATATTTATGAATTGCTAGTAAATTTCTTTTATTTTTATCATAAGTATTGGCACAACCTTACACTGGTAGGCCATCAAATACTCTCGTGTATGTTTATGAATCATAACAAAACAGAGTCTTAATTAAAAGCTAAAATCTTTGAGTCAGATTACCTATTAAGACCTGGACTTGATGTGAGGAGATAGCTCAGCCGTCTGTCTGTCTGGCAAGCATGAGGACCCAGGTTTGAACCCCGGCACCACATGCGGTAAGGGCCCCAGAAGTCCAGACACACCATGCTGGCCACCAAAACCTGGGTGTGGTGGTGCATGCCGGTAATTGCAGTGCGCAGGAGCCTGAGACAGGATCACTATGAGTCTGAGATGACTTGGACTTTCACAATTTTGTCACACTAATCAAGCTACCTATATCCTTTCTGGAGTTAAAACCCCATAATAGGGCAGGCCAAATAGCTCAGCAGATTGAAGTGCCTGCAAGCAGGTGCAGGGGCCAGATGTTTGATCCTCGGGCCTGCCATGCGGGTCCCGCCCCATGGGCATTCTGAGACATCAGCTGAGACTAGGCATGGTCTAGGAAGATCACTAAGTCTAAAACAGGAAGATCACTATTAGTCTAAGCTGCAAAGTGAGACCCTGCACACGCACACACACACACACACATACACACACAAAGACTAGGCATGGTGGGGTGCACCTATAATCCCAGCTCTTGGGAGGCTGTAAACAGGAGGATCACTATAAGTCTGATCTAGTAGTGAGACCTGAACATCTTGTAGACCCTTCCCTAAAAACAACAACAACAAAAAAGAATGTGTCTATTATACATTCTGTAAGATGTGGAGAGGATTAAATAAATGAACATATGTAAATAAGTTATAATAGTTTCAATAATTAATTTATCTATGTTCATTTAGAGAGAAACATAAATCTTTCAAATGAGATATTAATTATTTACAAGTAAGTATTTTTTTCTCTTGTTATGATCTTAAACAAGCAGATACAATGTGAATTTTAAAAAGGGACT
This sequence comes from Octodon degus, assembly GCF_000260255.1. NCBI lineage: Eukaryota > Metazoa > Chordata > Mammalia > Rodentia > Octodontidae > Octodon > Octodon degus. The sequence continues at coordinate 5,381,531 of NW_004524579.1, read as the reverse complement.
CGGGCCACGGATATAGCTCAGCAGCATAAGCACCTGCCTGGCAAGCCCCAGTACTGATCCCCAGTACTTAAAAACAAAAAACAAAAAGCAAAAAAAGCCAAATCTGACATTTGAGTCTGGGCATGGTGGCACATGCCTGTAATCCCAGCACCAGGGAGGCAGAAAACAGGAAGATCACTATTAGTCTAAGCTGCAAAGTGAGACCCTGCACACACACACACACACACACACACACACACACACACACACAAAGTGACTCAAAGAAAATCCTGTAATATTAT
>NW_004524579.1:5377395-5378562 GCF_000260255.1 Octodon degus | reverse complement strand
GATTTTGTTTCCTAATCCACTGTGCCAGTCTATTTCTCTTAATTGGTGAATTGAGTACATTTACATTGATGGTTAGAATTGAGATGAATTGAATTATGGTTGTCATGTTATTTATCTGTTGTCATCTACTCCTTTTTCTCCTGTGTTTATTTACTTGCCCTATTTATTTGGTTACTTCAGATCTCATTCGTGGAGTTCTGATCGTTTCGGTCCCTCTCTAGAACATCTTTCATTAGCCTGTGTAGGATTGGCTTTGTCATCACGAAATTCTTTAGCTGTTCTTTGTCATGAAAGTATTTCGCTTCTCCATCAAACTTGAAAGAGAGTGTTGCAGGGTATAATAATCTGGGCTGGAATTTGTTTTCATAGAGGACCTGAAGTACTCTGCTCCATGCTCTTCTTCTTTGCATGGTTTGTGAAGAGAAGTCAGCTGTAATTCGGATGGGTTTTCCTTTGAATGTGATCTGCTCCTTTTCTCTAGCGGCTTTCAATATATTATTCTTGTGCTGAATTTCTGGGATCTTGACTGTTGTATGTCTCGGTGTGTTTTTCATTGGGTTGAAGTTACTTGGTGTTCTGTATGCTTCAGTTACCTGAATGTCAAATTGCTTCCTCATATTTGGGAAGTTTTCTGCTATTACTTCTGCCCATATCTTTTTAATGTCATTTGTATTGACTCCTTGTTTGTCACTGATGCCTATTAGTCTCACATTGTTCACCTTTGCTTCATCTTGCAGGTGATGGATTATTCTTTCCTGCACCCACATTGTTTTTAAGAGATCTTTTCTTACCTTTTCACTAGTTACACCAGCATCCTCAAGATCTGAAACTCTGTCTTCACATTCACTTAAACGGTTTTGCAAGCTTGTGATTGAGGTTTTAATTTCCTGTATATCTCTTTGACTCTACTTCATGCAATCTATTTCTTTCCTGTATTGCTCATTCAAGGAATCTGTCATTTTTCTAATCTCCTCTATTTTTTTTATCAATGTCTTCTTTAGAAGCAGTTATAAATTCTTTTACCGTAATGTTTTTTTCAGATTGGGTTTCCTCCCTATGTTTCTGTAGTTGCTTCTTTACTTCAGATACTATGAGTTCTGAGAATTCTTTTTTTATTTCAGAAAAGAATTGCACTTTGCTTTCCTGTATATCTTTCTGCTGTTGTTT
>NW_004524579.1:5368881-5377295 GCF_000260255.1 Octodon degus | reverse complement strand
CAAATGGGTATGCTTCATTTTGCTGTGGTGAATATTAAGAATGTAATTAAATTTAGGTAAATGATTGTGATCAGCAATATAAGAGGAACAGAATCATAATATGTCTTAAAGATCCTACGATGTGAAAACTAAGTTACCAAGGATATGGTCTTCTGTCTTGATTTATTTTCAAGTTTGGGGGAGACTATCACAAGACAGTTTTAGTTAATTTTATACAGTCCTGTTTTGTACAATAATTCACTTGTAATTTTGATAAATCATTGTGTCTCTGAAGGTTCCAGCTGTGCCTCCAATTTTGTATGTGTGGATGTTTCAGCATAATTTGAAGACCTATTGCTTTATTTCTTAAGTAATTTAGAAGGAGTTGTAGACAATTCTTGATATATAGGTATCTACATTCTTATTTCTTCCAGTTATGTAATAATTCACAATACACTCATGTAATATTGAATATATATGCATGCTTATGGTATTATTCCAATGATTTAAAAATCTGTGCTTTTCTGTAACATGCCATTAGTTGATAATGCAGTAGTTCTTATATAGTGCACTGCTCAAAATAAAAAATAGCAAAGGAATAATTATAACAAACTATTGGTTGGTTCAGTATCCTAACAGATAAATGATATGAGTAGGTAAAATGAATTTTAAAATTATATGGCTGCTGAGTCAATAGTTTATTTGAAAGAATTTTAATTGGTAAAAATTAATTTATACCCGCCCCCCACCCCACCCGGGGCGCGCTGAGACATCAGTGGAGACTGAGTGTGGTGACGCACGCCTATAATCCTAGCTCTTTTGAGAGGCTGTAAACAGGTGGATCACTATAAGACCGATCGAGTAGTGAGACCCTGAACACCCTGTAGACCTCTCCCTAAAAATAAAAAAAAATAATAATTTAAAAATAACCAGTAAACAAATAAAAATGTAAAAACCCTAATTATTAAAGATAATAAAGAGAAAGATAATGAACCTGTAAGGTTCCAGCTTGGCACAGTGGTGCATCTTTGTAATGTCTAGCACTCTGGGAGCTTGAGGTGAATGGACACAGTTCCATCCCAGTCTGGGCTGCTTGGAGACTTAGCAAGACCATGTTTCAAGAGAGAAAGGCAGTATAGGCTTGGAGGTGTGGTTCTGCATGAAGAGCCTAAGTTCCAGCATTGGCACCTCGGGGCTGCAGGTTCCTGATCAAACAAATGTAACTCTCAGCATTTTTTGTAAAAATATGGCAGTTCAATTTTAAGTGAAAAATACAAATTAACAAAAATTAGAAAATCATGTTTTTAAAGTGTGTTTGTCTATACCTTCATTTTTTTTTTTTTTTTCCTTTGAATTAACACTGAAGAAAAGGGCCAGGGCTCAGTAGAATAAGTGCTTCCCTGGCAAGTCCAAGGGCCAGAGTTTAATACCTGGTTCTGAAAAAAAAAAAAAAATCACACGAAGAAAATGATGGCTGAGAAGTATAATTCAGTGATAAATAGAATGAATATCTGAAAATAAGGTGCTTTTTGCTTCTATTCTTACCAATTTGTATGACTTTAGACAAGTCATTAATTCTTTTAGGATTTTTATTTTATCAGCTGAAAAGAATTGGTTTCAAAGTGTCCATTGAGATTGCTGTACCTACATTTTCAATTTCTTCTGTAAGGACCAGCGCTATAGTGGTTTTTCTATGAGATACGATACCCTTAAGTTCCCCCGTACAGAAAGTCTGCAGGGGTTGTATGGGGAGAACCTGCGTGACTTTAGACATTTGCACACTTTGGCCAAGGCTACTTAAGCAGCAGTTTGCCTTACTAATATATGTCTGGAAGTCAGCGGCCACCACTTTGAGCACCTCATGTAATTGTAGGGGTCAGAGGTAACTTGTGTTAATCTCCTGATGTTTTAATAAGTGTAATATTAAAATATTTGCACAAGTTTTTCTTTTTTTGAAGTGTGTATAAATGTTGGTGACATTATATGTTAATTTAGTTTTGATGTAAGTCTAACAATTATTCCATGATTGCCATTTTAAGTCTTTAAAATATTTGTATTTATTCTGTAAGCTGAAAGCAAAACAAAAAGAAGCTTACAGAAATTTAATATGGGGAGTCTCATTCTAGGTAGAATTGATGCCAATCAGGTAGAAAATTTTCTTAATAAAAAGCCATTATTATTTTCACAAATCATATTTTTATAATTACAATACAGAACAGTTACTAACTGTTCTACTAATTGGTTATTTTATTATTTTAATCATTTTTTTCTTTTTTCAGATAATTAACATCATTATCAGTTTAAAAGAATTATCTCCATTTCTTTTATTCTCTCTTTGCTATTAGTAAGCCAAGTATCTATTTTAAAGATTATTAAAAAACTAATTTTATCACATAAGTGAAATGGAAAATATTTGGCCTGCATTAATTTAAGCTGCCCAGTTCTAGCTTAAATAGGTATATTTCCATTCTCATATTCTTTTGGACAATTTTATATATTCTTGCCTTATAACTTAAAATTTAAGTGTTTTTTTTCTCTGATTTTGTCATAGTTCTTAAATCTCTTTAAAGAGCACTATTAAAACGTTACTCCAAATGTGAGTTATTAAGAATATGAGGTTAACAAGATATTCCATTAATGCCAGTTCACAATAAAATTCCTTCCAGAGACTTGAATGTTTCAGGTTGTTTTGTTTTGTTTTGTTTTGTTTTTGTGGAACCAGGGATTGAACTCAGGCCCTTGCGCTCTCCAGGGAAGCTCTTATTCCACTGAGTCATCTCCCCGGACCCCGTTTCAGTTTTCTTATCCTTGTAGAATTATTTTTCATTCATGATTTCTGTATCATACTTTATAAAGTTTATAAAAATTGGGATACAGGATTATTTTACCCAAAGCCAAGATGAAGATCATTTTAATTTTGGGTAATGTGGGGCTGGGGAGATAGCTCAGTAGAATAAGTCCTTGCCTGGCAAGCACAAGGTCCTGAGTTCAATCCCCGGTTCCACAAAGGAAAAAAAAATTTTTTTGGATAATGATCACAATCAGTTATGAACTCCAGAAGACTTAACTAAGAAGCACATTAAACTGAAGTCATACATTATTCTGCCCACCTACTATGTAACTGTGAAACTTGTAGAAGTTTCTAGTGATTCCTTATCAGGAGGTCCTGAAAGAGAGCAATGTTTGGTCATTTAAAATTCAGAAGACTTATATCAGCCATACAAATGGTTGCATTGGCTCTTAGTGACTTCTTTTCTTGTCCCCAATGAGAAACAATGGCTAAAATTCTTCATCACTTAATTATGCAGATTGACTTTGAATCTTCTCTTTATACTTATTATATAATCCAAGTCAAGACATTTGGATCATTCTTAGTCTACCTTTCCTGATGGGCAAAGAGAATTTTTTTTTTAATTTACTTTGATTAGTACCTGTTTGTGGTACATAATGATTATCTTTCTTCTGGGGAATCAGTCCCTGTACACAGCACATCTTATTTTTTTTTATCAATCTCTTTCATCTCCTTCCATTTCCCTCCCCCAATCTTTTTTTAAAATAATTTTATTAAGAAACAAATAGCTATGAGATCCCCCTCCACTTTCAAAAGATTCATCTCCCTTTTCCACTGTCCTTTATTCACCTTGTTCTTCATTTTTATTTTGGATTTCTCATGTAAGAACAACCAGGCAATGTCCAAACCTGTACATGTGTCTCAATTAACCTAACATCATGGTCTTATGATACATCTATTTTCATACAAATGATGCAAATTTATCCTTCCTTATACCAAAGCAGAACTTCTACATCAGATTACTACTATGAAATATAAATACCACATTATGTTTTAATCTATTCTTCTGTTGATGGACATACAGGTTTCCTCCAAGATTTATCTATTATGAATCATTCTGCTACAAATATAGAAATGTACGAATTACTACGATATGATGCCTTTAACTACATCTGGAAGACATGTAGAAGGAAAATAGCTGGGTCTGCTGGACTTTCTATTTCCAGTCTTTTGAAGAATCTCCATGCTGATTTTCATGGTGGTTGTACTAGTTTATAATCTCATCAACAATGTTATTTGTTATTTGATGTATTGATGATGGCCATTCTTTATGGAGCAAGATGTAATCTTAGTGCTATTTCAATAGGCTTTCTCCAATGCCAGTGATGTTGAGCATTTCATAAGGATTTTATTGACATTTAATAGAAATATCTCCTACCACCTGTTATTCACCTCCAAAATCCCCAGTGGATTTGTCAGACTGTGAAAGACATGCTCAGATCAGGCGAGCTCCATCCTTGGTAGGGGAGAACTCTGTTCTGTGTTGGATAATTCAAACTTAGCAAGTTTTCTTTTGAGCTGAACCTCTGAGAGACAAGTGACAGTCTTGAAAATATTTAAGAAGCCTTCTACAATTTTCCTTCCTCCTATGTTATATGTTTCCAAAATACCACCATTCTCACGTTTTTTCTATGAAATAACATATTTTCAAGATGTTCCAAAATTAAAATTACTTTCTGAATAAAACTTAATTTGCCACAACTTTTTTTTTTTGGGGGGGGGGCGACCAGCTCAGCCCACACTGAGGGCTTTAGATCACTGAGCTATCTTGCAAGACCTGCCACAAATATTCTTAAATTGTATATTACAGCACTCAGAGGGGGTCCAAGCCCCTTGATGTCTACTCTAGTTCATGAACAGAGTCATTGGAACAAGCTGAAGATTACTTTGAGAATATGACAATCCATGTGGTAACCCAGAATGAGATACAGTATGAATTTTAATCCTTTATCTTAAGACGTCCACACCCATGACTCCAATGTTGTTTAATGTTGCATCAAGGACTGGAAAGGTAGCTCAGCAGTCTAAGTGCCTACCTAGCAAGTGTAAAGACCCGGATCTGGTTCCCAGTAACTTCCTTGCACAGTGCCCCCACTGATAATGAGGGTGGTTGTACACTTTTGTAATCCCAGTGCTGGGGAGGCTAAGATGGGAGGATCACTATGAGTAGAGCTGCGTAGTGTAACCTTGTACCAAGTAATAAGTAAATACATAAATAAAGATTATTGTTTTATTTATTCATAAGAAATAATATAAATAACTTTCTCATATTACAGGAATATAATCTAGATACTATAGATTTTTTTCTCAACAGTTATTGTTAAATCAGTTGTATTTATTAAGGCTGTAACTTTTCTGACTCTTCTTTTATGTTATGTTTTTTCTAAAAACATTACCTACCTACCATGAAATACTATTCATTTGTTGTTTATTTCATTAATCACAATATGTCTAATGTGATATGGACAAGAAAACTGAATATAAAGTCCATTATTATGAACTAGTTTAAAAATCATACCTCAACACTATTGTTAGTTAAGAAAACCATCCCTAAATAGCCAGACTAAAAGTGGCCTCTCCTGTCCATGGTTGGTGGATGAGTGATTTACAGATGAGTTAAATGATGCCGTGCTGACTGAGCAATTTTTGAAAGAATTTCTATAAGTGTCTTTGATCCAAAATGAGACAATGCCCAAATAAATAAAATATTAGAAAGTGAGTTTTAATGAAATAATAATCTGGAAAACTGAGATGCTAATGCAATATTCATTATTAGTATTTTATTTTAAATTATATGAATAAGAGGACACGTTCTTTTTGTTTCTCTGTTCTGATACAAACTGCCATTCTATTTATGAGCATCTCTCTATATACTTGATAAAACCCATCAATTCTAATTTAATTCTGATGCTATTAAAATTTGAAATAATAAACACAAGTCTTATTAAAATAAACAAGTCAATAGTTTTGATGCTGTGCTATATTTATGATCATGAACATAATTATATATTCAACACAAACTTGAATGCCCTTCCAGATATAAATTCTATTATGTCATAAACATTTTGTACCACATAACTAAGTATTTATGAAAAACCAGAATGCTTGTAGTCAATTAAATTAAATCACATTAGAAACTAATCAAGTTTTATTAAGAATCTCTTTAAATATATTTTGGATATTTTTTTTTTTTCATTTTACAAAGAACTGTAATAGTGAAACACACTTTCGGAAGTTCAAGTCAGATTCAAGGTGGAGTTCTACAGAGAAACACGGAGCCGGATTTCACAGGACAACCGGCAGTGCTCTAGTCACATGTGCTTGCAGCAGGAGACACGACATGGGTCTCAGTAGAGGCTGGTCTTTTTCATGATGCGCAGGAACTCCTTCCTGCTCATTGACCTCGCCGTCTCCAACTCAGTCGGCTTCATCAAGCATCTCCCTAAGCTCCTAATCGGTCAGGTTCTCGCCCAGCTCCTTGGCCACCCACTTCAGATTTCTGCACGATATTGCCCCAGATTCATCATCACAGAAGAGCTTGAAAGTTTCAGGATTTCTTCCGTGCTATGTTTCTCAGACATTTTCTGAATCATCACAGTCAGAAAGTCACTGAAGTTCATTTTGCCTGTCCCCTCCTTATCAATTTCGCTTATCATTTTCTTTATTTCTCCTTTCTTGGGCTCAAAGCCCAGGGCTGTCATTGCCACCTTTAGTTCTTTACACTGATGGTCCCTGTCCCATCTGCATCAAAGAGCTCAAAAGCTTCCCGATTGCCTGTTTCTGCTCTTCAGTCAGCTCTGGCTTAGGACTCACCCTTTTTCTCAGAACACTTGTCTCCATGTTTGCCTTTTTAAAATTGGAGGCCATCTCAGCTGGATTCCAGGGCCATTGTTAAGGTAACCTTTGATTTTATTAATAAACAAAAATGATTATGACGGTAGGAAATGTTCAAAGGTACTTCATTATAAAGTCTATACAGCAGCCCATTGAATTGTTTATTAGATTTGTTTCTGTGTGTGTGTTTGGACAGCTCAGCCTGCCCTGGGTGTGGGGCTGGTGTGGCATGTGGTGCTGGGGATTGAACCGCAGTCCCTGGGCTTGCCTGTGCTTGCCTAAACAGACACTTTGGACCACTGCACTATCTTACCGCCCCTGCTTATTAGCTTTATGTCTACTTGAAAACACCTAAGCTATTGTGATGAAAACACAAATTCCTCTCTAATTTATTAAAGGTTCAGAAAACAATATACTTATTATTAGATGATTGCATGTCTTTTTTAACTCAATGATGCTTTTGACATTTGCAATAAAATTGAAAAAATTATTTAGAAGAGTAAAGACTATGTAAGATTGCCTACAGTTTTCTTTTGTTGTTGAAAAAAAATCAATGGAAATAAGGAAACATTTAGCAGGAAGCAAGATGCATGATAGATATAAGAATCTATGTATTATTAGGGGAACACACATTTTGTGTTGAGAATTAATCAACTGAAGTAGAAATGTGATAACAATTAATGAAATAACAAGATAAATTATAAAACCTGCTTAGGCTCTTTACTCACACATATAGAAAAATACATTTCACCTGAAGTAAACAAATACCTAAAATCATTGCAAAGGATGATCAAAATTTTATGAAAGATTTTTACCAAGTTAATTTATATCATCCTAAATTATAAATAATCATTTTTTAAAATTTCATTAATAACTTGATACGTTTAATCTTTTTTTCTACTGACCAACAAAATAAAAGGAAATCTGCAATTGGAGCTAAGGTTTTATGATACATTTTGCAGACCTTTTTTTTTGCCAAATGTACTCTTGAAATACACAGATAATTGTTAGGATGGAAGGGAAATGTCTAAAGGATGACCTGTGGACTCAGATCAGAACATATGAGTGAAAGCAAGGTAGGATTCATTAAAGGGGTGAACAAAACATCAAGTATCGACAAAGGTGGCACTGAGACAACAATTGAATACATAAAAGACTACTTCTTCTCTTCCCTGAAAGTGATATCGTTGACCTTTATCAGATCTATAATGTTGGGTGAGCCTGTATGGATTACAGTACAATGGTGTAGGGTGCTGAAGTTCTAAGTGATGGTGACTGCCAGATGAAGTTCATCTCGTAGGCCTAGGATGGACTGGGCAGGACTTGCAGAGTTTTGCTGAATGGTCTGGAAAGAAAACATATGCTTTCACAAAGAATGAGAGAGACCTCTGAATTAAGATAAGGAGCAGTTACTTGGGAAGAGTTCTATAGTCCAAACAAAATAAACCTAGGCAGCACAGGTAGTGCAAAGACACAAATATAAATAAAACTCATTAATAGGGGAAAACTTGTTCACAAATGGAAGGCAAATAATGAAAGAGAGTCCAAATCATTCCTATATTCAATGAAAAGTGATTTCCTTTCTTGTGCTTGGATATTATGGATGAAAAAACAATATGAACACATGTGTTTACATGTACAGTTTTGTTCTACTTGTGTCAAAGCTAAAAGTAATTGAATCTTCCCTTTTTAATTTTTTTATTTTTTTTACATAATTTTATTGATAAATAGAAATGAGACAGTTTCAAAT
>NW_004524579.1:5353765-5362765 GCF_000260255.1 Octodon degus | reverse complement strand
TATATCTTTCTGCTGTTGTTTATTTACTATTGACGCTCTTAATTCATGCATTTGAGCAGTGCTAGTGTCCTCCGCAGTTGTTCTGGGTGGGCACTGGTTTCTTCCATATGTTTCTGCATTTGATTCTTTAGTGCAGATGTTATTAATTCAGGGATTTCCTTTTTTATTTCCAATGTGAGTTCCTCTATACATTTCTGCTGCTGTTTATTTCAGAAGCCATTGATTCATTGCTTTCTGCTGTGTGATTTCCAATTTGTTCTGTGTTAGTGTCCTCTGCACTTGTTATGGGTGGACTTGGGTTCTGAGGTTGCATTTTGTTCCTTCTCATCATTTTGTGTAGCACTGTCTTCTGACCTTTGTTGTAGATCTTCATTGTAATTATAACCTTAGCACGTACTGAAGTTCTGGTGCAGATCTACAAAGCTTGCATTTATCCAATTGTGCCTGGCTTGGGTCTGGTTGCTGTGCTCAATTCCTTCCTGCTGCTGCCCTTGAGGGTGAACCTGTTGTGCTCCTGTGGCAAGATGTTCTGCACCTGGATTATATGGGTGGTTCTATCCTCTACACTCTGTGCAGTGATTGCAGCTGCAGGGTTACCACCCAGGCTTGTATGCCAGGCCTGAGCTGAGCCTGGAGGGGACAAGGTGGAGTAGGGGGAAGAGGCAGCTCTCCCACACACTCACTAGGTCTGAGCTAGAACTAGGTCTGGGGGTTTCCGGAATGTGGCAGTAATTCCTACTTGGCGGGCGGGGTGGGGGAGGTACTGAGGAGTGGTGTGGGGCATCCCAAGGGGGTGGAAGAGGGTCTCAACCACCCTGCTCCTGGCCTGCGACCAGTAGTACGTCCCGCAGACGCACAGTAGCAGGAAGCTCTCCCACACACTCGCTGGACCTGGGCTAGGACTTACCCATCTTATTATTATGAAAGAGATATTTGAAAAGTAGATTATTTTATTTTGTTGAGAAATAAATAGCAATGAGACAGTTTCAAATCTGATTAATAGGACAGTTTCAATAATTAATACATTGTACATTGTTATCTTCTTAGTGGTTATCCATAGTACATAATATCCTGTCCAAACACTATTAGTACAGCATTTTATATCTGTATATGCAGAATAGTTAGGATAGATATATAGATACTTTTGTTTAATTCAAGGAGAAGAAAGATTTGTACTAATAGATTATTTGTTTTTTAAATCTATTCATCTAAAAGTTGAAAATCAATTAAGCATTTCACTATCTTTTCATTCTGCTTATCAACAATCATTACCTTGGACATTCAGCAATGAGGTAAGAAACTATAATTAAGAAAAATATTATTTGCATCTTTTCAGATGAAATCATGTCTGTAAAAGAATAGACTTCTAACAAGTTTTTCTTCCTTTTGTGAATAAATTGCATAATATAATTTTTAAGTCACAATCACCTTTAAAAGTATGCTTCCAGTGAGAAAAGCTTGACATATGTCTAAACTTTTGGGAAATATCTGTTAGAAACAATGTGAGACATACCATTAAGCCAGCAACTTGAAAAAACTCACAAAAGCATCTGCAAACAGTAATTTAAATGTTTACATATAATTTTTATTTTAAATTACGTTCACACTAATTTTATAACCAATAATTATGACTAACATTTCTTATAGACGTTGGTTATACTGGCTTGTCTCCTATGAGCTGTATTTCATGCCTCTGAAACATTCATTTTTATCTAAAGAGATTTCAGTCATTAAGGAAAGGAAATTTAATGACTATGATTGGGAAGATAGTTCCTAATAGAAATTTCAGTGTTACCTATTCATAGGAGGCTTTAAGGAGACAAAGAAAGAAAAGTTAAAAGAAAGTGAATTTAAGGAAATGAAACATTATGAACATTAAGTATACCTAGAAGAAATGAGTTGTCACATTAAAATGAAGAACAAGAACTAAAGCCAAAGAGAAATCAGAACCATTTGAGGTATCTCCCTGGCATGGACTTGAGTCTGGTATTTGAGATCATGCCTACAAGGGATTAATCATTTCCTAGCCTACAGATATATAAACTGGTAAGTCTGAGTACTGTGATTATTCTTTTGGAAAGACTACTGGATATTCTGTAAGACATGGCTCCTTAGGAAAGCATTACATATTTTTGTGTATTTCACTTAGAATCTGGGAGCTCTTTAAAAATTGCATTAAATTGTTTTCCTTCAATATTGGTGGCATACTGATGCTAATTAACCACATAAGAAAAATGGTCTTTTGTAAAATTAAAAGGGAAAATGATGAAAATATATTTCCTTACATTAATGCCAAGTGTGAGGATGAGAAGTATATTAAAAATATCTACAGCCAAATAATATGCATTAATACTGCAATATAAAGGAATGCACAGAAAAAATATAAAAATTACTGTACAATATGAAATAATTGCAGGTGACATGTTCCTCAAATAGCCTAAAGAAAGAAATTGTAAAGTCTTAAGGGCTAGTAACACTTCTGAAGGCAGTGCCAAAGGTAAGCTCAATAATTTATATTCTTTTGCGGTTCTAAACAGAAAGTTTAAAAAACACATTGTAGTAACTAATAGTAAGATTAATTTTCTTTGCATAGAAAGAAGTTCTGTTTAAATACATCTAATTAATTTTCTCAGAGCAAGGGCCAGTGAAATTCATAGTCTTTTGCTCTGGGATCTTAGCACTGCCCGGGAACAGGCACATCATTTTCCCAGCAGTGTGAAGTGGTCCCATAACCTCCGCTTTCTCCTTCCCTTCTCCAATGCTATTAGCAGGTTCTGTGTAGCAGCCAAAGGCCTGTTAAAAGGCAGAAATGTGATTTTGATCTTTTTAGTTTCTCACTAAATTACAGAATCAGTTCTCTGCTTGGCAGCTGCTGACAATTTTATAACAGTTTATTTTTTCAATACCTCTCCGAAAAGCACCAATTTATAGTTTAAGGTGCTCATTTCTATCAAGACAGAGTCCTCAGTGGCTGGACAGGTCATTCTTGCAAACATGTGATTTGCAAGTGACCTTCATGCCTGTAGTTTTTTTCCCCCTCAGAACAAGAGAACAAATAAATATGCTTTAATTTAGTTTTATTTTTAGGAGCATAAGAGATAGTTTTAATCATTCAACTAACTCTCCCCAGGGAGGGAGAACTACTTTTAAAAAGTAACATATCACAGTTCTTAAAAATTAAGCCTGTGAAGCTGAATATCTATTTAAAAATATAATATTCTGCAAATTATCTCAATGTGACTCTTGCCTGTGGTTTTATATTTGAGAATTAGTAAACTTTGCTATATTTTCCCTCTCACAGGAAAATTTATCAATTTTTCTTGCTAAAAATATAAAATCTATTTTCAGCAAAAATGTTGAATACATATATATATATATATATATATACACACACACATATATATACATTACATATATATGTAGTTCTACTCCATGATATTAACTGTTCTTTCAATATTTTTCTGAAATTTAGTATTATAAGTGAGAAATCAGAAGCACCACTTTATATGTCAGTGACATGATATTCTTCATTAGAATTTGGCTTGCTGTTAAGATGTGAAGACTAAATAAATTGATCTATTTATATTAGCAAATGGAAGTATGCTAATTCTTTACATTTATCTAAAGTTTATTGAATATTAGTTCTATGTACAATATAGTCTTCTCTTTAAAAGAATTTTACATTCCTCCTGGAGGAGTTGTCAATAAGCCGGAAGAAGCAGCATCATTTGCCATTGTTAAGAAAGTAATTTTAATAAATTGTGATAAATCATGTGTTGTGCATACATCAAAGATGCTTCCAGAGAACTGAAAAGCAAAGCTATTCTAGCCATTATAGTTCAGGAAAGACTTTTGGTGAAGAGAACAGCAGCAATGTTATTCAAGCTGAGGGAATTAACTATGAAAATTTTTCATAGTTTAGAATAATTTTTCAATCAAAGGAGTATGGAGAATAAGAAATCAACATAGAAAATCAAAGAGCATGTGCAAGCAATCACGTGTAAAGTGCATGACCTAGAGACACAAATGCTGAATTACACAGAGCTTGGGGCACTTCATCAATGTCCTCTAGATCAGATTATGGAAATTAATCCTTTCCCTTCAATGTTTGGGAGCATTTGAGAATTTTTAAACAAAATAATGAGAATACATTCATATTGTATTTAAGAAGGAAAGTCTCATTACAATTTAAACCATTTCAAGAGCGACATGACTAGATAAAGGGAGAGCATTTAGGAACTGATAGGTTCACATCAATAAGATCAATAATCGATCAATAAAAGATGATATAAATAGCAGTAAGTTTGGACTTTCTTGTTATATATAAAGAAAATTGTGCAACACTTGTTAAAAAATCAAGTGAGGGAGTTGGGGATATCATATAGAAGCAAAGGACTTCCCTGAGATATTAGAATGCCTGGGTCTAATCTCAAGTACCAGGTACACACACACACACACACACACACACACACACACACACACATTAAAGCAGGCTGAATGAAAACCAAAGGAATTTATATGATAGGTTTCTGCTGCTTTTTACTCTACACATGATAAGAACCCAGAGATATGCAGAGTTCAGAGAGGAATGTAGGGTAATAATTTATAGTTTAGAAGTTAATTTTTATGAAGTAATAATGTGATATTTACAAAGATATTGATCACTTAACTTCAAGGTTTTTCTAACCTGTAGTTTTAGACTTGAGCAAGTAAACTGAACTAAATATTTGGACTATAAGTTTTAGAGACATTTTCATGCTAAAAGATGCAAAATATATGAGTTAAATTTTAATTATACTGCATAATTATTTATCCAAAAATTGTCTCTTCATTTCGTTTTATTTTTCCCCATGTCTCTCTAATAAACTAAAATATATTAATACAGTAATTAGTTTTATTGGATCGGATCAATAAGACTTTTTTTACATAACTTTTTATCTTTTTAGTGTCAGAAAATAATCTTTATTGACTTTATGATAAAATTTCCTAAATAAATACACAATGTGTTGTTATCAATAAATTATTATAAATTTCTCTATGTTCTAAAATGTTTATAAACTTTTTTCTAGCATATTTGCTATCACAATAAAGTTGATAAAATTTACAATAGTTAATTAAATCATTTAATCTGTAGGCTAAGTACATTAAATCTTTATTTTTAAGTGTGAAACCTCTTTAAAGGAATCATTTGATGTTATAATACACTACAATGATATTTCTTAATTGTGGGTACCTACATAGTTTAGTAATAGGTTTTAACAGCTAGTTTATTCTTGTCATGAATGCATTCCAACTTTTGTATTCCATTCATTTCAATTATAGACACTAATTGATAATCTCAAAGAATTCAAAGATGTGGGTGTTGTTACAGGAGATGCAGTGCAGTCTATACAATGGGCCCAGCCTCTGAGGTTGGATAGTGGATTAAAATCCAGTCATTCACTAACAGTACCTTTGGTTTCATTATTTAGCTTAGTACCTTAGTTTTCTCTCCCCTTGACATCTACTTTCATAAATAACTAAAGGTGCTTAGCATTTGGTAGATGAAATGTAAAAATTACAAAATGATAAATAATGAGTAAATTACAAGAAAACTTATCAAGAGAAACTTTATTATTATATAAGTGAAAAATTGAAATTTGCAATAGTGCCTTGTCTGCTGCCTGTGGACTTTAGCATAGCAAGTGAAAGATATTTATGAGATGGACATTGGGAGGAAAGATTTCACTTAGAAGACAAATTAAGATCATTGAGATAGCTCAGAGGATGAAACACCTACTTAGGCAAGTGCAGGGACCGGGGTTTGATCCCCAGCACCACATGCCACACTGCCTCAGCCCTGGAGCACTAAGCTGGCCACCAAGACCTGGCATGGTTGTGTGTGCCTGTAATCCCAGCAGTGGGCAGGCTGAAAACAGGAGGATCACTATGAGTCCGAGCTGTGTAGCAAGACCCAGTACCAAATACATTTTTAAAAAAGAAGACAAATTAACCATTATTTTGTTATTTACAAAGTAGGAACAATATAATCTGCACTTATTCATGATATTTCATTGGTGATAAGACATATATATTCTTGTATAATTACCCAATTAAACAGATTACTAGTCAGTTAAATACAGAACTAGAGACTACATTGTTGTAAGTGGCATAATTGATAGTCAGCTCTCCTGCCTGAGCATGCTCAGTGTGACTGAAGTAGTTCTCAAGTGGAACTTCTGCATCAGACCTTTACCAAGCCTATCCAAAAAAAGAATGCAATCAGTAACAGATTATTATTTTGGGGTGCACATTTTTTATTTACTTGAAATTTTACTTACAAGCAAGCATGGTAGCATCTTTGTATCTGAAAGAAGAATTGAAGTAGATTTATTATCGCAAGAGCGATACAAAAGAAAGATTATTAAAAAGTATGACATAACAACTTTAAAGGAGAAGGTGCCAAGGGAATGAGGTAAGTAATGAAACCTCTTGGATGGATGGAAAGTACACAGCATATATGAAAAGAGATGTACACAAATTTTACCTCGTGTTTGAGAGAATTCATGACATCTGGCTGTGGGTGGTGGAGTTCATAAATCTGCTAGTGTAGATGTAGCTCAGTTTCCCATTTACTATCTTACAGCCCCTTTACTCTGCCTGAAAGGAATGTATATTTATCAACAATGAACAAGAATAAAGATAGGCCTCCTTTTGTTTACTGTGATAACTTTACCTTGAAAACAAATACTTTCAGGTAATTTGAGTTTACTAAAGTGGTGATCTTGATTTGTTTTTGGCTACAAGACTTAAAGCCTTCTATAGAAAATATTTGAACAGATACTCTCAGGTTCTCTCTAATCCCACATGGACTATCTATCATATTGACAATAATGGGTCAGTGGGTTGAGGATGCCATGAGAAAGAGCTGTCCTCTGTGAGGACCATTCTGACCTGGCTCCTTTTGCAAGCATCCTCTAACCTCTCTACTAATGCTACCCTTTCTATGATTCCTACTCATCATGTAAGGAAAGCACTTTCCAGAGAAGGGCCACATTTCTGTGGCTTCAGAAATTTAAACCTTGCATTTACTACAGACCCGTGTAATATTAGATGATCTGTTGCTGAGTTATTCTTGAAAGAAAAGTAAAGGTTGCCTGCAAGAAACACTCATTGGTTTCTTCTCTAGCCTGACATTAGAAGAGGAAGTACTGCTTCTGTTTAGAAATGCAAGCACGAAGCAGGTATAACTGAAAATATTTAGTACATAGGAAAATGCAGTTGTAAGCCCATGTGTAAGGTTATTATTATTATTATTATTATTATTATTATTATTATTATTATTTTTGTCTTAGGCTGCCTCTGGCTCCTTACTGAACTAGTGCAGAAGTATAGCAATGGCAACATGCAAAGCTCTCATGTTTTTTCTGAGTTAGAAAAACTTGAAAAGAATAATTCATTCTTTAAAAATATTCATGGCAACAAGTGCTATTGAATAAACACAGACCTCTCCTACTATGAATAAATGAAATGATCACTGGAAAAAGCATTGTTTTAACAGCCATAAATAAAGGCTTTATTCTGATAGTGATAAGAAAATGTTCCAATAGGACTAACCATGATATGAAATAAATACATAATAAATTTTAATAAGACTTGAAAAGTAAATGCAAGTATGGCCATAATGTGTAATGTGAATATATTGAATATATTGTATGCAATGCATGTATTTATGTATATGCAATATCTGTATTATACACACTTGCATGCATTTATTCTTCCTTATTTTGCTGAGCAGCTCTCCATTGCCATTCGGTCATGAGGAAGGATAAAAAGGCTTCATGATCGTGTGGATGCTTGGATGTGTTGCCCCCTACACCCCTACCACTCTATCCAGTCAGCTCTGATGATGACTGCAAATGATTATAAACTTTCTCCAGGCAGGATACAGACACGCACCTTCCTCATAGGATACAGGTGTGATTGTGTGGATTAGAAGTAGTGATTTGGATAACTACCTTTTCCTGGGAAGGAACATGGGCAGTGCTGAGGTACCAGCGTGAACGCGTAGTGTACGCAGCCCTCTCCCAACGGCTAGAGTTGTGCTCCGCGGCCCCATGCTTTTGCCTTCTGGACACATTCGCTTGAACTCCTCATGGGAACTTGACTGAAGTCAGATCAGTAAGATTTGCGATGCAGGGTTTTGATCTTCGAAATAATGATTGAAATTTAAACATAAAAGGCGCCATGATCACCACTGCGTACATGAAATGACTCTCAGAGAACAAAGTCAAATTGCAGGCAGAAGCAGCCGTCAGAAACCGATAAAGAGCAAAAGCGAAGGCTAAGGAGAGAGAAACCCACTCCCAAAGGCCTGTGGGACCCTGTCAGAACCAGTGAGGCCCAAGTCACGTGGTTGTTTTCTATATGCATCAAGTATTTTTTGATCATCAAATATATGGGAAGCATTATTATCTTAATAAATTAAAAGAAAAATTTTCTCTTGTGTATCTTGCATTCCAGTATCAGGAGACAAATGGTAAACAAATGTGTATCTAGTATCTGATTATGATGACTGCTTTAAGTACAAGCACATCAAAGCAGATGAGAGAAAAGTCAGTATATTTTATTGGGTGCTTATTTATTTCTGATATTAGAAATTGAACTCAGCACCTTAAGCTTCCCAGGCAGGCTCTGGGCCACTGAGCTATATCCTTGGCCTTGTTGCTTTCTTTATTTGTTCATTTTACAATACTGGGATCAAATCTGGAGCTTCATGCATCCTATACAAGGGCATTGCCACTGAGCTATACCTCCAGCCCTTTAATTTAATTTAAAGTATTTTGTATGCAACCATACCACCCAGAACATGCCTGATCTCATCTAATCTAAAGTGATTTTGAGGGCTGGAGAGATGGCTTGGTGGTCTAAAGCACCTACTTAGAACAAGCTTAGCAAAAGCATCAGGGACCGCGGTTCAATCCCCCAGCACCACATGCCAGCCAGCCCTGCCCCCTGGTG
>NW_004524579.1:5351295-5353665 GCF_000260255.1 Octodon degus | reverse complement strand
TTCTCTCCATGTGACTCTCCTTAGGCACACTCTACATCATCGATCACTTTCCTCTTTGACCCAATAATCTTCTTCATCAGAAAATTTGGGACACTACTGAGTTACATAACACTACAGTACAAGTTCTCATATGTCCTGAGTCTTAATTGAACTTAGAAGGCTAGGGCCAAAATGTTTGCTTTCCTTGGAGCCCTCCTTTTTCTCTACTTTTGGTCTGCAAACTTAGGTTGTTAACCATCCAGAAGACAAGGTTATTGTTATTATCAAACAACTTAGGCTGTTAAGCTTAAACTCACGATCTGTCTGCATATCAAACATCTTAGGCATAATAAGGAACAGGTATTTTTCATCAAGTATTGATATGTTGAACCTTAATACCCTACAGAATATGATAAAAAACATTTAAAAATTACAATATATTTAAAAAATAGGCATAAATAATTAAATACTTCTCATGTTTGCACATAAGTCCAAAAATCTCACCATATATAACCTTGAAGCAGGACTGTCCCACAATATTCCTATTCCTGTCTGTTGCCTTCCTTCACCAACCCCTTCTTCTTGAACATCCACCTACTTGAGAGACATCATAGCAGCAACTGGCATGTCACGACAAGCAGCCTATATTGAGAATACCAGAAAGACAGGCACTCCAAGCATGAAACTAGTATTACAAATTACCATCTGCAGTGCAGCAGCTTAGTTCACAGGTATCAGTATATATACTTAGTCAGAGTGAGAGTCTTTCCAATTAACTGCTAGATTAAAAAATCTTCTGAAGATTCTCAGAATCATTGCCTTGCTCATCTTCTACATATAACTGTATGGCTTGACATTGTCATCTTTCCTATCTCTTCTCCTTTCCCTCTCTTGATTAGTTAGTCCTTGAGATCCTGCTTTCCATTTACTTGTATTATATCTTACTATTTGCATTTCTGCTTTTGAGTTCTTATAGTAGGGAGACTATATGATATTTACACATGTGTGTCTCATTTATTTCACCTATGAGTATATGTTCAAGTGGCATCCAGTTCAATATAAAGGCTTTGAGTTTATCATTCTTAATAGCTGAATAATACTCCATTGTGTAAAAATATCACATCTTTTTCAACCATTCCTCAGGTGATGGGCATCTTGGTTGTTTCCAAGATTTGCGTATCACAAATTGTGCTGCTATAAACATAAGCATACAATATCACTATAATATAATGTTTTCAAATCCTCTGGGAAAATTCCTGTAGAGGAATAGCTCATTTAAATTGGATTTCCAGACCAACTTTTCTAATGAGTCTCCATACTGATTTCCATAATGGTTGCACCAGTCTACATTCCCAGAAGCAGTGGAGAAGGGTTCCTTTTTCCCCACAGCCTCTCCAACATTTGTTGTTGTGTGATTTCTTTATAATAGCCATTCTTTCTGGGGTGAGATGATATCTCAATGTGGTTTTAACTTGCACTTCATGAATGGCTAGTGATGTGGAGCATTTTTCATATATTTATTCACTGCTTTAATTTGTTCCTCTGAGAAGTGAGTGTTCATCTCGGATACCCATTTCTGGATTGGGTCTTTAAATTTTGGGCCCCTAGTGTTTTTTTGGTTCTTTATAGATTCTAGAGAGCAGACCCTTGTCTGTGTACTGATTTGTAATGATTTTTTCCAAATTTGTGGGTTGCCTTTTCACTTTGTTGGTAATTTCTTTTTATGTGAAAAAACTTCTCAGAAAGAGCAGATCCCAGTTGTTAATTCTTTCAATGGTTTCCTGTGCGATTTGATTTCTGTCCATGAACTCTTTGCCTGCCCCTATGTCTTCATGAGTTCCTCCTACTTTCTATTCCAGGAGATTTAGTGTCTCTGCTTTAATGTTTAGATCTTTAATCCATTTTGAATTTAGTTTAATGCATGGTGATAGACCTGGGTCAAGTTTGAGTTTTTGGCTTATAGAGAGCCAGTTTTTCCAGCACCATTTGTTAAAGAGGTTATCTTTCTTCCAATGAGTATGTTTGGCCCCTTTGTCAAAGATAAGGTGGCTGAGTGTGTTCTTAGGGACTTCAGTGTCTTCTAATCTATTCCATTGATCCTCAGGACTATTTTGATGCCAGTGCCATGCTGATTTTATCACAGTAACCTTGTAGTATAATTTCAAGTCATGAATTGTAATGCCTCTTGCCTTGTCTTTATTTCCCAGTATTGCCTTTGCTATTCTAGGTCTTTTCCAGTTCCACATAAATTTTAGGAATGATATCTCTATGTCTGTGGTAGTCTGATAGGGATTGCATTAAATCTGTACAGCAATTTTGGGAGTATGGCCATCTTCACAATGTTGGTTCTTCCTATCCAGGAGCATGGGATATCTTTCCATTTTCTGAAAT
>NW_004524579.1:5349711-5351054 GCF_000260255.1 Octodon degus | reverse complement strand
TCTTCTTTGCCTATTCTTATTCCTTTTATTTCTTTCTCTTGTCTAATGGCTGTAGCTAATAATTCCAGAACTATATTGAATAGGAGTGGTGATATAGGACATCTTTCTCTTGTACTAGATCTGAGAGTAAAAGATTTCAGTTTTTCCCCATTTAGGATCATGTTAGCCATTGGGTTTTCATAAATGGCTTCTACCAGATTGAAGTAGAGGCCTTCTATTCCAATTTTCTGTAGGACTTTGAACATGAATGAGTGTTGGACTTTGTCAAAAGCCTTTACTGCATCAATGGAGATGATCATGTGGATTTTAGTTTTTGCTCTATTGATAAAGTGTATTACATTTATAGATTTTCAAATATTGAACCATCCTTGCATCCCTGGGATGAATCTTATCTGGTCATGGTGTATGATCTTCTTGATGATTTGCTGTATTTTATTTGCTAGTATTTTTTTGAGGATTTTGGCATCTATGTTCATGAGGGAGATTGGCCTGTATTTCTCTTGCTTAGTTGGGCCTTTCCCTGATTTTGCTATCAGTATAATACTGGCCTCCAGGAATGATTTTGGGAGGATTCCTTTTCAATTTCACAGAAGAGTTTGAGGAGCATAGGGACTACATCTTCTGTAAATGTTTTGTAGAATTCAGCTGTGAATCCATCCGGACCTGGACTTTTCTTTGCCGGTAGGTTTTTAATTACATCTCGTATTTCATTGGCTGTTATTGGGCTACTGAGAGTGGATATATCTTGTCGATTCAGTTGTGATAATTTGTACCTTTCTAAGAATCTGTCCATTTCTTGTGTGTCTTCTATTCTGTGAGAGTAAAGATTCTCAAAGTAGCTATTGATAATCTTGTGAATTTCCACTGGGTCTGTGGTTATTACACCCTTTTTTATTCCTTATTGCTTGCATTTGAATTTTCTCTTTCCTCTTTTTAATGAGGTTAGCTATAGGCTTATCAATATTATTTAATCTTTGAAAAAACCTGATTTTTGCTTTTTTAATTCTTTGATTGTTTTCTTCATCTCAGTTGAATTAATTTCTGCTCTAATCTTTATGATTTCCTCGCATCTTTGGGCTCTGGGTTTGGTTTGCTCTACCTTTTCTAGTTATTGAAACTGGAGCATTAGGGTATGTATTTGTTCCCGTTCTGTTTTCCTAATGTGTGAGTTCACAGCTATGAATTTCCCTTTGAGAAGTTCTTGCATCATATCCCATAAATTCTGATAAGTTGTGCTTGAATGTTCATTGAATTGTAGATATTGTTGAATTTCTTGTTTAATTTCATCTGTGACCCATTGGTTGCTGAGTAGGGTATCATTTAATTTCCATGTATTTAATGTT
>NW_004524579.1:5345305-5349611 GCF_000260255.1 Octodon degus | reverse complement strand
ATTTATATAAATAGAAAAAATATTTAACAAATAGAATTTGACCAACTTCATGGAGAAAAATGGAACAATTTTTGTAAAGCAGTGTCTTTCATTAGAAAGATGAGTTCAATTAATTGATCCTTTTTATTGTAAATACCCTAATCATAAATATCATAGTCAAAATACCAATGTAATTAATACACACTGTTTCTCTTTCTTTCTTTCTGTATTTTTATTTATTTATTTATTTTTTGTGGAACCGGGGATTGAACTCGGGCCCTTGCCTTTGCCAGGGAAGGGCTTATTCCACTAAGTCATCTCCCCAGCCCATTCTTTTTGTATTTTAGGGAAGGGTCTACAGGTTGTTCAGGGTCTCACTACTAGATCTGACTCATAATGGTCTGCATATTTACAGCCTCGTAAGAGCTGGGATTACAGGTGCAGGCCACGATACCCAGTCTCAATTGCCATCTCTGTGGGCCTCAGGGGCAGGGCAGCATGGCAGGCCTGAGGATGAAACTACAGGTCCCTGTGCCTGCTTGCAGGCACTTTAATTGCTGAGCTATTTGGCCCGCCCTTCTTCATCCATTTTTAGGTGCAAGACTTTCTTCACAACTGCAAATGTAAAATTTATATAGTATATATCTATTGTAGACATAGTTATTGCTTGAGGTAGGACCACAGTTAAGGTAAAAAATAAATTGGAGAATTACCAAAACAAGAACAAGAAAAACAGCAGCTAAACTTCAGCCTGTAAAGCATAATAGAAACCTGTGATAAATTTCAAGTCAAGAGTGAAAATAGGGCAGTCAAATAGCTCAGGGGATTACAGCACCTGCAAGCAGGTGCAGGGGCTAGGGATTTCATCATCGGGTCTGCCGTGTGGCCCCACCCCTGGGACACGCTGGACAGCAATTGAGACTGGGCATGGTGGTGCACGCCTGTAATCCCAGCTCTTGGGAGGCTGTAAACAGGCAGATCACTGAGAGTCCGATCTAGTAAAGAAACCCTGAAAGCCCTGTAGACCTTTCCCTAAAATACACACACATACAAAAGTTAAAATAAGTCTGTCTGATCCCTACGCATATATTCTTAAACATTTTATTTCACATGAAGAATAGGTTCTGTCTACTGACTACCTTGTGCAAAAATCTTGAGAACATTACCGTGAATTGATCACTAGCTAATGCATAGTCAGAAGAGAGATGTAGGAGACTGTGCTATTCACCAACTTGGAAGACACAAGACAAGCAGAACAGGTTCTCTGTTTACCTTTACTTCAAAGGTTAAAATCTTTTGTTGATAAGGCAGAAAAAAGGAAAGGTCTGTTAGGAGAGAAAAAAATGTTTAGATGATCCGAGTCAACTTAATACCTGAACAAAGACTTTTCGATCATTTATTTTTCCCTATTCCTTAGACCAGTGCAAACTTCATTGACATATACCACATCCAAGAGATAATTTCAGACATTTTGTTTTTAATATAACTTGAAAATTTTAGTTATAGTAAGCACTAATGTGAATTGATATGGAAATGAAAAAGTCAATTACCAAATTGCTTTTGTTAAATGATTGTTATAAATTTATGTGAGCAAATTTATTTACGTATAAATGAAGATCAAAAATACACTGTGTTTAGGTCTCTCTGTCTCTGTCTGTCTTTGTCTCTGTCTCTCTCTGTCTCTCTGTCTCTGTCTCTCTGTCTCTGTCTCTCTCTCTCTCTCTCACAAACACACACACACACATACACCCCAAAACCAAAATTGATACAAATGAAAAAATGTTATTCATAAAGATAGCTAAAGGTACAGTTAGCTTCAAAGAATTCAATATACACAAAAAAAGATCTGCCAAAATTGCTCCATAAATTATTGATAACATAGGCAGGAGGGCACACTTCTATAATCTCACCAGGGAGAAGGTTTATACAGGAAGAACATCATAAGTTTGAGACCAGCCAGGGCTACTTTGTGAGTTCAAGGTCAGTCTTATATACATAGTGAAACTCTTATCTCAAGCAAGCAAACAAACAATAAATAAGCTATTGTTAAAACTAAGAAATAACTAATATTCATAGCAACATCAGAAACTGTTGGGCATTCCAATTAATCTTCAAAATTAAGCAGTGACTGAGTTGGCTCATCATTGACAACAGATCAATGTTTTACCCATGAAATGGAGAAGGAACTCCAGTTTTAAGTTTGAGAGGAATGAGCTCTGTCATGGATTGTGGAGTGAAGTTCTATGTCTGCTGTGTATAGCAGAAAAGAACAATGCAAAGAGTAAAAATGTAACAATAAAATGCTATAAAATGGTTTATTTTATAGATTCACAAGCTTAGATAAAATGAATAACTTACATGAAAAACACAAATTTCACTGAAAGCTTTAAATCAGAATAGCCCTGATATGTGTTTCTATAGAGTGGATTTCTCCAGTCTCTTTAACAGATGTTGACTTCATACATAAATTCAACTAAGTAAATAAGAAAAAATACTTACAATAATGAAAAAATGCTCTTCAAGGCCATAGACAAATAGAAATATTTCCACATCATTCTATTTGATTTTTGTTATAAAAATCTCATTAAGGAAGAAAAAGTTACTAGCAAATATTCCTCAACAACAAGCTGTAAAAATCTCTAACAAAATTCTAGCATATAATTGATATTAAAAGACATATATTTAAAGTAGATTATGAAGACAGTTGAGTTTCTTAAAGAATTGAAGATTAATTTGACATTAGGAAGTTAGAATAATCGCCACATTAAAATAGATTAAATATATTTGACAAAATCTAACTTCCATTTCTGATCAAAATCCATTAAACATTATCTATCTATCTATCTATCTATCTATCTATCTATCTATCTATCTATTTATCTAAGAAGGAATAGAACAAAACTTGATAAACCTCATGTAGAACATCAGTAAAATTTGTATTTGTTTTCTAAGATGACAAACACGTGGAAGGAAAGTAACAAATGTGTCATGCTTGGTACTCATGGTCCTGACAGAGCATTCTGTCATGTTTTGTATGTGCAGGTATCCCCAAAGGCTCAGGCGTGATAAGTGGGGCTTTAAGGGATGGCTGGATCTAGTGGGCCTGACCTGGGATTAAGGACATGATGCCGGGATAAGGGTCCCACCACCCTAGGTATGAGTTCTACCAGAGGAAGGGGCTCGTAGCCTGGTTGGGACAGAAAGATGGCACTTGCTGCGTCTGCTGTCTTGCTGCCTGTCTGCTACTGCCTCTTGCCTCTCTGTGATGCCTCCTGCCATCCCACCCTGCCTCCGAGCCAGCTGACTGTGTAGTGAAACCCCTACAAACTGTGAACTGAAATAAATCTTTCTTTGTTAACTTCGGGTATTCAGTTTCAGCAATGAAATGTGATTAAAATATACTCATTCTGAAGCAAATCAAAATGTAAAATATAAATTCTTATAATATGCTGATATTAGTATCATAATTTTAACAGCTCTGAAAATTATTGATTACATAAAAAACATTAAAGTTTTAAGAATTCTTATCATAATTTAATTCATTATATGCTTAAAAAGTTAAAATTTCTGACAGGCAAAACCTAGCTGAGAGAAGAATGAAATTGTTAATACCATTAAGTACAATTTTACAATGTTGCCTACATTTTTAAGCACATTTGTCAATTAATTTAAAATCTTGGAAAGCTGTGACGCATATTATTAATCTTTTTTACCAATGAGAAAGTACTGAAGGCCCTGATGTTTAAGAATCTGTCTAGATTTTACAGCTAAATTTGGCAAAAGAAATTCAAACTCATTTTTTCCTGACTCTGGTTTATATACTAGGTACTTTGCTGAATACTTAGGTTGCTCTATTTATAATTTTTTTAATAAAAAGATGACTTTGTTCTGGAATTCAGTAATGACAAGTGCATCTCAAAAAATTTAAAGTAGCCATTATCAAAATTGATTTCAAACTACAATTTATTACTGCTGATAGTTATTTTAAGTACCCCCTTCATAGAGCTGTAATGGTTCTATAATCCATCATGATATGGTAGATTTGCAGTTCTTCCATGAAAGTCTTCAGAATTTGCAGATATGAAGGAATGGATGTGAGGTTTTGAAGTTATCTGTAAAATACTCTATTAAGAACTAGATATATAGTTGCATTCTCTTGATGAATAGAGTGATTTGTTCTAATGGTGTTTGTAAATAGGATCACAGGTCCGCATCTTGTATGGCAATTGACCACTAAGAAGAATATATGCAGTGTATTATTTGTTGAAACTGTACTTCCGATTTGATTTGAAACTGTCTCATTGCTATCTGTTTATCAATAAAACTT
>NW_004524579.1:5343521-5345205 GCF_000260255.1 Octodon degus | reverse complement strand
GAAATAAAAAAAGAACTAGAGATGGGGGCCGGAGAGAGGGCTCAGTAGAATAAGTGCTTCCCTTGCAAACACAAGGGCCTGAGTTCAATCCCTGGTTCCAAAGAAACAAACAAACAAACAAACAAACAAACAAACAAACTAGAAATGAATGCTGAGGAAAGAAAATACAATTTTTATCCAGTTACATTTTTCTTATTGGTGAGACAACATATGTTTGCTTAATAATGAAAGAAGTAAACTGAGTTCCATCTCACACTCCATCCTACATCTCTACCTTGGCTTGCTTGCTTACCTGGCCATTTCCCAACCAAACCATTGACCATAGCTGCCGAGTGCACAGGTCAGTGCAGGGCCACAGTGCCGAGAGCGGGCAGGGCCCCAACAGTCAGTGCGCACAGGTGGAGCAGCCACCTGACTAGCCAAGCTGCTGCTACTTTGCAGTGTGGAGAAATTGTGGGATGCACCGGTGCAGACCCTGGGGGCACCCTATTTATAAGTGCCTTTTTTCAGGGAAGATGAATTTGTCACTTTGATAGTGTATTTCAAACGTATGTGTCCCTACACTGTCTGAAAACATTATTTGCTTTTAGCACAACATATTAAATCAGTACTAAATAGTATGGCAGAATACCTTTGAAGGTAGGGTGTACTTTCCAGAAATAGAATATATGTACAGTCTGTACACATCTGGGTAAAGATGCTTGCTCAGTTATTTTACACTAGGCTTTTGTTAGCTCTATGGAAATCATGAATTAAAAAAGCATCAACTAATCAGCAAATGCTAAAATATTTCTAACCAAGAGGATCTGAGTATATTCTAGGTTTATACTATTATAATTATAATCTCAATAAGATGAAATTGTATCTCAATATTATTCCCTAAAACAATTATCTCTTAAAGTTCTGTGAGCAGGAAGTGACTTTTACATAACGATGAGATTCTTTTTCTCCTGCTCAAGTTGTGTGAATCCAATTAAGTGGCACTGCTTCTTTCAAATGCATTCAGATTTAGAATAAGTAAAATAGAAATTTATTTCAGCTGTGCTGTTTTGTTATTATTAGCTAACACCATTGTATTAAATAATATTCAACTGTCACAGATTTTTCTTCACATCTCATAGGTAATTAATTTCTTTGAAAGAGTCCACCCACTATAATCACTTGAGTTAGTATTTCTTATTTCTTTAACTTCCAAATTTAATAAATGAATTTTTTAATCTTCCTTTGGACATCACCTTGTATGTTTGATCTAGCCCTTTCATTTCAGAAAAACATAAGCTGAGAGCTAAGAATCTTTTTCAGGTAAGAGGAAGTGTCTCTGTCTATGTACAGGGCTATCCACATCATTATCTAATTGTCTTCATCTCCTATGTTCATTGATTATGAAAAAGTATTGTTTACTGTCTTTTAGAAAAGTAATCACATAGCTAACGACTTTTTTACTTACATTAAAACTGAAAGATAATTGTTTCCTTCATTTTGTTCAGGCTTTATTGAAGATAAAATTAATGTATCTTACTAGATCTATAATGTCAAGGATAGAAATTAACACAGTATGTCAGATACTGTTTGACTGGTGCTGGTATCTTAGTTATCTAAATAGTTCAAGGACATGTCAGAGCGATGTGGAAGACAGTTATTTTACAGCAGCATCACCGTATTTTGTAGTATATATTTTTAGTGT
>NW_004524579.1:5333939-5341906 GCF_000260255.1 Octodon degus | reverse complement strand
TGTTATATTATTTTGAAACTATTTTTAACCCTGAAATTCACATAGTAGAATTCTTTTGAATCAGAGATGTGTGATAAAATAATACATTTCAATATTCATTATATTTTTACATTGCCTCTTATTGTTGGGTATATATTTTCTTCAACTCTCCACTACTTCCTTATGACCCCATCCCTGCTAAGTCAGGATGAATGTCCTGAGGGCACATATTATGCCTTCTACAATCATCATGATTTCAGACATATCCTGCTAATTGCCACTTTATGCTCAAAAATATGAATGAAGTTAGTTCTTTCCCCTTTTCCTCCTTCTTTGCTAGTAAGGTGATAAATACTGAATGTTTGGACATTCCATTCCCTCTGAATTCAAGTGTTAAAGCTTTAATCTACAATGTGTTGTTTTTAAAATAAAGATTTGGGGAGATAATTAGATAAGCCATATATTCATAATGATGTTGATACCAGTATAACAGGAGAAAGAAACCAGCATGCTGTCTGCCCAGTATATGAGGAAACAAAAGAAGTATGGTCAGCCAATCTGAAAAGGGGCCCTCACCAGGTTCTTAATCTATAGGAATCCAACTCTGTATTCCCGGCTCCTACCAAGACAAGGAATAATTATTTGTTGCCTAAGTAGTCTGGTCTAAGCCATCTAGTTATCACAGCCAAAATGACTTAGCCATTTTATCTTTTACATACCATAGAGTTTTAATAAGTATTTGCATATTTAATATTCACACAAATAAAAGATGGATTAAAATGAATCATTTAGAATTGAAAAGTCAATTTAATCTACAGACAGAGGAGAAAACCTTGCCATAGGTAAAGAAAATTTGATAATATATTTTGATCAACCTAAAAGATAAGAAAGATGTATTTTTGATGAATAGTTTATGAAAAGGCTAGAATATATACTAAAGAAGTTAAAACTGTCTATCATTGTTTCTGTTTTATATTTAAAATTATTTTAACATTAAAATACTTTGAAGTTAACTCATTTCTCTGCTTATATAACTTAATAATGAATTTTTTATTGCTCATATTTTCATAACTCTATTCTGTAATAATAGTATGCTTTGAATATCAAATGATTCCTGAGATATAAAGGCTACATATTTTTATGTTATATTCCAGTATTCTTTTTTTTTTTTAATTTTATTTATTTGTGTGTGTGTGTGTGTGTGTGTGTGTGGCCAGCTCAGCCCACCAGGGGGCGGGCTGGCTGGCATGTGGTGCTGGGGGATCGAACCGTGGTCCCTGGGTTTTGCTAAAGCTTGTTCTAAGTAGGTGCTTTAGACCACTGAGCCATCTCACCAGCCCCTATATTCCAGTATTCTTAAATCATACATATTTATGTGGAAGGTCAAGCAAAATTGAATCATATTCACATAAAATATTTTTGTTTTTAATCTTATATCATAATTTAAGTGATAATTTTATAGTATTACTATATCATGGAGATCAAAGGCTCACATGCACACATACATACATATGAAATACAAATAGAACAAAATTTAAAACATGAAATCATATTACTTTTGTCTAGGATTGAGTTGAAAATATCACAAAGCTAATCATAAATATAATTTCAATCTTCAATAATATAGGTAATTATCAACATTCGTTATTTTCTCTTCCCGTGACAGCAACCTAGTAGTTATTTGCTCATTCTGTCATTGGAGGCAAAGTACTGACTTTTCAAGGCTTTTTCATATGTACAATTTTCATTTAATTACATATCATTTTGTAAGCGTCACATACACAAGAGTTTGTATGTTTATTTTACAGCTGACATAAAAGTCTCAATTGGCGTAGTAGCATATAAATTTTCATTCCATTTACATTAATTGCAAAGAGCTTTAATATCCAAGGGTATTTGCAGTCTGACAGAGAGAATGAAAGTCGTACATTACTTCAATTACATGTACATGAGAAACAGTTTGCTATGGCTGGAATGCCTGTCTCCTCTAAATGCTTGCTGAAGCATAATTTGTACTATAGTGGCATGAAGGGATGGAGATATTTTGGGAGCATGATTAAGTCAGGAGAGCAGAGTTCCTTGAAGAGGCCTGAGGGAACTATTTTAAGCTCTTCTTGACCTTCCAGTCTTCTACCAGATGGATAAATAGCTCCAGTACAATTCTGGCCTTCTGGCCTTCTGTCCTTCTGCAACGTGAGGGTAGTTAAGAAGAGCTAGATGTGAGGAATAGGTTCTCAGCAGGTACCAAATCTACCGACACTTCAATCTTGTCACATGACAGAGTCCTTAAATATAAATTTCTATTACTTATAAACTAACCAATCTCAGGTATTCAGTTGTAGCAACACAAATAGACTAAGACACTAGTTGTGGATAAATTCCTTTGGCAGTGTGCTGCGTATATAAGATTGGAAGTGATTACCTTAGCCATATCGATAATTTTCTATGTATTTAATCAGATATAGGTATGGTACTTTACACATAATAGTTGAACTGTACTTTAAAAACTGAGTTATTGATATTTTAAAATAATTTTCATATTCCAAATAATGGAGAAAATTAATAACCAATATCCCAGTCTGGCTAGATAGCTCAGTGGACTAAAATGCCTGCTTACGCAGAGCTCAGCAGCCGGAGTTCCATCCCCGGTATGCCCCCAGGGTGCGCTGAGCCGTTGTTTGACACTGCTTGTGGTGTCACACACTTGTAATCCCAGTTCTTGGTAGGCTGAAAACAGGAGGATCACTATGAGTCCGATCTGTGTAGACTCTGTAGTCTACACAGTGAGACCCTGTAGGTCCTATACTAAAAAAATACAACAAACAAACAAAACAATATCATTAGTGATGAAATATCATATATTGCCATTGCCCTGTATTTGAGAAGTTATTTCCAAGAATATTGATATAACAATCCACAATATCATAATACTATGAAGAAAAATAAAACATCCTCCCTTCAATTGTCATCTGAACTACTACCATTTTCCTCTTAATATAGATTAATCTGTTTATGTTTAGGGCTTAATACAGACTATTCTCACTGATATAATAAAATTTAATGTCTTTATACAAATATTTTAATAGGCAAATACGGAGTAAGATACCTAAAGGTAGTTATTATTAAATAGCCTACAACCTTACATTTTGCCTTGGCTAATTGTGTGAAGCACTGAGACAATAATAACTCCATGGATTACATAACAGCACACTGAGTTGAAGGTAAGTAGCTTGTCTCAAAAAGTAGAACAGATGCTAACTGGTTAGTAGTTGAAAATCAATGATTTTCTTCTACATCAGAAGTTTATACACCTCTATGGAAATATAAATCTTAAGTGACCTCAGATTTTATTTTCCAGCGCTGGAGGTAATCTGCACCCCACAGTTGTGTGTTTTAAATTTTTTCAGCTAGCGTATTAGAAGCTGTATCTGTCTCCAGCATTGTGCTGTTCTGTTACTATTTTTTTCTGTTTCCTATTGAAACATTTGTTTTAAAGAATGATAACATTATTTTGGAGAAAACTTACTGTATGCAATGCATTTGATCATGGCTTGATTTAAAGCTTTTCTTGTTGATAAAGCAGAGTACAATGTGTCTCAGTATTGTCTTTTGTACTTTTCTCTCATTGCTGGGAGAAAATACCTCACACCCAAAAATGAGGAAAGAAAGCTCAATGAGTGGGGGTTTCTGCCCATACTCAACTGGCTGCAAGGTAGAGTGGCACATGGCAGAGGACAGCAGCTCATCGCTGTGGAAGACAGCAAAGCAGCAGGAGCCAAAGGGGAGGAGAAGTGGCTGCCACAGCTAGCAAGCTTCTCTTTCCTCCTTACCTTGTATTCAGCCTCTTTGCTCCAGGGCAGGTGTAGCACTCACAACCATAATCCCATTGGATCCTGAATGAAACACAAACTCTAGAATCCTGTGCCAGGGGCTGCATGAGCTTTGGCTGGGACAACTAGAAAGAAACCATAACAACATTTGTCTTCAATATGATAGCTAGGATTCAACCTAGGACGTTGCCTATGTTGGTCAAGCATTTCACCATTGAGCTAGACTACCAAGCTGTAAGTGAGAACTTTTCTCTGTCCAAATCAGAGAGAGTTGTAGGTGAAGAAGTCATATTCTACTTTTCAATGTATTAAAACTTGTAAAGCAGAAAGATAAGTAATATATTTTATAGAACCGTTTTCAAAAAACTGGATCTTAGACAATAAACCACAGATTTTCTACAGAAATTTGGAATCAAACACATTCATTCTTATGAAATTATAGTTTACTTGCTAAAGATAGAATTCAGTGTAGCAGGGATAGCAACAGAAGCAAAGTTGCCAAGTTCCCTGATTAATAGATATAGCTGAGAGTTTGGTGAAATCGAAAGGTCCATGATTTGTAGCAGAAAGTGTAGAAAAGGAGAAAAGAATTCCAGAGATCTTCAGTTATGTGGTTTCAAACAGTTACCTTAATTATTGACCAATACATGCATAAAGCAAGCAGAAGGTATATTTTGGGTACATGAGAAATAGCACTCCCTATCTTTGGTCATCGCTAAGAAAATTTACTGTTTTCTGTATTCAGAATATAAAACCAAATAGCCTACAGGGCTCTGAACAGTCTACTCAGAAAAATCACACCTCAGTAATGAGTATTAATTTTTCACAGATGAATGACATTCCAGTAACACTTAAAAATATTAACAGAAAACTTTAGAGAGGTTTAATTGTTTCAAGTAATTTAGCTTCTTCTCAGAATCAAAATATAATAATAATAATAATAATAATAATAATAAACAGAAACCAATCAGTATTTTTTTTATTTTTAGGGAATGGTCTACAGGGTGTTCAAGACTCTCACTACTAGACTGGGCTCCTAGTGAAACTCCTGTTTACATCCTTCCAAGAGGTAGAGTCACAGGTGTGCACCGCCACACCCAGTCTCACTTACCATCTCAGTGTGCCCTGAGGGTGGGGCTGGCACAGCAGGCTGAAGGATCAAACTCCTGGCCCCTGTGCCTGCTTGCAGGCACTATAATCCACTGAGCTGTTCAGCCGGACATTCAAGTAGTAGTTGTGATATCTATCAAAAAAATTAAAATACTAGATGGGAAAACAGCAAGAAAACACTGTCTAAGGAGGATAAAAAACTAGAAACTATTCAGAACTGACTCGGGTGTAGGAAAAAAGACTGGAAATTCACATAGCTATTAATTTATACACTTGAAGAGATGATAGCGGTGATATACATTGCCTTCGATACTTTTCTTTAATGCTAAGACAAAGTATTCAGCATCCAAAGTTAAAAAGGGAAGGGTTTATTTAGTTTATGGCTTATGGCTGGTAGAGGTTTCTGTCCACAATTGGCTGTCCCCAAGGCTGGCGGCACATGGCAGCGGCGTGTGAGTTCATGGCTGCAGAAGACAGCACATGCATCAACAGAGAGAAAAGCCTCTTTCTGTCCCTTACATTGTGTCCAGTCTTTAAAAAATTGTATCCAATTTACCAGGCTTAGGCCAGTGCCAGTCCAGCTAGCAGGTGGATCCAGCAGTTCCCCCCCTTAATCCCAGGACCTTTAATTCCAACTTTGTACCATGAATCAAAAATAACTATAGGGGAAGATATATAGCATTTTCTTTTTATTTAAAAAGAGACTACCTTAAAGAAATATTTAATTCTAAAACACTACAAAGTAACTTAAATATATAAAATTAAAAATTAAATGAATAGTAAAACTAGTACAAAGTTAAGGTGCTGATAAAGAAATTCCACTTCTTATACTATATTAGCTACTAAAATGCCACTGGAACACATACCATGATAATTAGATGTATCTATAGCCTCTAAGTCAATCAATAAAGTAACATTATATAGGATATAAACATATATCATAAATATAACATGCAAAACTATGTAGGGAGGAATTTATAGCACTAACCCTGCCTGTGTGGGACTCTTTGAATTCTTGGCAATGTGACTATGAAGTTCAGCATCAGGCACAGAAAGATCAGGAGCAACTCCATCACTGCCAGTAGCTCTCTCATACACATGCACTTCCCTATCCCAAAAGGAACAAAGGCACCTAAATTTTAAGGTTGTCCTTGCTCATCCAGAAATCGATTTTTGGTAGAAATCATTATTTATCCCAAACTGCAGATCTCTGTACATTAACTACAGTTGACTCACATCACTGTTTCTTCAGGAATGGTGTGTACTTAGAGTACTCTTTTCTCAATGGCCATATGAGGAATGGCCGGGGTGCAGCCCTGTGAGCCTCTGCACCTCTCTGATGGTCCTTTTAAGGCATGTAAGCCTTGATTATGAGCGAAGGGATCAGTCAG
Organism: Octodon degus; assembly: GCF_000260255.1. Classification (NCBI taxonomy): domain Eukaryota; kingdom Metazoa; phylum Chordata; class Mammalia; order Rodentia; family Octodontidae; genus Octodon; species Octodon degus. The sequence goes on along the minus strand of NW_004524579.1, from coordinate 5,335,596 downwards.
GACTAATGACCCTTTCCATTTCTCCACGAATCTTTTGTACGTTGCTGTCGGGGCCACCTCCACCACAAGGAAGACCAAGCTTATTCTAAACATCTCCACACCACAGCATATGACAAAGGAGACTACAGGGATATGACTGTGGCCAATCTAAGCAGTCATATACCACACACTGAAACTTCAGATCACCTCCACAACAATGATCTTAGTTTGAGCACATTCTGTGGTGTGAGAACAATGACAGAATTACCCACAATAAATTTCTCAGTATGCATAGCCTTCATTCGATAGCACATGACTGTAATGGCTTTTAAAACCAGAGCACCTTTCTCAGGTGAGTTCGGAATCCAAAAGAGGTGGGGCTATGGAGAGACAGCCAAAGAGTTGGAGCTCTGCTGGCTTCAAAGACAGAGAGAGGGGCTACATGATAAGGAACAGGAAATGACAAAGGAATGGATTCTCCTCTAGGGCTCCAGAAGGGAAGTACAATCCTACCAACATCTTGATTTCTAGTCTAGGGAGACATGGGTCAGACTTGCACTGTAGAGAATTGAGATAACACATCTGTGTTGCATGCAGCCCCCAAGCTGGTTGAAATTTGCTACAGCAGCAACTGAAACTTATCTTGGCCCTGCCCTTCCCCTGATAAATGTCCTAGGGAAGACTCTCAAAGTGGTCAAGTTAGAAGGAGATGTGTGACTCCAAAAACCTCTCTGGGTTTCCCTCTTCTTTTTCAAAACAAAACCAATGATTTCACATAAGCATTAGAATCCATCTCCAGCATGTGCTATTTCTCTGATGCTCTTTAACTATCATTAATTTCACAGGATCAGTGAAATCCAAAAATTAATGCATGCTGTTCAAGTTATGACATAAGTCTTGCCATCTAGAAGCATGGGTTTTATTGCTACACCTTACGCATGCTCAATGAAATGCAAACATTTATTTTGTTTTCCCTCCTGAACCCATGCTTAGTGCTTGGAGACACCAGATCTTATTTAAACAGCCTGGTTGTGCTATGAATAAAGGACATGTCTAATAGCTACCTTCGACCTCAGAGTTCAGTGACACAAATAGCAGACACTAAAGCAAGAGTTGGCTGTGGTGTCAGCCCCAGAACTGAAGAGATCCCCTTCACATAAAATAAGTAATTTTTATTGAAAGTGATGTTAGTTGTTTTTCCCTCCTTCTCCAGATGGAAAAGTTGCATATCTATCCATCTATCAAGTCTTGGAGCTTCCTCTTGGCTACAGATTGTGTGTGTGTGTGTGTGTGTGTGTGTGTGTGTGTGTGTGTTGCAGCCAAGGCTGGTCTCAAACTCACAATGATCTGCCTGCCTTAGCCTCCCAACTGTTGGTATTACAGGTTTGTGCCACCATGTCTGGCTCTTGTCTGGATATTTTTGATGGTCTCTGACAATTGTTTTTAATGAAAATGGCTATAGTCTTCAATTTGTCTTCACTTCTGAAATGTCCCAAAAAGAAGGTAGCAAAGCCAGAAGGATTATGCTGACCAAGAGAAACTGGCTCACAGTGATTTCCAAACCTGGAGATACGAAATTCACCATCTTCTTAAATACATCAATAAAAGAAGAAGAGATACAAACTCAGAAGAACCAAAATCAGTTTATTGGAAAGGGAAGTAAAATGGGTAAAAAAAA
>NW_004524579.1:5323475-5333334 GCF_000260255.1 Octodon degus | reverse complement strand
TTGCTTTTGGTGGCCAGTACAGTGGCACAGCCTGTGGTACCAGAGATCAAACACGAGTCCTCGAGTCCTCGTGTTGGCCAGGCAGGCACTTACATCACAGAGCTAGCTCCCTGGCTCCCTTTTCTTTCTTTTAAGCTTAATTTCAGGTAAAGGAGAAGGGGAACACATCCTTGGTGTGAAGTAGGCCAGGGAGAATCAGCTCTCTCTGTTCTGCAGTGCTCTCTGTCTAACAGGGGTTTAACTCTTTATTCACCAGAAACCTCACTGAGGTCCTTTAACTTTTCCTTCCTGTCCCACACCTTTCCCTTTATCTCCTACTGGGACACAGCATGTAGCACAACCTCTGCAGATGCACACGAGAAAGAGGGGAGTGGCTTTGGGGACGCATATCCATAGTTCCATGACTCCTTGGGATAAATCAGGAAGATTCCTGGGAGTTCAAGGAAGTCCCAGTGATCCCAAGCAGCAGCAGCAGCAGCAGCAGCAGCAGCAGCAGCAGCAGCAGCAGCACACATGAAGACACGGTACTCAGGGACCTTTCCTGGAAGAAGGAATACATTGATTTTCAAATGTTAAACCAACCCTGGCTTCCTAAGACAAACTTCATTTCATTATGACACTTTACAATTTTATATCTTTTGTGGTCAGCACTTAACAATCTTATTAACCACTGTGCTTGGCTACATGAAAATCTCAGAGAAGAAAGGACAGATAGAGGGTTGACAAAATTACCAATATTAGACCCAGGAGGAATAACACATTCTATTTGAACCAAGGCCTACCATATTCTGTACTCTGCGTAGTGTTGTTGTAGTTCATATTAGGCAAGGTATCTGAATTATTAATTATGTGTCTCTGTAAAAATCATAGAAAGAAGAATAGGAAACATGTAATATTGTTAAAGTACCCTACATATTATAGGAAACATATTCATGTCTATGAGCCTCACAATGATATTAGTTCAATAAAGATATGATTCACTGTTACAGCCTACAACACAAACTATGCACATATTTCTTGTTGTTTGCATCTAGAAGTCCTCAAAACCTCAGGGCTGATAGGGGTTGTTGGAAGTTGATCCATGTGATACTTATCAGTGATTTATCCCACCAGAGTTTACGGATAAATATGACGCTATGAGGTGCTACCTGGTCAGAAGAGGCAGGTCGCTGGGAAGCCCGCTCTCCCTGTGTCTCTCCTCATCTCTCTTTCCCTGCTATGATGAGCCGCCCTCCTCTGCCTCTTCTTTCTGCCCCGCTGCCCTCCCCACCTTGGCGTCAGCCAATTCTGGATTGAAACTTCTATAAACTGTGAGCTGAAGTAAAGTGTTCAGAGTTCCAGTTGTCCAGTATTTTGTCTTGGTAATAAAGACAGTAACGAAGACAGTATTTAAAAAGCTATCCTCTCTCTAGCTCAATTATGAGGAATAAAATTAATTATGGAGGAACTGGGCAAGGAGGGGCATGCCCGTAATCCCTGTCCATGGGAGGTTGTGAATGGAGGATCGCTGTGAGTTCGAGACCAGCCTGAGGGCTTACAACCGTGCGCACAAGGCCAGCCAGAATTAAATAGCGAGACCCTGTCTAAAAAAAATCCCAAATTAGTTATGGGCTAGAAAAACAGCATATAATAAAGAGGAAATGTTGATTTTCAAAAAAATGACACCACATCAAAGAAATTTGAATTGTGATTTTGCAAGATAATTCTGGGGGTAAATATATACTTTTTACAACTAACAAGACAAAAAACATACTTATCGGTTCCCAAATTTTTCTTCTGCTCCTTGGATGATGATGCTGATGATGATGATGGCGATCAGATAAAAATCATTTATAAATTTCTCATTTTCAGCAAATGATAAGTTTATTATGCAGGATAGCTATTATAGTCAGTATGCTAAAAAGTATATCACCAGAATGTATTTATCCTACATTACTTAAAATGTATATTGACTGTCATTTCCTGTTTACCTCCTTTTCTTTTTTTTTTTTTAATTTTTTTTTCTGTATTTTAGGGAAGGGTCTAAGGATGTTCAGGGTCTCACTACTAGATCAGACTCATAGTGATCTGCCTGTTTACGGCCTCCCGAGTGCTGGGATCACAGGCGTGCACCTCCATGCCCAGTCTCAATTGCCATCTCAACATGCCCCCGGGTGCGGGGCCGGCATGGCAGGCCCAGGGATCGAACTCGGGGCCCGTGCGCCTGCTTGCACGCACTTTAGTCTGGTGAGCTATTTGGTTGGCCCTTAACTCCTTTTTCATCATGTCTTCACTTTCTCGCTCCCTCAGCCTCTGACAACAGCCCTTCTTCTCTATACTTCTGTGAGTTGAACATATAAAGAACCACATGCTCTTCAGATTACATAGCACTATTTCTGAGTCTGATTCATTTCACATAGCGATTGTTCTCTTGATCTGTATTTGTCCTTTCAAATAGTAGGACATTCTACTTTATGAGGCTGAACAGTGCTTATTGTCTGTGCTTATAATGTTTCCTTTCTTATCTGTTGATGGGCATTTAGGTTGGTCTGCAAATAATACATCAAACAATTAATGTGATGTAGTTTTTAAGGATTCTGATATTAGTGAATTTTGACTATATACCAAGGAGCGCAATTCCTGTGTCACGTGATATCTCTACTTTTAAATTTTGGGAAACTCTCATAGTGTCTTACATAATAAATGTTACAATTTACAATCCTGTCAGTACGGCACCAAGTTTCCTTTCCTCCACATCTTAACAAACACTTATATTTCATTTTTTAACCATCGATGATTTTTTTTCATTTGTCTTTTAAGGAGAATAAATGACAAGAAAAAAAAAAGATGCAAATTTTTCAACATGGTCATTTTAACAAACAGCAAGTAGAACTTCATCATAACTTTGTTCAGCATTCCCTTAATACTTGATAATAAGTGGTATTGGTTGCTTTTTCATATTATCTATTGGCCACGTGTGTCTTCTGGAAATGCCTATTGAGTTTCTGTGCTCATTTCTCAACTGGGTTAATTGGATTTGTTTTTCTATTGAATTGTAAGTGGCTTTTAAAATATAGTTTGGACATTTTGTTTGCAAGTATTTTCATGCTAGAGGTCATCTTTTCATTTTACTAATGTTTCTTTCATTGAGCTTTTTAATTAGATGTAGTTTCACTGGCTTTCTTTTTTTTCATTTTTTGCTTATGTTTTGGTATTATATAAAGAAATATTAAGACAAGACCTCTAGAAGATAATATGGGAAGAAGTTACTTGATTTCTGGGTTTAACAAAACTGAAATTAGATATAAAATGAGAAACAATTCTTGTTCAAGTGATGGAGTTACTGTCTTCCAAAAGGGCTAACATATACTATTCTCTTAAAATGATGGTCATTCTTCAGTCTCCATAGGTAAAAACTGCCCGAGATAAATTATTTTATTCCCTAACATTATTGTTGCTGTTATAATTTCCTTACATTTATTTGTTCACAATGAGCTCCCCAATTATGTAGAACTTTTATAAAGGCATTAAAATTGGGCCATAATCAAATAAAATATTATGTAATAACTATCACAATCCTGGATAGAAACCAGGACTAAAATTATAAGATGTTTTGATACAGAAATATTGACAGAAAAAGTTAGTAACCTAGGGCAATTGCAGAACATGCAATTCAGTGGAAACAAGGTAGAATCATAACACAGTACAAGGTATAGCAATAGGAACAAAATTAAAAAGGAATTGATAAAATATTTGGAATTGGACAGCTTGGAATAAAATCCTGTACTAACAAAATACAGGTTAAGAAGTGTCACAATCCCTTACTTTTATGAATCACACAAGAGATAACTGTTCAACATGTGTATGATGTAGCTACTAGTACCACACTGCAGGACTATATAACTTGGGTAATGGGCTGATAGTATCTGTAATGAGATTAAAAACTTTGTGTCATTTCTGATATACAAAAGAAGAACCAGAATATGATATTTGCAGATTGGAACACTGAAGATCAAACTAATATTATTTAATTAAAGTATATGTTTTCTCATAAGGTTATATAGCAATATATTTAATCTGTGCTTTGTATGGATGGATATTTAATTTACTTCAATTCAAATATTACTGCTTACGTTGAAAAATGTAAGAAATGTGCTACTTAATGGTTTGTCCCCAAGTTTTGCAACAATATAAAGATTCTTCCCCATAATTTAACAGTTCTACATTTTATGTTCAATAATTAATTCATGATGAAGTTTAATTATGGAAAATGGGCTTGATAGATCATGGTGGAAATGTTACTTGGAAAAATGGAAGTATATTTCTTGGCCTTGTTTTAACCTGTAAGAAAAAAAAATTTGAAAAGCTATAGATATTTATAAGAATATACTGAGTGATACAAAAACTATTACAACTATTGGTGGCCAAGAGGAAGTTATACAAATTTGGTGCTTTAAAATATCTTAGATCTGTGATGTCTCTCAGGTCTTTGCTAGAAGAAGCTGAGCTGTGAGGGACATGTTCCACATGTCTCTCCTTGCTTTTGGTGTTGTGAAGGCAATCTTTGGTGATCCTTAACTTTATAGTTGGGTCAACCTGATCTCTGTGTTCCTGTTTGTGTGGTGTGCTCATGTTTGTCTCTGTGTCAAAATCTTCCTTTTTATTAAGTTATCTTTTCTGTATACTTACTTAAAGAAAATGAAAGCTTAGTTCCAATGGAAATAAAACAGACCTTGTACACAAATGTTTATAGGCTCATCTTCATAATAGCCCTCAAATACAAACTATGCTCATCTAAATATGCTCCTGCATAAGCACACCAGAGTACTATTTATGAAAATGAATAAAATGTTGCTACTCATTACTATATAGGACAATGCAAAATAATTATGTTGAATAAAAGCTAGCAGACTAAATAATATGTACACTGAGTGCTCTTACTTATGTACATTTTAACAGACTGAGAACTAATCTGTAGAGGCAGTAGTTAATTTTTTAGCTTCAGGTTTTACATTTAAGTCTTTAATGGATTTTCACTATATTTACATATGGGGTATGATATCAGGATCTGATCTCATTTTCTCCATGCATTTATCTGGCTTTCCTAGCATCATTTACAGAAAAGAAGGTCCATTTTGCATTGTAGTCATGGCATATTTGCCAAAAATCAGTTGACTGTAAGTGTATGGATTTACTTCCTGGCTGTTCTTTCACCCACTGGCTCTAGTTCTATTTTGTTTTGTTTGTATGTATTTAGTACAGGGTCTACAGGATCTCGCTACATAGATCAGACTTGAAGTAATCCTCCTGTTTTCAGCCTCCCACGCATTGGAATTACAAGTATAATCCAGTCCCAATTGCCATCTCAGTGTGCCCAGGGGGTAGGGCCTGCACTACAAGCTGGGGATCAAACCCCAGTCCCTGCAGGTGCTTTAGTCTGCTGGTCAGCCCATCTATACTTTTTTATGCCACCAGGGATCAAACTCAGGACCTTGCACTTGCCAGGCAGGTGTTTAGGCAGCTGAGCTATCTCCCCAGCCCATCTGAGTGCTGTTTTTGTGACAGTACTGCTGTATGCCTTTTATATTTCATTGTTACCTATTGCGCATTGTAAGAGACTTTTGATTTTAATGTTTCTTGAATAATTCTGTATAATCGTGTTCACCTTGAATGAATGATGGGGAAACAGATTGTATCTCCAAAAGGCATTGATTCTGTTAAAAGTTGTAATGTTTTTGCCAGTCCAAAACAACTATAAAAATGGCCAGAAGTAATGGCTTTAGTGTCTGTTTTGAATTCCCTTGCTTAAATAATATCTTATCTTCCTGGAGCTGTTTGATTATCTCACTACTTAGTGCACAAATACATATTTAAATGTTGTATCAAGAGCTAAGTAATACTCATGCATGTGGGTGGAAAGCAGAGTTAAGCATTATGATACAGTGAGGATCAATACCCTATTACCATTTCTGGGAAAGTGACTTTGCTTAGGAAAATGCTTTCCAGCATTTGGTTAGTAATGCAACACTTAGCACAGCAAGATTTTTCCCCATTTTATCATCTTTGATGTTGAAATTTGTAAATAACCCAATATTCTAGGTTCTAATATGATTTGAGAAAAGAGCCCCTTAAGACTGAAGCCCAGGAGACTGGACATGGTGGTGCACCCTGCGATCCCAGAGCTTGGGAGGCTGAATACAGGAAGATCACTATGAGTCCAATCTGTGTAGTGAGACCCTGTAGGCCCTGTAGCCCCTGTACTAAAATTAAAAAGAAATAATAAAAAAGAACGAAGCATGGAATGACATTATTCTGAGGTGGTGCTCCTTGTGGAACCCACAAGACACAGGCAGTGATGGCTTGTGCCAAGGAGAGCACTCTAAAAGTGCTCCTCTGAAAAGACAACGGATGTTTAATTTGTGCTGTCTTCTTATGTATGTGCAGAACAATGGATGATTTTTAGTGATGTATTTGATGATAGCCTTTAAGCATTTCTTCCCTATCATATAGAGGCTATAACTATAAATTTATGAATTTTTGTGACAAGGTCTTGCTCTGTAAATGAAGCTGGTCTAAAGCTCACTATATACCTCAGGCTGGCCTCAAACTCAGCTATTTCCTTCCTCAGCCTTGAGTGCTGGGATTCCAGGCATGTGCCCCCATGTCTGGTGTGGCTCAGTTATTCACTGAATGTATTAAAATTGTCAGTTTTCTCTATTTTTGCTTCAAATGACCTTTAACTCATCCAGAGGAAATACGTTCAAGTTAGCTTTTGAAAATTTTCTTGGTATTTGTATCCTTTCTGTCTTATACAAATATGTTATAGACTTGAAATCAAATATTTACTCAAAGATGCTTAGATTTCTTTTTTTGTAGCTAAGATTTATAGGTAAGATATGACTATTTCTCTTGAAATTTATAGATTTCAATATAGGTATATAAAGATAAATTATGGACTGGAATATGTGTATTTGGCTTTGAATATGAATGTACACATATGTGTAGACATTTGCAAAATTGATATTAAAACATACAGTCTAGTAAACAAATATAAATAATACACAATTTATATTGAAATATACACACATGTTTCCATAAATTTATGATTTGCACTATGATTACTTACCTTATTTCTGTTCACATGTGTATATATGTAATACTTGTGTATACATGTGTATTTATGCATGCACACACAGATCCCAAACTTATACTCTTCCCTAGCTTTTAACTAGGACCAATATATGCTGAAAGTCATTCATTGTAGTACATGACTTCTTTTAGCTGTACAGAGAACTGGATTTTGTGACTATAACAAAGACTTTCAAATCATACTGTATTAATAGACAAATTGCTAAGTTGTTCTAAGTAAATAATACCCTAACCTTTTGTAAATAATATTTTGCATCTATTAAGATACATAGATTTATAAAATATATAGATTACTAGAAATAACAAATTGATATATAACCTTCTAATGAACTGTGAAATTAAGTTAAATAGAACTCTGGCATTCTGTACTTTAGCCACAAAACTATAAGAAACATTTTTTAATTAATTAAGTTTCTTGGTACACATGATCAGATTTTCCATAGGAAATTTGTACCTGTACATGACATATTTTGACTCTTTTTTGTTTCCCAATCCCCTGCCTTCCTTTGAACCCTTACTCCTCTCCTTACTTAAAGAGATTTGTTCTCATTTTCCTTTTCTTCTCATTCTTTTCTTTTCTCCTCCTTTCTCTGCCCACTACCAAGTTCCCCTTCTTAATAGAACATTTCCTTCATATTTCATAATATCCATTATATATTTTGGGCCTTGTTTACACTTCTGATTTCTCACACCAGAGAAACTGCACTATTTGAACATATGTGTCTGATTTATTTACATAAGGGTATGATCTCAAGGACCATACAGGGGATGGTGGATTAGCTCAGTTGTCCAAAGTGCTTTATTGAGCAAAATCAGTCAGGGGCAAGGGACTGTGGTTTGATTCCCAGCACCACATGCTGCAACAAACCCACCTTTAAGACAGCCTGAGCCAATCAAAAAAAATTTCTTCTAGAGGACTATCCATTTAGCTATAAATGTTTAAAGTTTTTTTCTTCTTCATGGCAGAGTAATACTCCATTGTATTAAAAAAAAAACTCACATGTATTTCATTCATTCATTGGTTGATGAGAATTGGGGCTATTTCCAAGATTTATGTTTCAGGTTTTTTTTCCTTGGCATAAACAGGGATTGAACTCAGGCCTTTGCACTTGCCAGGCAAGTGCTTATTCTACTGAGCTATCTCCCCAGTCCCGTTTCCAAGATTTAAATTACACAAACTGTGCTGCAAACACGGCTGTGGACATACTGCTGTGGTACACTTTTAAGACTTTCAGTCAAATCCCAAGAAAGGTAATAGATGGGTCAAGTGGAATTTATAGCTTTAGTTTTTTGAGAAATCTCCACACTCCTTTCCAGTGGTTGAACCAGTATAAATTCCCACCAACAGTGAAGTGTTCCTTCTCCCCACAGACTTCCAGACTCACTGGTTGATTTCTTGATAGCAATTATTTTTTCTGGAGTGAAATGCAATCTCATAATTGTTTTATTTGTGTCTCTAAAATGAACAATGATGCTGAACAATTCCTTCAGATATGTATTTATTGCTTGTACTTCTTTATCTGAAAAGCTCATCTTTTATTTATTGGGCATAAGAAAGATCCAACTAGAGAAGAGAATTATAGTCCACTCTTCCCAGTGAACATAGATGCAAAAATTCTCAATAAGACACTGGCACACATATGTAGCAAATCATTAAGAAAATCATGTATCATGACCAAGGGACCTGCAGATCCAGCCCTAGCCCAGGCCTGGTGAGTGTGAGGGAGAGTTTCTGGCTACCCTGTGCCAGCGGCACCTGTCTGCTCCAAGCCCAGGCACAGTGTAGGTGAGACCCTCTTCCACCCCATTACTACTCCACAGTCCCCTCAAATCCCACCAAGTGAGAACTTCTGCTGCATTCAAGGGACCCCCAGATCCAACCCTAGTCCAGGCCCAGTGAGTGTGTGGGAGAGTTTCCGACTATCCCGCACCTGCAGGACATGTCCAGTCCAAACTCAGGTGCAGTGTGAGTGAGACCCTCTTCTGTGCCCTTGGGACCCCCCACCACTCCACATCATCTGCCCACCACTCCCACAGAGTGAGAGCTACTGCTATGTTCTCAGGACTCCCAGATCCAGCCCTAGCCAGGCCCAGTGAGTGTGTGGTAGAGCTGTATCTCCCCCCTACTCCACCTTCTCCCCTTCAGACCCAGCTCAGGCCTGGCATACAAGCCTCGGGTGAACTCTGCAGCTGCAGTCCCTACAGAGAGAGTAGGAGACAGAAACACCCAGATAGTCCAGAGAAGAAACACTTGCCAGAGGGGCAAAACAGGTTTGCTTCCAAGGGCAGCAGCAAGGAGGAGCTGAGCTGAGCTGAGCAACCAGACACAAGCCAGGCACAGTTGGATAAATTCAAACCCTGTAGATCTGCACCTGAATTTCACTAGGTGTTAAGGTTATAACTGCACCAAAGCACTACAACCAAGGGCAGAAGACAGTGCTATACAAAATGACAATGAGAAGGAGCAAAATGCAATCTTAGATCCCGAGCCCACCCATAACAAGTTCAGAGGACACTAACACAGAACAAATTGGGAACCACACAGCTGAAATCAATGAATCAACAGTTTCTGAAATAAACAAACAACTGCAGAAAGGTATAGAGGAACTCAGATTGTACATGATAAAAGAAATCCCTGAATTAATAATATTTGCAGTAAAGAACCAAACACATAAACATAGAGGAAACCCAGTGTCCATTCAGAATAAGTGCAGAGGACACTAGCTCAGCT
>NW_004524579.1:5322450-5322924 GCF_000260255.1 Octodon degus | reverse complement strand
AAAACTTCCCAAATATGAGGAAACAATCTGACATTCAGGTAACCGAAGCATACAGAACACCAAGTAACCTCAACCCAATTAAAAACACACCGAGATATATAATAATGAAGATTCCAGAAAGCCAGCACAAGAATAATATACTGAAAGCCACTACAGAAAAGAAGAAGATCACATTCAAAGAGAAATCCATCAGAATTATGGCCGACTTCACTTCACAAACCATGAAGACAAGAAGTGCATGGAGCAGAGTACTTCAAGTTCTCTATGAAAACAAATTCCAGCTCAAACTACTCTACCCTGCAAAACTGTCTTTCAAAATTGATGGAGAAGTGATATACTTCCATGATAAATAACAACTAAAGAATTTCATGATGATGATGCCAGTCCTACACAGGGTACTGAAAGATGTTCTAGAGAGGGACTAGAATGATCAGAACTCCACGAATGAGATCAGAAGTAACCAACTAAATAGGG
>NW_004524579.1:5286722-5299154 GCF_000260255.1 Octodon degus | reverse complement strand
CTGATTTTATCACAATAGCCTTGCAGTATAATTTCAAGTCAGGAATTGTAATGCCTCCTGCCTGTCTTTATTGCCCATAATTGCCTTTGCTATTCTAGGTCTTTTCTGGTTCCAGATAAATTTTAGGAATGATTTTTCTATGTCTGTGAGGTATGTCGGTGGTAGTCTGATAGGGATTGCATTAAATAATACTTTTATTATAACTTAATCTTATTATTTTTTTACTAACCTATTTTACCAGATTTTAAGAAAATCATTGATTTATTTTTCCCTTCAGTATTTACCAAGTATTCCTATATGTTGGCTGTTCTTACTGATGAATCTCAGAACTTTAACTTTGTATTGAGTTGAAGAATCAAATATTTGTAGGGAAATTGCACTGTGTAACAAGAACAGGGAAAATAAGTTTTGCAATTAGAGTGCAAGATATTGAAATAAAAGGTATGTAAAGAAACTAATGCCTCCTGGACAGTGAATTCAGTAAACAGAAATATTAAAAATATAAATTAATATAAGTAGAGTATCAAACTGCCAGGGAAACAAAGTCATAGACAGTTTCACTGAACAGTTATCCTGCATGCATGAAGAGTTTTTCTGTGGCTTGGATGGTTTTTAATATGGGGGTGTGTTTCAAGAGATATCAATGCTTTTGTTGTTGTTTTCAATTTATGTATTTGGTACAGTGTCTCACTATGCAGCTCGGACTTATAGTGATCCTCCTGTTTTCAGTCTCCCCAGCGCTGGGAATTCATGCATGCATCAACAGGGATTGAACTCCTATACCTGTACTTACCTAAGCAGGCACTTAATCTCCTGAGCTATCTTGCTGGCCCTGAGATATATATGTTAAAAACCAAATAAAAAATTTAGTTTTAGAAGCTACTATACATTGACATATAGCCATGAACTGCAATGAAAGAAAAGAATAGGGGGAAAGCCAACCCTTAAATACTAAGAGAAACTGCCATGTGCATGCTGCTTATGGCAGTGTGTGGAAACCATAAAAATAAATAACAAGCCAGAAGAGTGGTCAGAATTATTGCCCCTCCTTGGGAGAGCATGACTTTGCAAAGTTCCGCTGAGCTCCTGGTGAGTGGACTCAGGCATAGGTAGAGGAGAGCCATCACTGAGGTCTGAGCAGTTAGCTGGGATAACTCTTCTTCTCTTCTTTCCTTCTACCTTCCCTCCTTCGCAGCCCTCCCGTCTCATCTTCTGAGCCCTTGGGTTACAGTTATGCAACACCTACTAGATTTTCTGAGGCCCCGCCCCCTTGGTTTCATTATTATCCTAAATTCAGTACTTGTATTAATATGTGTGTATTATTTATTAAGGCAACACTGAGAATTAGCATTCTAAAAGTTGTCTTCATGGGCTAGAACTGGTTCATTGAAACAGAAATGTTTCTAAGTAGACAGATACACAAATAAAAGTCACTTCACATCACTCAATTAATGTATTTTTGATTCATAATGTAAGTATAAAGGTTGAGTATCCATTCTCACTCTGGTACAATTAAGGACAAGGGCAAGATGTCATGTAGCAAAATCAGATTGTTGGAAATTCTTTCTCCATACTCTGCCCAGTTTTTAAACTCTTCTATTCTCTGTGACCTATTTTATCCTATCAGAAGAAGCAGCAATAATCCTTTTCAAATTTTCAGTTGATGTTGAATTTGTGTGATTGATGTGCATATAAAAGTATTTATACATATTAGTCAAATATCCATATATGTTTTTCTATATTAATTGGATCTGCTCTACCTGATATCCCCTATTTTTCTTCTGTATATCAAAATACTAGTTCTAAAAAGACACAGCCCTTTGAAACATATACAACCTGTTACAGAAATGCTACTGTTCTCTGAAATACTAGGTTTTATATATGATCATCTTCTGTAATGTTGATAAAAATGAAGCATTTATACTAACAGAATATCTAATGTATTGCTTTCCAGTGTATGCCTATTTAAAAAGGGAAGATTTTTCAGCCTAAAAGTTCACCACAAATTATTTCCATATTCATGTTATAAATATTCCCTCATTCTCCCCTTCAGTGCTGTGAGAAAAAAGTATCCTACAAAATTCGGATATAGAAGTTATAATGTGGGAAAAAAGTTTGTGCCATACACCAGCAACCAGCCTATATATTTTAGAACAGACTTTGGGGATGTGACAAGAACTTCATAATCAGTTGAGGGAGTAAACAAATAAGAGAGTTCTTCTGTTAGCCTTTACATAGAAATCTGAGAGAAATATTTTATTTATCAATGCCAAGAGGGAGTGAGTATCTCACTGAAGATAAGGCTGATAACTGAGCTAAAATATGGAACTAGGTGTCATGACTAGTCACACTCAAATTCAATCCTAGTTAAAAAACAAAAACAAAAACAAAAACAAAAAAAACGAAGGCATAAAAGAATATCAGTCAATGACATGGAAGCAGGATTAAAAACTAGTTCAGGGTAAAGACTTATTTTATCAACATTCTATAATTATTATTTTTGGTTTCTAATGAGAAATAGTCTAGGAAGTGATATAAATCTACTATAGAGGATGCACTGCATATGCATGAAACTAAGATTTCTCACTGTTTTATGTATTTGAAATTAAACTACTTATCCAATTAAATTCACATAGTGCTGGTTCCTTAGTGAAATTTTGATCATTATATTTTATATTCCTTTCAGAAATTTGTAAAATTAATAAATTCCTAGGCCAAATACAATGATGAACTCCACAGTGACAACTACTCTACTGCTTATTATTTGGTAAGTAAAACTTTTACAAGGTACGCCTCAGAGCTTCTTTTCTACTCTATGCTTGTTATGTAACATAATTATAAACTTCAAAGTGTCTTTTCCAAAAGTTCTTTGGAAAGTAGGTATTAGAGAATAGAATATATCTCCCCACAGTAGTAATGCTATTAAGAGTGCTCATTTCTCAATCTATTTCCCAGAACATTACTTACTCTAAAATGCAGTAATAAAGCATAACAGAAAGCAACTCTTATGCAACATTACTAATTAGGCAAAACAGAAAACAATAAAATACAAAAAACCTTAATTTAAATTTATGTTGATTTTAATATGCAATGACTACCAGACCATAATGAAAAAGGAATTAGGAAATAGAAGAAAATAGTTCTATATTTCCTGAAGGAGACTTTTGGATATTTTCAAGGCTTTTGTTGTCTTATTGTTTGTACTACTACTCATTATTATATTATCTTGAATTAAGGTTTGAATACCTGAAAAAGGATAACTTTCTTTCATATTGTTCACTTTAACCTGTGTCAGATTCTTATGCAGGAGACACTGGTAAAATCTCAGCTTAATTAGTTGGCAGGTTTTGCCATGAATGAGATGATCCTCTGACCCATGTCTATTGCACTCAAAATAAAATAATGTTCAGTACTTGAAACAAAGAATCAGTTGAACAAACAGTCTTACATTTTGTAATGAGTAAAGAGTTGTTATTTCTATGCCAGTAGTTCTCTTGGGATTTGCTTCTAAATCTTTACTAATTAGAATAATGAGTCAGTTGTGGAGAGAAAAACAATACTATTTGATGTTTGGATTCTGGCTTAAAAGAGACAAAGATGGTTAAGGGGAGTCTCTAAGACTTCTGAGATCATAAGAATAACTTCATTATTACCAGAGACAACATATCAGTTATAGTTGCACATCAGACTCACAGATTTCTTTATTTCTGACTGTTCATATTTCAGGGAGCATTCTAGAGAGGGTGGGTGCCAGGGTTCCACTCTATGAATCATACAACTCCCATGGAATTGAGGGTTGTTGTTGTTTTGCATTTTAAACTACATTTGTAAAGTTCCAGAAGTAATCGGAGAGTGCTGCCCTGTGTTTCACCTTCTGCTCTAACTACATTTTTATTGATCGGCACAAGGATTTCACTTTGAAAGGTCATGTCTCGTGGGAAGAGTTCTGTATCCGTTCAGAGTGAAAGGCTTGAGTGCATTGTGCAGTTCCTGTAAGTGATATTTTTTGGTTGCTTTGTTGTTATTTTTTGACTTGCAGACATATCATGTTTAAAGGAATATGGAAGTAGTTTCTGTATATTTCATTTCTCTCATTTATGCTTTAATATGGAAATACTTAAAAAATAATTGTGTGATAACTTCCTCTCCCTTTTCAAAAAATATTTACTTATGTATTTATTTGGTACACGTTCTAACTATGCAGCGTGGACCCTTAGTGATCCTCCTGTCTCAGCCTTCCCAGTGCGGGGATGGCTGGTGTGTGCCACCACCCCTGGTTTCAGGGGCCTTGCAAGTCCATGACATGAAATGCAGTACCTGGGTTTGTACCCAGGCCCATGCATTTGCCAGGTAGGTGCTTAGATTGCGACGCTCTCTCTCTCTCCAGTGCTATAATTTCCATCTTCAGATCAACAAAGAAAATATAGGACTGTGGATATGGAGCAGTTTTAGAGTATCCCTTTATTTTTCTTTACTTTACTTTTCTTCTTTCCTTTTCTTTTCTTTGCTTTGCTTTTTTTGTTGTTTTCCGAGGATCAAATTCATGACTTTGCAAATATGGCTTAGCTATCTCCTCTGCCCGCATTATTTTTTCTTTATGTCTCTATTCAGATAAAGAGGAGCATTAAGGTGGGTATATGCAACCATTATTGGACAATGACATTGAAAGTGCATATGAACAAAGAAAACACTGTGTCCCTTGGGATAAACACTGACAGAAATATTGTTGCAATTCTTTTCATCACTGTGGTTCAAATGACCTATAGGTCTGTGTGCCCTTTCTGGGGCTGGGACCCATGCTTTGGGAATTTCAACATTAAGCTGAGGAAGATCATCCTGCACAACGGGGGAATAAGCTAAACTGCATGCCCTGTCTACCTCCCAGGGGAATCTCAGGCTCCTCCTCATCAGCCTGTTCACCAAGATTGTGAATTCAAGTTGAAATTATGCCACAAATAAGCTAAAGCGCACATTTGTCTGACCTTGTGCTCTCTGTGTGAGAGTTTTTAGCGTGAATGTAAGCACAATGACTGTCTGAATGATGACTGATTAGGCAAACTGATGTTTCATGTCTGTCCAGGGTATTACTGCTTTTATATTGATTCCTATCAATTTTGGAGAAATTGAGCATTTGGTTAATCTAGGATTAAAGACCCTTTATATTGGCCAGCTGTTTTTTTCCTTAGCAAAAATCTAAAAGTCTTATTAATACACATATTTTAAAATATTCTTTGACTTTCAGTTCTTCATCAAAGGGAGAGATCATCCTCCATCCTATATTTCTCTTAAATTACATTTAAGAAGCTTGCACTAAAAAATGTTTAACCCAACTAACACAATTCTAAAAATAGATAAAATTTAGATATAGGAGATAAGACCTTAGGAGACTTTAACTAATTTAATTGATAGTGAATTTTTCCTGTTTGCGCTTGTTCTACATATAACAGTACTCAGAAAAAAAAAAAAAAAATGAACTGTCCGTGGAAAGAGATAAAAATATTCCTAAATAAACTTATGGTCTCCAAGTAGAACATCAGAAATGCAGTGGGGCCTGATCGCCTCCTTGGATGCACTTAGACATCAAATATTTCAGAATAGAGACTGATGTACTGTCTTTGATTTATACTCAGTAACACAAAAAAAGGTACAATTCACCCAACTGGCACCCAGTAAGACACACCCCAGGGACAGTTTTCTCTTTTTATTCTTTTTATTTATTTTTTTATTTTTCATTTATTTATTTTTTGGCAGAACTGGGGATTTAACTCAGACTCTTGCACTTGCAAGGGAATTGCTTATTCTACTGAGCCATCCCCCTGGCCCCAATTTTCTCTTAAAGCTCTGTATTCTACATATAAACTCTGAAATATGGTTTATAAAGCAGTGTTTAGTTTTAGGCTCAAATAAGGAGAATATCAGAACATGAATGAAATGATTCTGTGAACTAAAACCAGAAGAAATCATTGAAGATACTTGTTCTTAATCTTAACATTCAAGAGATTTTAGCAAAATCATAATGGAATGATAGAATTTTCCACAAGGAGCAAAGATATCAGATTTAAAAAATATATATATATATATATATATATATATATATATGCAGAAAAACGAAAATTGCAATAATTCTTATCTAACAGCACAATTAATAGACACTAGCATTGCAATAATTTAAATGGTAGATTTGGTACAAAAACTGAAATTGTGTTCACACAGTCTTTGAAACACTATCAACTGTCCCTGTTAATGTTATAGGCATTTCAGAAGAAGAAAACAGAATTACATCAGAAAAAGAGCACTTGAAGGTAATTAAGTGACAACGTCGCAAATTCGGTTAAATCTATAAGTTCACAATTACAAGAACACAGTAAACAAATAACATCAGCTTAAAAAATTCAAAACAAATGATATCATAGTCAAATAGTTGAAAATCAAAATGGAAAAAAATGTTAGCATACAGAAAAAATAATGTATTCAACATAAACAAAGGTCTGAATGATCGTAGACTCACTTCAAAAAGTGTTGAAATAAAAACTGGATTGGCACTTTCAAGTGCTGAAGGAAAAGAATTGCCAACCTTGAGCTGTAAACACAGAAATATTTTTCCAGTGACATAGGAAAAACAACAATGAACTAAGTCCATTTCTGACAGCATTGATAGACACAAAAATACCTTTAAAATGATCAGATAATTTCTTTTGGTTGATAAACAAAGGTACAGGAGGATTCAGAGAATGAATTTTAAAAGCATAAATATAACATTGCCGGTTAAAATGATTATTATTTTTTATCTTTTTCAAAGGCAGCATCTCGCTGTACAATTCAGGTTGGCCTGGAGCTCACCTAGCCCGGGCTAGACTTGAAACCGTAACCATTTTCCTGCCTCAGTCTTGCAAATGCTGGGATTACAGGTGTGTGCTAGGATGCCTAGCAAAAGTGAGTCATACTTTAGTCAGTGAACTTTATTAAAATATATATACTATACCTGAAATAAATTATTTATTAATTTGTACAGCAGTATCTTGCTACATTTATCAGGTTGTTCTAAAAACCAAGAGTTCAAGTGCTCCCCTCATCTCAACAATTGGCCAGAGATTGTAGCTTAAACATTTAATAAAAATATAGCAAAATATTTTTATATGCACATAAAAATATAAGCAAACAGCACATAAGTATATGAGATGTTTGACTATATTAGCCATTGAAATAAAACAATAAGAGATAAATTCAAAATGAAATATGAGCATATTTCCATAGTTTGAAAGGCCAGTCTTTTTAATACAATGCAGAAAGTATCCAGAGCTAGTGAGGATTCAGAGCAGTTGGAAATCTTATACTCTTCTTTTTTTTGCATACAAAATGCTACCAATACACTGGAAAACCCTTGTAAATTTTATTGTTTGTTTAATATATAATAGTGTCCCACTACTTAGGCAGGGTGAAGAATGAAAATTTCAATTATGAGTCCAACATAGGTGATTTAGGGAAACTATCTTAAAAAAAAAAGAAAGAAAGAAAAGAAAAGACAACAAAGAGAAAGGCTGAGGACGCAAGGTCCTAAGTTCAATTCCCAGTATCAGCTTCAGTTATGGTTCCCCCAATAGCAGCGTTAATGACATACTAAAGCCTTCATTCCTTAAAAAATACAACAATTTTTATTCCTTGAAAACAATATTTTTTAAAAATTTTATTCCTTAGGATAAAATAGTTCTTTAGGTTCAGAAGAGCAGTAGGTTCTTTTTTTTTTTTTTTTTTTTTTTTTTGCACTCATATTTGTTAAGGGTACATGTCTGTATACTGATTCTTGTTCAGAAGACTAACATCAACATAGCAGCCAGTGACTCCTCAAAAAATATCTGGGGAGAATCTGCTACCAAGTTCCCTTTGATTGCTGTCAGAATCCAGTGCCTCAGGTCCCTACTCTCTGAGTGGCTGCCAGCTGGACCCTTGGGCTCCAGGGATCTCGCACACCTGCTTAGGGATTCATTTCTCAGATCCAGAAGCAATACACCAAATCTTTTCTTTTGAATTTTATTTTTTATTTATTTCCACACAGAAATAGTTCTGTGCATTTAAGCCCCCTGTGTTTACAGTGGCCTTACTTGAGTTGTCCAGGACAGGATTCCATTTTTGAGGTTCTTGATTTTAATTCTAAACTCCAAGAACATTATGGCAAGGAAAGGAAAATATCCAGGGTTCCATGATTAAGGTATGAGTATCTTCCATAGACCTTTTTTTTTTTTTTTTTTTTGGTATCAGGGATCAAACTCAGGACTTTGTTCTTGCCAGGCAAGCACTTATTCCATTGAGCTATCTCCCCAGCCCTGTAGGCCCTTATTTTGCTTAGCACAAAAAATAATGTAGGAGATGCAAAATCACAAAACAGAAGACAATGAACCTTAGGAGAGAACTAGGCATGAACTTAATCATTTAGTTACTTTATTTATTTGTTTATTTTTAGAGTATAGATTTATATAAATTTCCTAACTTTTCATTGATGTCCTTTTCATTCCATAATCATATCTTAGATACCAAAATCAATTTTCTAGCACTGTCCTTTTTTATATCCTGTCTCAGTTACTCTTCTCTCGTTGCTGGGGCAAATACCCAACACCCAAAATGAAAGAAGGAAAGGTTTATCTAGCCCTCAGTTACTGGCAGCTTCAGTCCACAGTCTGCTGGCTCCAAGGCAGACTGGCACAGGGCAGAGAGCATGATCTCACGTCAGCAGCAAAGAGCAGAGAATAAATGCAGGAGTAGCAGCAACAATGGCTGTGGAGAGGAAATCTGTCTCTGTCTCTCTTGTCACTTTCAGGCCGTCTGCCACAGGCTGGGGGGTGGGGTACTCACACCCATAAACCCAGCAGTGCTAAGACTCATCATCCCAGTGAATCATGAGTTAATCTCAAACTCTAGAAGTCCCCACCCCATGACTGCCTGAGGCTTTGGGGGATAACTAGACACAAACCATAACATATCTCTCATCTTTGAAAAAGTGTTTCTTGTTTTTTTCCTCTTTCTTTCTTTCTTTCTTTCTTTCTTTCTTTCTTTCTTTCTTTCTTTCTTTCTTTCTTTCTTCCTTTCCCTTCCTTTCCCTTCCTTTCCTTTCCTTTCCTTTCTTTCCTTTCTTTCCTTTCTTTCCTTTCTTTCCTTTCTTTCCTTTCTTTCTTTCTTTCTTTCTTTTTCTTTCTTTTTTTTTCAATTTTTATTTGTTAGGTGTACACTTTTGTAGTACATACACTTTACATTCCTCATAGGGGGATTGGTACATATCTGCAACAAATATTCAGTTGTTTATATTATTATTGAGAGATGAAATATGTATACATATGGCTCCATGTGGTTTAATTTATATATGGTTTGTAAATATCTTTGCCAAATTGAATTTGTAATTTTTAGTTATTTATAATATTTTTGAAATTGTTTTATCCTTTCATAATGCCTCTCCTGAAGCAGAATTTTAAGATATAAAATCCAAACTGTAAAATTATTTCCAGAAAAGTGTTATATCTCACCAGGACAAAAAATAATTTATGATTCTCTGTTTTCTAAACTGAGTGCTCTCACAAAGACAGGGTGAGGTATCTATAGTCAAAAGACTGATTCAAGCTGACAGGAACCTGTGGGTGTCTCACTCAATACAACTTTCATTTCTTTGATGCCAATGGTAGCTTTTCAGAATGGCTTGAGCCATCTCAGCCTCCTTTGAAGATGCTGGGCCATCTCACCCGCGGCATAAGACGACCTGCATGTTTCCCTTCCCTGATCTTGTCCTTTGTGCTACTGGTGTCAGAAAAAAAATTTTTTTCAGGTCTATCGCAAGCTCCCCATATTACATTGTTGTCATCTCTGTTTAGACAGTTATAATAAGATTTAATTAATTAAAGAAATAGTATTTACATTCATAGTTACCATCTGCATTGTTTTTGTGTGATATTATAAAAATCTACACTTTGATCTGATATCATTTCCCTTCAGATTAAAGAATTTGCTATAACACTGTTGTAAGACAATTCACTTATTTTTTTTGTAGGTTATCATTGCTTCCTTTGAGTTTCTTCATGCAGGATCTAATCTACTATTAATCGAACCCAGTGTCTTGTATACTTTATATAGTACCCACTACAATTTTATTCTCTAACAGATCAATTTGTATGTTTTTAATACCTATTTTTTTTTTTTTTTTTTTTTTTTTTTGCTTATGCTTCTGAACTTCTTAAATACAGATGAAAAAAATGTGTAAATGTTACAGGTTGTCATTTCTGGGCCTGGAGTGACTGATTATTTTTTTCTCATTGTTATGCCTTGCATTTTTCTGCTTCTTTGTAGGCCTGGCATTTTTGTTTATATAGCAGACATTATCGATCCTTTTTTAGATGTTAGATAATCCTTATCACTATTCCTGAACTTTATCTGGTACAGTGATTCAGAAACCTGGTCCTTTCAGGTGTTGCCTTAAGATTTATTGTGTGAGATCATAGGTCCATTTCTGAATAATTATCTTCACTGCTGTTACTATTCCCTTTTGAATGCTGCATTCAATCCTCTGTGAATTGTAAGATTCCCTGTCTGTTGCTGACAAAGGCCCGTCTGAATGCTGGAGTTTGTACACACAACCACAGGTTTTCTGTGTCCTCTGTCTTAATGGTACGTCCCCTAAGTAAGCTTGATTATTACTTAGCAGCATACTCAGAGGAGTGATCTTCATATCTCTGGTTTTTTGTCTCATGTTGCCCCTTCTCAAACTGTGTCCTTCCAACTTTAGTTGTCATGGTTTCTGTGTTCTCCCAGCATCATCTCCTCAACTTATCTGTTCTCCCTACATCACCTCCTCAACATAGGAAGCCCAGAATGTGAGTCCCTACCAGTCCATGGAAAAAGTTCTTTCAACGCGTGTTTTTAGAACTTATCTTGTTTTCCATTTCTTAGGGATGATTATGATGTATTTGCTCATGAATGGTTCAACTCTTGGAATCCAATCTGATGCTTGGTCTTTTAACCATACTTTTCTATACTTTGTTCACTTTTTTGTGGTTATTCATTTCAAGGGAGAGGCTAAGCTACTTTCATTAGAAAAGCACTTTAGGGATCTGGGGAAATGTCTCAGAGCCTTAAGCACCTGCCTGGCAAACACAAGGTCCCCATCCCTGGTAGTACACAAAACAATAAAAAACAATTTCAGATAAGTTTTATAATTGAGGAAAAAAAATACACTGCAGTCCATGCCTTTTTATTTCTTCACAAATTGTGTTCTGGCAGATTGAGGAAGAAGAGCCCTTCTGTTACTACAATGATAGCCCTCAAGTAATCTGAAAAAAAAATTATCTTTAATTTGAAAAATACTAAATGTTTTGATTTTGACATTAACTGCTTTCTTTCTGGAAGCTTCCTATGATTTATTTAAATACACAAGTATTGTTTTTAATATAAATTCTTTAGGTAAAGTAATTCAACAATAAGAGGGAAACTTTATCATGTTAGATACATTCTATTCATTCTGAATAACATGTTTTCAGAGAGTACTTGATCCGTAGGACAAGCAAAATTCTACTTGAAGGAATTAATTGGAAAATATTTCTCTTAACCATTTGACTCCTCATCAAGAACACTGCCAGTGGACTTTATTTCACACTGATTATTGAGCAGCTATCAATAGTACTCCCAGTGGATCTTGTTCTATAACTATCTAATTCTTGATCACATGAAATTATATAGGAGCATTTTCATAAAAACTTATTTTATAAATTAAAATTATAATTAATAGTTTTTAAATTAATATTACATTTGCATAATCATTATAATTTTAAAAATTCAGTATTCCCATCACGTGTACAGTGCCTTACTTTTCAAACTTCAGTGATGATCCTATATATTAAGATAAGAATCTATCTGTTGAGGAAATATTTTGAAGATTGGCTTGAATACCTCAAAATCTGTTACTAGAAATCTCAATTGATATTAGCTAAAATAATTACTCATGATAGAATTACTTCATGAGACAAGGTTCCCTAAATTATGTGTAAACTGGGATATAGTTTAATTAACCATACATTAAATGCAACTAATTATAATAGTAAACGTGTTTCAGGCAGCCAAGTTAGACAGAAATATTATAGGCAGTCAGACAGGGCAAGGCCCTCAAGGAGACAAGATGGAAGACAAGGTGACTTTGCAACTTGGAAGAGACGGACACTCCCATAAGGGCCACACCTCAAGACCAACAAAAAAGAGGAAGCACAGCTACATACTTTCCTAGGGATGGGTATTAGGGATTGATATCCTAAATAGTATCAATCAACTTGAAAGAGCCCAAATGAGTCACTAGCCCAACCCCCAACAGGAAGAGACCCTGTTCCATATTTGTTCCAGCTTGCTATGTGACTCGCTTTCCCATTTGATACTGGATTTAATCACTTTTACCTGAGCAATGGTGCT
>NW_004524579.1:5284970-5286622 GCF_000260255.1 Octodon degus | reverse complement strand
GAAGAGACAGCTTCCCGGGTAACTACCCTCTCGGGCCCCCCTCCTGTCCCTCTCTTGGACAGGAGCTTTCTTTCTCTCAATAAATATATTCTGCTCATAACCTCCGTTTGTTCCTAAACTTCATTCTTGGGTTTTAGAGAACACGAACTCGTGCAGGTCAGGTTGGGAGATTATTTTTCTCTATGTCATTTGGAGGTTCCTTGTATGGTTTGGAGGTCACCCACCCAAGAGACCAGTTTTTCTTCCCTGTATTAAACGCATTATTACATAAAGTGAAGAAATGCTCTACTTTTACTAATCTGATGATTGTTGCCACCAGCTCCCCCAAATCACAGCTTCCTTTGTGTGTATAAAGCACTGACTCCACAAGACAGACTGAAATGGCATTCTAAAAGAAGCTGTTCTTCACATCAACCTACCTCTTTTCAACAAGTTTAATCTCAGAGGTAGATATTGCTTAAAATATTTTTTCCCAATTTCTCTGAAGGCTTCCTTTTGAAAGTTAGGTGAATAGCAAGATGTTACCCTTTGTTTTTCCTTGATATCTCTGTGTACATGAGAAACCACACATCTGCCTTTGAAGTCGTGCTTTCTGCTGTGTATCTGCTGCTTGTATTCCCTTTTAGTCCTGCTTGCTTTTGACTCTTTGCAACTCTTTCTTTCAGGTTTTTGTTTAATCTTTGTAATTCCTTAGAGTCTTGAGCCCATAAGACATAGCTTAACTGCAAGCTTTCAAAAGTCACAAATGAATAAGTTCAGGAACTTGAGACACCCCCGTGCCAAGTGCAAAAACTTCCCTCATGCTGCAGTTTTAGCAGTTGATGGTATAAACCTACCAGGACCTGCTAAAGCAATAAAAATGTAGGAAACACTGACTGAGCTATCAGAAAAGAGAATGGATGCCAATTTAATGGACTCTAGTTGTATTATTGATTTTGTTCCTTAGAACACGCTGCAAGGAAAGTAAAATTTATTATTATAAAATAGGACTGTAAAATCCAGTTATAAACTACATCACAGTAGGACTCCTGGAACACAAGTAGCTTATGAGGATATATTTTGTTGTGTCTTATGAGGCTATATCATCAAAAACATCAAAAAAGTAAAGTTCAGTCATAAACTGTGCACACCTATATGTGTTGGACTTACTTGCAGAATAAAACAACTACAAAATATTCTATTATTAAAATTAGGAAGTGATTGGCTATATATTGTGAGATATGTTCATGAACATCGAGACTTAAAGCCTGTACACTATGATATACATGTATTATTCAGGTATAGAATGTAAGCATAAAATAATTTCACATTTGATATAATAAATCTGTGAAATAAGTTTCTAAACATCATTATGTGTCAGAATAATAGAAAGAAATATCCACTGCGAAAGGTCTATGAATAATGATGCACCTTGTAGGAATACAGCATTTAAATTTACCAAAGGATTGAAAAGATATTAAAAGAGAGAAAAAGAGGGAGGTGAGAGGAAGAGGGAGGAAGAGTAAAAGGAGGGAAGAGCAGAGGAGAGGAGAGGGGATGGGAGGAAAGAAGAGAGGACAGGGTAGGGGAGGAGATGAAAGGGAAGGGAGAGGGCAGGAGGGTACGGGAGGAGAGCAGAGGGAAAGGCAGAGAGGAGAGGAGAGGAGAGGAGA
>NW_004524579.1:5274885-5284870 GCF_000260255.1 Octodon degus | reverse complement strand
GGGAGGGGAGAGCAGGACAGAACAGAACAGGAGAAGACAGGAGAGGAGACCGGATGGAGGGGAAGGGAGGGGAAAAGGGAGGGGTGGGGACAGAGGAGAGGAGAGAGGAGGAAAGGGAGGAGGAGTGGGGAGAAAGTAATGGAGAAATGGGAAGCGACAAAGGAGAAGGGAGGAAAGAAAGGCAAACCTTCATAAATATGACAGGTTTTAATAGAGTATAATGTATTGGAGGAAACCTCAAGGAACATTGAGGAAAAAAATCTGAAATTGGTAAGTTTGTGTGTGCACTCTGGAGCCTGTGCAGGAATTAAGATACAGTCCTTTTTAAAACTTTGTGATTTCCAGCCATACCAAAGTAGACTGTCTTCACCCTTGTCAGGACAACACATGGACAATATACTGCAACACTTCTTTAATCTTTTTCTCCATTTCAAATTTAAAGCAGTCTATTGTATTCAGCAAACCTAAATACATGCAGCCTTGAAGTATGAGTGATCTAGAAGTAGATGCCTCTGAATTCAGGGTTCACTGCCACCACCCACACACAGCAGAGCACCAGACAAGTAGATGACTGCAACAGGTGTTGGATTTCTCATCTATAATGAAAATATTTATAGGTGTAAATGCACAATATATGCAGCAAAACAATGCGCATGAAAATGATTCACTTTGTACTGGAGAGATGTGGACTGCCATCTGCATGTTCCATTTTCCCTCTGTACTTTACCATGGCACACCTCCAAAGTATCTTCCACTGCAGTAGCCAGGTGAAATCCTATTCGAAACTTTTGTTTATTCCTGCTTATATTTAAACACTAGATACCAAAATATTCTTTTTTTTTTTTTTTTCAGAACCGGGATTGAACTCAGGCCCTGTGCTTGCCGGGGAAGCACTTACACTGAGCCATCTCCCCCGCCCCTGATACAAAAAATATTCTTGATAACCATTCTTGATTTCTAGTCTGTAGGCCAGATCTTGAATCTTGATTGGTATAAATCAGTCGCTCAATGGCTCATCCCATTATACAGTAAAGAATTCTGCCATTGTTATATTTTCAGAAATCCACCATAACGACTCTGTAACCCAACCACTCTGGTTCTCATTCTTTCCACAATGCTGAATTTATTTATTTTCCCCAACAGAGATGTTTAAACCTGTTTAGATGGTTAGTGGATGTAGTCACATCCAGACAAGCCCAAAGCTATAAAAATCCCATAAAATACTTAGTGACAAATAGCGGTGTGCTCCAGGAGACTATTTCTTTATAGAGCATTCAATGGGGCAAACTGTTCCACTGTCATTTAACCTGTACTTTCAAACATTTGCAACATTTTGAGTTGGGTGGTCGTGGCTGCTGCTGCATGGATTCATTTCTACCAAGGTAGGGCAGTCTGCCTGATTACAGCAGCCACCAATACCAATATGCCGGATAGTCTGGAAAAAAATCTATAAAAGTAACTGCTTGAAGATTAAAGAGGGATTCAGTCACTGAAAACTGCACAACTTGAAGGGAAAGAGATGTCAGGAAAATGAAACTGTATCTACCTAGATTAGCTTTAAAAGTCTTTTTGCTGCAGGCAAAATCTAGCTCCCACTGTGGAAAAAAAAAAAAAAAAAAAAAACACAGAGAAGGCTCACACATCTGTATTATGTGCGCTGCATAAATGTTGAGCTATTAGTGTCTGACCACTGAACTGCACCTACAAGAAGAAGCTGCAAATTATTTATGAATAACTGAGAAAGATTATCATTATACCTGAGCATAATTGAGGGTTTGCCAAGTTCATCTTTCAGTTCAGATTTGGCTTCCCATTTTTAAAGCTCTATTGTTATTCACACATTCACAAAAAGTTTCATTCTCCTAGCCTTCTTGATAAATTGAGTAGTTTATAATGATAAACTTATCCTCTTGGTTCCCAGCTGTCTTTTTTCCCTAAATCCAACAGATTTGCAAATGGCACTGTAAGAAGGGTAAAAATAAAGCATGGTTAGATACATAAGAAACAAATTATTACATCCTAAGATGAACAGGAAAGCCTCAAAAATAACTGAAGCAAAAAGGAGAATTTGTGTGTAAGAAAAATGATATGTTAAATACTGTCTTACTTCTTGTCAAGAAACAAAGGAAGGGCTGGGGAGACAGCTCAGTGGGATGAGTACCTGCCTGGCAAGTGCAAGGTACTGTGTTTGATCACTGGTACTGAAAAAAAGAAGAAGAAGAAGGAGAAGGAGAAGGAGAAGGAGAAGGAGAAGGAGAAGGAGAAGGAGAAGGAGAAGGAGAAGGAGGAGGAGAAGGAGGAGGAGAAGGAGGAGGAGAAAGAGGAGAAGGAGGAGGAGAACAAAAGAAAGAATGGAGATGAAATGACAGTGAGATGCTCTATTTGTATCCAGGGACAACAGGGGAACATGAGCCTGGAAGTCTGTATCCAATGAAAATGTATTTCTGGGAAGATGGAAAACTGACACAGTTAAGGAGTTGGCATATGAAAACCACAATCAGAGTTGAAGATCTTAATAATGCACTCAGTAACAAGCAGAAAAATTAGAAAAATAGAAAAACATCAGAAAGATGAAATCGGCATCATTAACTTCCCAAAGTACACTTAAACTATTCTTTAATGTAGGGTAAATGTTGCGCCATATCATAGATCTCAGTGGCTTTCTAAATATTTCAAGCTGACAGAGTATATTCTCTGGCAAAACACATTGAATTATATTAGATACCACCAATAATAAGATAACTGCAAATACTTCCCAAAGAATTGGAAAATTTTAGAAAATCACCTTTGCCTTGAAAAATGTTCATGATCAATTAAGATCAATATGCAGCTCCTTTCATGAAGTGAAAGGCCCTTTATGTCTAGTTGCTGGATAGAACTACTTAAGTCTAGTGTCCCCTTGCTGGTTATTCATCTATTAGTTCTACCAATAAACAGTTATTTGTGAATGACTGACAAAGAGTATTATTACACCTGAGCGTTATTGAGGGATTGCCAAGTTCACCTTTCAGCTCAGATTTTGCTTCCCATTTTCTGAAGCTCTATTATTATGTGCACAGTCACACATAATTCTCTTTTCTTAGCCCTCTTGATAAATTGAGTTTATCATTATAAAATAATCCTCTTTATTCCTAGCAATTTTTTCTTCAAAGTCCACATCATCTGATGTTAACAGAATCTCTCCAAGTGTATTTTGATTCATACTTTTATAGCCCATCTTTTCCCAACTACTTTTTATTACATTGTACTAGTCAGGTTTATAAAAAATAATTTACCTATAGTTAGATTTGTAGTTTTTTTTTTTTTTTATTCTAGTCTAATGGTTAAAAAAAAAAAATAGAGAGCCTGCAACCCCTGCCGTACTGAAGACATGATCATTCATTCCACACTGGAAGTAAATCCCTTCCCTTGCCCCATCTCTTACAACCTTTTGATGTAAGATGATTCAGATTTTATTTTCTTCTGTACTTCTTTCAATGAGCATTATATGTTCAAGTTTGATTCTATTCACTATTATATGCACAAGTAAATCTTGTTATTTGTAAATGATATTAAGTTCTGTGAACTTACTGGCTTATTTAACAGGAATAGACATTTGGGGTTGCTCCCAGTTTTCAGAAATTATGAATACAGCTCTTAAGCACTTCTTCTTATAAGCATTTTTATGTATATTTTATGTGTACTGCTATTTTTATGTTGCTTGAGTAAATTTCTACAAATGAGATTGTTGGGTCACATGAGATTGGTAATTATTATTATGAAATATACAGTACTTTCAAAAATTTTACATTTCATTCTTACCAACAATAAGAGTGCTCCAGTTATCTTACATTCTTATTAAAACTTTTATTATTAGTGTTATTTTTATTGATTTTCATTAAAACAAATAATCAGGATAAAAGCTATGTTCTATTATCTCATTTTATTTTCCTAATAAATGTCATATTATGCTAATTTACCCAATGTCTACTTTAAAATGTTCTTACTAAGAACATTATTGTTTCTCTATTACTGAATTGTACATATACTTTGCCTATCCTACAATATGCATATTATCAGGTATATGTTTTGCATACATTTCCAGTTAATTTCTTAATAGTACATTACACATATAAATTTTTCAAAGTTATAATGAAAATAAGATTTTAAAAATTGTTTTCTGGGGCTGTGGATTTGGCTCAGCAGTAGAATATTTGCCTAGCAAGCTGGAAGCCCTGGGTTCAGTCCTCGGCACCGAAAACAAAAATTGTCTTCATCTTACGTCCTAACAAATTTTAATCATTTAAAGGAAAATATTGTCTTTGGTATTTACTACCAAAGTTTATTATTATTATTATTATTATTATTATTATTATTATTATTATTTTACATTTAGGTTTACTAATTAGTCCAAACTATTTTTCAATGTGATGTGAAATAAAAATAAAGGCTCATTTTGCCTTTAAATATAAATTTCTCATTGTCTAGTATTAGTATTAGTAGTATTAGTAATAGTATTTTGTTTCAGAGACTGAATTAACTCTAAACTTTTCTGAGAAACCAGTTGAAGGTCTACATGGAGTTTTCTTTAAGAACTGTGTTCCAACTTTTCAATGTGTATTCTTATCCAAAAATCACTCTACCTTGAATACTTTTATTGCACAGTAAATTTATAAATTAAATAATATTATTATCATTCATGATTATTTTGCCAAAATTGTTTTAGCTGGTCTAAGTGTTGTAGGCAGCCAAATTACATAGAAGTATTATAGGCAGTCAGACAGGGCCAGGCCCTCAAGGAGACAATATGGAAGACAAGATGACTTTGCAACTTGGAAGAGAGAGAAACTCTGCTCTGTGGGCCAGATCTCAAGACAAGAGAATGAACAAATGCAGCCACATACTTACCTAGGAATGGGCACAAGGGATTGATACTTTAAACAGGCATCAGTCGCCTTGAAAGAGCCTGAATGAGTCACTAACCCAACCTCCAACAGGAAGAGACCTTGTTCTATATTCATGCTGGCTTGCTACATGACTTGCTTCCCCATTTGATTCCAATTTAATCAGTTTTACTTGAGCAATGATATTGGTGATCTCATTGCTTGACCATAGTGTTGTCCCACCTCATGCCCACCTATAAAAGTCCCTGGAAGAGACAGCTTCCCAGGGACTACCAACTTCAGTCCCCCTTCTGTCCCTCTCAGACAGAAGCTTTCTTTCCCAAAATAAATGTTCTATTCTTAACCTTTGTTTGTTCCTAAAATTCATTTTTTGGTTTTAGAGAACATGAATTCATCCCAGGTACCTTTCAGGTTGGCAGTTTCTTTCCCCTATGTCATAAGAACTTCTATATGCAAAGCTATCTCCATATGTAAAAAATATTCACAAGAAAAAATTAGAAGTTCCACATAAAAGTGAGACAGCACATATGTAGATGAATTGGAATTAACATAAAATTGTAAATGGACATTTACATAGAAAGTGACAGATTTGTTTATTTATTTATTTGCTACAGTGTATCATTAAGCAGTTCAGACTCATAGCGATCCTCCTGTCTCAGACTCCCCAGATCTGGGATTACAGGCTTGTGCCAGCACACTCAGTTTCAGTGGTCGGCAAGATGTGCCTGGGGTTCCAGGACTGGCATGACATGCAGGACCAGGGATTGAACCTGGGTCCTTGGGTTTGCCAGGTAGGCACTTATACCCTCAAGCTATTATCCTGGCCAGAAAGTGCCAGATTTAATGTGCATTTCATTTCATATTATTGAATTATTGCACTGATTGTGGCTTCTAGTGAACATTGAATGGGAGTGAGAAAAATGGATATCCATACTTCCTTCCTAGATGGAGGAAAGGAATGATGTAGTCTTTTAACACTGGAAAGAGGAATGCATTCAGGCTGCTACAGATGCACTTTGTCTGGATACATGGTATTGCCTGCTTCAAAGAATTTGCTTTGTTTTTAGAATATGATTGGTACATTACATTTTGTTTTTTGTTCCCCCCCCCAATGTATTGTGTCTTAGTTACTTTTTTAATTTCTGGGAAAATATACCTGACTCCCACTGGTTGAAGGAGGAAAGTTTTATTTCTGCTCACATTTTGTTAAAGTTTCAAGGCACCATTAAATGGTTGCAAGGAAGGGTTTGTGGCAGAAGGGGTCACTGAGGAGAAGCAGCTCATGCCATGACAGGTAGAAGGGGGCAACAGAAGGAGGAGAAGAAGTGGGAGGAGGAAGAAGTGAGGGAGGAAGAGGAGGAAGGGGAGGAGAAGAAAGAGTAGGAAGTGGGGAGGAAGAAAAGGGAGAGAAGGAGGGAGCAGAAAGGGGAGGAGAAAGAGGGAGGAGAAGCAGGAAGAGGAGGGGGCAGGAGGAGAAAGTGGGAGGTGGGAGGTGGGAGGAGGAGGGGGAGGAGGAGAATGAGGAAGAAGAGGAGGAGAAAGAGGGGAAGGAGAAGCCGGAAGAGGAGAAGTAGGAAAATGAGAAGGAGGAGAAGAGGGAGGAAGAGGAGAAACAACAAACTGCTTCTCCTTTTATCCCACCTTATTGAGCATTGTCAACCGCACTGAAGGCAGGCCTTCTGCTACCCACACCCTTCATCCATAATCCCACACACTAAATCCAACCACCTCCTAAAAGCCCCAGCTTGACCACATGTGACTTTTAGGGGCATCTAGGTATAGGCCATAATATTTGGTGATTATAACATTTCATGAGAATAAGATTGAGAGATACAAGATTTTAATTCTCATTTTGTTGTTGATACAGAATTTTTATTGCTGATTTTTTAAGTGTCAAAAATATCACGGGTAAACTACATTGCAAACATGCACTAATCATTTCACATGCTTCCAGATTCTTATATCTACAGTTTTATAAAATTAGTCTTCATATAATTTCATAAAAGATGTATCTGCAATTATTATTGTACTTATCTATCTATCTATTTATCTATCTATCTATCATCTATCTATCATCTATTTGTCTATCTTCTCTGTCGGTCTCCTTTTCCTATCACCTGTGGTCTGATAAGTGATAATTATGACTTTTTGTTTATTTTAAGAATGAAAAGAGGCTTTGATTTCCCATCCATATATATCAACCCGAAGCCAAAACATGATTTTCTGCTAACAAAAGGGTAGAGAAGAACAAAGACTACCTTAGATTTCATGACTAACAGAGAAACTCGATTACCTTTTCCTAAGTCAAGGATAATGGTCGGAAGGCCTGCTCATGGTATTCCTGGGTGGCACTGTTTCTGGAGGAGCCCGAGAGCCTCTGTGCTATGTTCCCAGTTCAGTCCCCCCGACCTGTTCATCATCAGAAGTCATCTCCTTCTTGCTTCTTGCCTTTTTCTTGTCTTTTTCTTCCCTGGGTGTAACACATCTTGCCAATTGCACCATCAAAGTACATGGGTTGATATGTCTTTCCTTTGTAGTCCGTAGTCTAACCAAGCAAGGAGCTTTTTGAATTATTTTTCAGAATCAGGGCAGTCACTGTGGCAGCGGTTGAATAGGACTTAACTCTATCGATAAGCTTCTCCTTCTTCCCTACAAAGGGAGGAGTTGAAAAGTAACAGGAGAAATGGTGCGGCAGGATTCCTTGAGACTCAAAGTTGGTTTGGAGCCTGGATATGTATTGATTATGCTGAGGCTCTGGCATCTGTGCTTTTCTCATTATTTTGTTTTTACTACAGCGGGACATTGAAGCGTGACAGCTATCTCTCTCCTTCCTTCTTCGGAGGTCTCAATTATCTTTCAGAGAGATTCTGATAATAAAAAAGAAAATTGCTTTGGAAAAATTTTTAAAATTATATTTCTTTAAAAATTATTTAACATTTTTGTAGTACATGTTTGCTAGCGAAAAATTCTACAAAGTATTATTTTTTAAAAAAAGATTACTCCATTGATACATAGAATTCTAAGTCAACAACATTTTTCTTAAAGTAAGTTATAGATTTCACTGCATCAACTTCTAATTTGCACTGTGGACAGCTAAAAGCCCTCTCTTACTCTTTGCAACTCTATGCTTATTTTGTGTTTTTCTGTATTGTAAGATTTTTATATTTATTGTTTCTCTTAAAATTTTAATTTTGATGTACCTTGGAGTTTTCTTGATGCCAAATTCTAATAGTATATTTTATCTATATGTTTTCACAAATTCATAAATGATGTCTCTTGTAATGCTGCAAGCTGTTGAAAAGCTAAAATTAAGTAAACTCAATTTTATAGGCAGAACTGTACAGTACTGGAGGCCAGAAAATTACACAAATATGTCTCAAATTCTTGACTTTTCCATCTATTCATTGTATATTCTTGCAAAATATAATTCACATCCTCACCAAAATTACTCACATAACCTTTTCCCAATATACCATACTACCTCATGTGTTCTTATCTATTAAAATATTTAACTTTTTTGCTTAACACACTCATTTATTCAAGAAATATTTATAGAATGTAAGTTCTATATCTAATCCTTTTTTAAAGAAAAAGAGATGAAACAAAATTTCATAACATGATAATAGGAAAATAACAATAGTACAGGACATGTTATTATTTTTAAAGTACTTGCTCAGGGTGCAAGATATGGGCAAAGAAAATTCCTCAATCAATATTGCCACAAAACTACCTTTTTAATAAACTGAGACACTAATTGGATAATTAACTTGTACTTTTTCTGTCTTCTCTACTCTCTTAAACTTATCACATATCCTAGATCATTCTGAACAATTTCCTTTTCATTCACAATATCTATTGTACATTTTAGACATTATTTACTCTTCAGGTTTCTTATACCAGGGAGACAATATGATCTTTACATGTTGAGTCTGACTTATTTTGCTCATGATTATGATCTCAAGTTGTGTCCAAAGTACCTGTGAAATTAGCAAATTTAACCTTCTATGTGACTGAATAGTATTTAATTGTATAAAAAGCGTTATTTTGTCCATTTCTGAGTTGATGGGTAATTGTGTTGCTTCCAAGCTTTATTACAAATTGAGGCGCTATAAACATGGATGCTCATATTTTACTGTGGTACGATGTTTTTAACTCTTCTGAAATGATGCTCAGAAGTGAAATAGATGAGTTGAACGGGCTTCCTGCTCCTCGCTTCTTGAGAACTCTCCACAATGGCTTTACTAAACTACATCTCCAGAAACAGTAGAGAAATGTTTCTTTTGTCCCACAGCCTCACCAGCATTTCTTGTTGGTTGGTTTCTTGATGATAGCTATTCTTTCTGGGGTGAGATGGAATCTCAGTGTTGTTTTACATGTCTCAAATGAACAGAGATGCCGAACTTTTTTTCATATATTTATTTTACATTTGTATTTCTTCATCTGAGAATTGTGTATTCATCTCAGACCATCATTTCTTGATTTGGTCTTTGAATTTAGAGGTGGGAAGGTCTTTTTCAATTATTTATCTGCTCTAGATAGAAGTTCTTAATCTGAGGGACAGCTAGGTAAATATTTTGCACTCTATGGGATGATTTTTCATTCTGTTGGTGATTTCTTTTTTTGCTATGAAAAAGATGATTAATAAGATGAGATCCCTGTTGTTGAATCTTTGAAGTATTTCTCAGTGGTCTGGGTTTTGTTCATGAATTCTCTACATAAATTTATGCTTTAAGATTTCTACCTAATTTCTCTTTCAGTAGATGTACTCCTTCTATTTTAATAGTTAGATTTTGATTTATTTGGACTTTAGTGCATTGTGATAGACATGGGTATAGTTTTGGTCTTTGGCATGTAAGGAACCTGTTTTTCAACACCTCTTATTAAAGGAGTTTTCCTCCAGGGAACATGTTTCTCTCCTTTGTTAAGAAAAGGTGAATGGGTTTGTAACTGTGTCTTCATCTTCCATCTGTTCCACTGGTTCTCAGGCCTGTATTCCTCCTCCCCTCTCCCACTCCTCCTCCTCTTTCTCCTCCTCTTCCTTTCCACCACCACCTCCTCCTCCTCCTGCTTTTCTTCTTCTCCTTCTCCTTCTCCTTCTCCTT
>NW_004524579.1:5272313-5274785 GCF_000260255.1 Octodon degus | reverse complement strand
CTTCTCCTCCTCTTCTTCCTCCTCCTCTTCCTCCTCCTCCTTCTCCTTCCATGCTGATTTTATCATGGTAGTTTTAAAGTATGGCTTTAAGTCAGGGATTGTGATGATTCCAGACTTGCTTTTGTTGTGCAAAGTTGCCTGTGTTATTTTAAGTCTCTTATGGTAGCAGATGAATTTTAGGAATGCTTTCTCTAGTTCTGTGAGGTATGCTACTCGTATTTTCATTGGGATCGCATTAAATCAGTATAACAGCTTTGGAAGTGTGACCAATTTCATTAGGTTGGTTCTTTCTATTTATGAGCAAGGGAAATATCTTTATTTTTATATCCTCTTCAATTATTTTTTCAGAGTACTGTAACTTTCAGTATTTAGAATGTAACTTCCTTTATTAGGATGATTTCCAATTATTTCATTTTTGGATGTGATTGTCAAGGGTGTGATTTTGCTAATTTCTCTGTCAGTGAGATTGTTTTTTATATAGAGGAATGCTATTGAATTTTGAGGGTTGATTTTGTAGCTGATTATGCTATTGAATTTAGTTATTAAATTTTAAATCTTTTCCTGGAATTTATGGGGTCTTCTAAGAACAACATCATGTCATCTGCAAATAAAAATAATTTAAATTCTTCCTCTACTTATTCATTTCATTTCTATCTCTTGTCTATTTGCTCAGCTAATACTGCAGAACTATATTTAAAGGAGTAGTAGACCCAGTCCTAACCCAGGCCTGGTGAGTGTGTGGAAGAGCTTCCAGCAACCCTGTGCTGGAGGGACCTAACACTGGTCCCAGCCCAACACAGCGTGGCTGAGACCCTCTTCCACCCCCTTGGGATGACCCCCACCACTCCATAGCACCTCCCCTACCCCTCCCGTTGAGTAAGAATTTCTACAGCATTCCGGAACCCCCAGACCCAGTCCTAGCCTAGGCCCAGTGAGTGTGTGGGAGAGCTTTCTGCTAACCTGCCCCAGAGGGACTTAACACTGGTTCCAGCCCAGGTGCAGTGTGGGTAAAAGTCTCTTCCACCCGCTTGGGATACCCCACATCAATCCGTAGTACCCACACACACCCTCTACACAAGGTAGGAATTTCTGCCACATTCTGGGAACCCCCAGATCCAGTCCTTGCCCAGGCCCTGTGAGTGTGTGGGAGAGCTGCCTCTTGCACCTACTCCACTTTGTCAACTCCAGGCTCAGCTCAGGGCTGGCATACAGGCCTGGAGTGAAACACTGCAGCTGCAATCTCTGCAGAGTGGTAGAGGCTAAAACCACCCAGCTAGTCCAGGAGCAGAAAATATTGCCAGAGGGGCACAACATGTTCACCCCCAAGGGCAGCAGCGGGAAGGAGCTGAGCACAGCAGCCAGACTTAAGCCAAGCACAGCTGGATAAATCCAAACATTGTAGATCTGCACCTGAACTTCAGTTACTGCAAAGGTTATAACTGCAACAAAGATATACAACAAAGGTCAGAAGACAGTGCTACACAAAATGACAAGAAGGAACAAAATGCAACCTCAGAACCCAAGCCCACCCATAACAAGTGCAGAGGACACTAACACAGAGCAAATTGGGAATCACACAGCTGAAAGCAATGAATCAATGGCTTCTAAAGAAAAGAAACAGCTGCAGAAAGGTAAACAGGAACTCAGATTGGAAATAAAAAAAGAAATCCCTGAATTAATAACATCTGCAGTAAAGAATCAAATGCAGAAACATATGGAGGAAACCCAATGCCCACCCAGAACAAGTGTAGAGGACTCTAACTTGGCTCAAATGCATAAATTAATAGCATCGATAGTAAATAAACAACAGCAGAAAGTTGTAGAGGAAATCAGAGCGCAATTCTTTTCTGAAATAAAAAAGAATTCTCAGAACTCATAGCATATGAAGTAAAGAAGCAACTACAGAAACATAGGGAGGAAACCCAATCTGAAAAAAAAACACTGCAGTGAAAGAATGTATAACTGCTTCTAATGAGATATTGATAACAAAAAATAGAGGACACTAGAAAAATGAAGTATTCCTTGAATGAACAATACAGAAAAGAAATTGATTGCATGAAGCAGAGTCAAAGAGATATAGAGGAAATTAAAATCTCAATCACAAGCTTGCAAAACCGTTTAAGTGAAAATGAAGACAGAGTTTCAGACCTTGAAGACGCTGATGCAGGTAGTGAAAAGGTAAGAAAGGATCTCTTAAAAACAACGAGGATGCAGAAAAGAATAATCCATCACCTGCAAGATGATGCAAGGATGAACAATGTGAGACTAATAGGCATCAACGAGAAAGTAGGAGACAATACAAATGACATTAAAAAATATGGGCAGAAATAATAGCAGAACTTTCCAAATATGAGGAAACAATCTGACATTCAGGTAACTGAAGCATAGAGAATGCCAAGTAACCTCAACCCAATGAAAAACACACCGAGACATGTAATAGTCAACATCCCAGAAATTCAGCACAAGAATAAT
>NW_004524579.1:5270493-5271673 GCF_000260255.1 Octodon degus | reverse complement strand
AGACACTCATAGGCTGATAGTCAAAGGATGGAACAAAATACTACATGTCCCAGCATCTCAGAAAGAAGCAGGGGTAGCAATCCTATTCTCAGACAGTCTAAATTTCAAACCAACAATGATGGAGCAAAATAAAGAAGACCACTATATAGTGGTTAGGGGAAAAATTCAAAAGGAAGAGCTAACACTCATAAATATGTATGCACCAAACACGGGAACACCCAACTATATAAAGCAAATCTTAATGGACATGAAAAATCTAATATGAAATACCACAATTTTAACAGGAGACATTAACACCCCCTTATCTCCAAAAGATAGTTCAACCAGACAAAAACTTAGCAAAGAACTAACAGAACTGAACCAGAGCTTGAAAAAAATGGACTTGGTGGACATATACAGAATGTTCCACCCAAACACAGCTGAATACACATTTTTTCCCAGCTGCACAAGGGTCATTTTCTAAAATAGATCACATACTGGTCCATAGGTCATGCTTAAGTATATGTAAGAAAACAGAAATTATCCTATGTACATTATCTGATCACAGTGCAATGAGACTAGACATAAATGTCAAAAGAAACCAGAAAAAATCCTTAAATACATGGAAATTAAATGACACCCTACTCAGCCACCAATGAGTCACACATGAAATTAAACCAGAAATTCAAAAATTTCTACAATTCATTGAAAATTCAAGCACAACTTATTGTAATTTATGGGATACGATGAAAGCAGTTCTGAGAGGGAAATTCATAGCTGTGAATTCACACATTAGGAAAACAGAACGGGAACAAATAAATACCCTAATGCTGCACCTTCAACACTAGAAAAGATAGGAAGAAATCAGGAAGATTAGAGAAGAAATTAATTCAATTGAGATGAAGAAAACAATTCAAACAATTAAAAAAGCAGAAACCTGGTTCTTTGAAAGATTAAATAAAATTCATAAGCCTCTAGCTAAGCTCATCATAAAGAGGAAAGAAAAAATTCAATTACAAGCAATAAGGAAAGAAAGGGTGTAATAAGCACAGACCCAGTGGAAATTCAGAAGACTAAAAATAGCTACTTTGAGAATCTTTACTCTCACAGAATGAAGACACAAAATAAGTGGACAGATCCCTACAAAGGTACAAAATGCAACAACTGAATCGACAAGATGTAACCACTCTCAATAGTCCAA
>NW_004524579.1:5258266-5269598 GCF_000260255.1 Octodon degus | reverse complement strand
TTACAATAGCACCGAGAAAAGGAAAAACCTTGGAATTAACCTAACTAAAGAAGTCAAAGATCTTTTCAAGGAAAATTACAGTACTCTTAAAAAAGAGATTTTAAAGGATTTCAGAAAATGAAAAGATATCCCTTGCTCCTGGATAGGAAGAACCAACATTGTGAAGATGCCCATACTCCCAAATTTGTTGTACAGATTTAATGCAATCCCTATCAGACTACCACCAACATACCTCACAGAAGTAGAGAAATCATTTCTAAAATTTATGTGGAACCAGAAAAGACCTAAAATAACAAAGGCAATCTTGTGCCATAAAGACAAGACAGGAGGCATAACAATTCCTGACTTGAAATTATACTACAAGGCTACTGTGATAAAATCAGCATAGTACTGGCAATAAAATAGACCTAAGGAGCAATGGAATAGATTAGAAGACACTGAAGCCCCTACGAGCACAGTCATCCACCTTATCTTTGACAAAGCGGCCAAATATACTCACTGGAAGAAAGATAGCCTCTTTAACAAATGGTGCTGGAAAAACTGGCTCTCTACATACTGAAAACGCAAACTTGACCCAGGACTATCATGATGCACTAAACTAAAGTCAAAATGGATTAAAGATCTAAACATTAAAGCAGAGACACTAAATTTCCTGGAAAAGAAAGTAAGAGGAACTCTTGAAGACATAGGGGTAGGCTGAGAGTTCATGAAGAGAAATCAAATTGCACGGGAAATCGTTGAAAGAATTAACAACTGGGACCTGCTCTTACTGAAAAGTTTTTTCACGTCAAAAGAAATTACCAACAAAGTGAAAAGGCAACCCACAAATTTGGAAAAAATCATGACAAATAAGTACTCAGACAAAAGTCTGCTCTCTAGAATTTATAAAGAACTAAAAAACACTAGGGCCCCAAAATTTAAAGACCTAATCCAGAAATGGGCATCCGAGATGAGCACACGCTTCTCAGAGGAAGAAATTAAAGAAGTGAATAAGTATATGAAAGAATACTCCCCATCACTAGCCTTCCACAAAATGCAAATTAAAAACAACATTGAGATATCATCTCACCCCAGAAAGAATGGCTATCATAAAGAAATCACCCAACAACAAATGTTATAGAGGCTGTGGGGAAAGAGGAATCCTTCTCCACTGCTGGTGGGAATGTAGAGTGGTGCAACCATTATGAAAATCAGTATTGAGACTCCTTAGAAAAGTTGGACTAGAAATCCCATTTAAACCAGCTATTCCTCTACTGGGAATTTTCCCGGAGGATCTGAAATCATCATATCATAGGGATGTTTGTGTGCCTATGTTTATAGCAGCACAATTTGTGATAGCCAAATCTTGGAAACAACCAAGATGTCCAACACCTGAGGAATGGTTGAAGAAGATTTGGCATTTTTACACAGTGGAATATTATTCAGCTGTTAAGAATGACAAACTCAAAGCTTTTATATTGAAGTGGATGCCACTTCAACATATACTCATAGGTGAAATAAACCAGGCACACATGTATAAATATCATATAGTTTCCCAAGTATAAGATCTCAAAAGAAGAAATACAAATAGAAATATATAATACAAGTAAAATGGAAGCAGGATCTCGAGGACTAACTAATCAAGATAGGGAAAAGCGAAGAGTTAGGAAACATGACAATGTCAAGACATACCATTATGTATAGAATATGGGCAAGGTAATGATCCTGAGAATCTCCAGAAGATTTTTTTAATCTAGCAGTTAATTGGAAATATTCTCACTCTGACTAACTATATATACTGATACCTGTGAAGTATGCAACTACACTGCAGATGATAGTCTGTAATAGTAGTTTCATCCTTGCCGTGCCTGTCATTCTGGTCTTCTAAATATGGGCTGCTTGTCATGACATGCTGGTTGCTGCTATGAAGTCTCTCAGGTAAATGGTTGGGGGTGGTGAATGAAAGCAAGAGACAGGAAAAGGAATATTGTGGGACTGTCCTACTTCAAGATTGTATATGGTGAGATTTTTGGACTTACGTGTAAACATAAGAAGTATATAATTCTCTATGACTATTTTAAAAATATATTCTTATTTTTAAATGTTTTTTTTATCATATTCTGTAGGGACTTAAAGTTCAAGATATCAATACTTGAGGAAAAATGCCTGTTCCATATTATGCCTAAGATGTTTGATATGCAGACAGGTAGTGAGGTTAAGCTTACAGCCTAATTTGTACGGTAATAACAATAAGCTTGTCTTCTGGATGGTTAACAACCTAAGTTTGCAGACCAAAGTTAGAGAAAAAGGAGGACTGCAAGGAAAGCCAACATTTTGGCCCTAGCCTTCTAAGGTCGGTTGAGACTCAGGACATATGAGAACTTGTACTGTAATGTCATGTAACTTGGCAGTGTCCCAAATTTTCTGATCAAGGAGATTATGGGGCCAAAGAGAAAAGTGGTCGATGATGTAGACTGTGCCTAAGGGCAATCACATGGAGAGAAAACATTCTCTGAGGCTTTCACAGACAGCACATTTGCCAAGCAATGGCTGTGACTCATCCACATGGCTGACACTGACAAACATTCTACAATCTGAGGTACAGGATCTCAGGATAAGTCCTGAGGGAATTTCACTGACCTTATCAGACCTAAAAGATACCACTCTTGTTGCATAGGTCCTACTTTACCTTGTTCTTAACCATCCAGCAGAAAAGTATAAAAATGAAATATAAGAAGTAAAACCATGCTGTTATGCTGAGCTGTAGGGGACTCAGGTCAACAATTTCTGACATTGCCAGTCAAGCGGAAGACCCAATACTATTATGGGCTACTGGACTCTTTCAGAATATTTTGCCGAGTTTGCACACCTATAATATTAAAATAACGGAACTTAACCAAAAAAAGGGCATATAGATGTATGTCCATTTTTTATCTGTGCATTCAAATTGGTTAGGATAGATATATACTTACATTCTCTTAATGAATAGAGTGATTTGTTCTAATGGTGTTTGTAAATAGGATATCATGTCCGCATCTTGTACAGCAATTAACCACTAGGAAGAATGTATGCAATGTGTTAATTATTGAAACTGTCCTACCAATTTGATTTGAAACTGTCTCATTGCTATTTGTTTGTGAATAAAATTATGGAAAAATTAAAAAAATATTTTAAAAAATAATTAAAGGAGTAGTGATATCAGACATACCTGTCTTGTTCCTCATTTTAGTGTAACTTTCTTTTTTTCACCATGTAGTATGATCGTGGCTGTTCATTTGAGATTGAGATGAAAACCATCTATTCTGATGTTCTGTAATGTTCTTATTCTGAATGAATATTGGGATTTGTCAAAAGCTTTTTCTGTATCGATTGAGAAGATCATGTGATTTCTTTTCCTTTTCCTTTTTGAAATAGTGTATTCCATTAATTGATTTGCATGTGTTGAACCATCTCTGCATTTTTGGGATGAAACCCTCTGCGTCATGGTGTATAATCTTGAATTTCTATATTCTGTTTGCTAGAATTTTATTGAGGAATTTACATCTATGTTCATTAGAATGATTGGCCTATATTTCTCATTTTGATTGAGTCCTTCTGGAAATCCTTCTGGAAATAATCCTTTTTGGATTATTTCTTTATAGTTTTGATATCAAGGTAATACTTGCCTACAGGAATCATTTAGGGAGTATAGCTTCCCTTCCAATTTCATTAAAGAGTGTGAGGAGTACTGGCAAAATCTCCTCAGAATTTCTTGGAGAACTTAATAGTGAACCTACCAGGACCTTGACTTTTTCTTGGTAAGTTTTAATTATATTTTGAAATCTATTGATTGATAATACTTCATTCAGAATTGTTATATCTTTTTGATTCATCTTTCATAATTCATATATATATAGGAATATTTCCTTCTATTTCTCATCCTTTCAGATCAAGTTTTTTGAAGCAGTATTGATGGTCCTTTGAATTTCCACATGCAGATCCTATTTTAGATGCTGATGAAATTATGATGGACAAAACAAAAACATTTATATATATTATCTTATATGTAACTATGGAAAATCAGTAAGAATTCAATGCATATTGAGAAGGGTCACTTGTAAAACAGTATGTTAAGTTATAATAATTCATAGTTTGCTATTTGATAGTGTTTTGGGTAGAGACTTCTCTAATGAGATAATTTTTTTCAGAAGATTTTAAGGTGAACCAGCTGACACTTCATTGGTGAATGCTCAAAGCAAGGGGGGTACTCTGAAAGGAGCTGAAATTTGGGGATGATTTTATTTGAATTGGACCAAACCCAACTCAGTAAATGTGATTGTCTATATAAACTGATATTACAGCCCTCCATACACAACAAGTTGATAAATTAACTCATAACTCATAACATTTGCAAATGAAATTATAGCAAAGAATTATATGCAGAGTTAGACTATAATTCACCAAAGCTTTAGACATTTGTAATAATAGGAGGTCCTGGGCACAACTGTGGAAGTAAATGGTAATAAATCATTTTTGTAAAATACTTTCTTATTTTC
This sequence comes from Octodon degus, assembly GCF_000260255.1. Lineage (NCBI taxonomy): Eukaryota > Metazoa > Chordata > Mammalia > Rodentia > Octodontidae > Octodon > Octodon degus. Next base: position 5,265,084 of record NW_004524579.1, on the reverse strand, counting down.
TAAAATAACCACAATAGCATTGGGAAAATATTTTTCTGCGTTCTTGCTGCCTCCTTTAAAGATTTTCCACATGCACATTGTTTTTTTTTTGTGGCATTTCTTCCGTGAATTTTGGGGAAAATACTCTAATCACATCATTCACCACACTATTCTTAATTTTATAGGTATATATTAATTATTTTACAGATTTATACATTTTCATCAACATTTTGAATTATTATCACAAGTCATTTACTTTTATTCTTAGCAAGCAGAGTAATATTATATCAAAAATGTCATTCCTAAATTGCTATTGACAGAACTGAAGCTCAAGTGAGTTGTTTAAATTAAGGATGACAGAATTATATCTGGGATATTGACCTCAGTAATCAGATCTTAGGGCTATATTATCCCATACATTTACATATGTTTCTATTACTGTATTCAGTGAAAATAAATGTTTTGTTCAATATATTAACTGAAGCTTTACATAATTATTGCTATTTATGATATCAATAGAGATATAATTTGCATAACAATCTAGTTTCAACTATAGATGTTATGATACAATATGTTATGTGAGTCTCAAACAATTTAATGATAGTTACCAAGACACTAAATTACCAATTATACAAATTAATGTTCTGAAATGAAACTGAGAAAAGTCTCACAGCAATTAAATAGTACAATAGTAAGGGTGTTACATTTTCAGAACTTTGGTTTATGAGTCTCATCTGATCAAAGCATCTATATTATATAAAAGATATGAATCATATTATGAAAATAAAATTTAATTTTCACTTCTTATCCAGATATTTTATATAAGTTTAACTATGCATTCTTGGATCATAAGTTTAAAGCTTATGTAAAATTTTAGGAAGTCTAAGCATGTCCAAGACAACATATTTTCCTTGGCAGCCTAGTTTCTTCTAGTTTCAAAGGCATTTGTGTGACATGTCCTTACCTAGAATTACTTAGATTGACATAATTGGACTGAAATGTGGTTATTATCCTAATCTTAGGACTTATTTTAGTTTCAGAACAATATGTAAAAACATAAGATAATTAACACAATTCTTAAAAATTAAACTCTTTCTTGATTATTCTAGGTATGAATAAATAAATATCACTAAATCCTGTTCTGGTCCCAGTGCACATTTTTGAATTTTTGATATTCACAAATATTGAATGCAAAACTTTCTTTCTTTCTTTCTTTCTTTCTTTCTTTCTTTCTTTCTTTCTTTCTTTCTTTCTTTCTGATATTCTAGGGAGGGATCTGCAGGGTGTTCAGGGTCTTACTATTAGATCGGACTTGTAGTGAGCTGCCTCTTTACAGCCTCCCAAGAGCTGGTATTACAGGTGCGTGCCATCACATCCAGTCTCAATTGCCATTTCCGCATGCCCTGGGGCCAGAGCTGGGACAGCAGGCCCAGGAATTCAACCTTGGCCCTTGTACCTGCTTGCAGGTGCTTTAATCAGCTGAGATATTTGGCTGGCCCAAGTGCAAAACTTTCAGAGGTACCTTTTCTATCCTATCTCCCAAACAGACCAAAAATGTAAGTGAGTATAATGTATGAAGATGACTAAAATGAAATAATAATTTGCAATGAGGTTTCAGATTTCTCAGCATCACTATGATACTTCACTATCCACTGACATATTTGCTTATAAACATATTTATATTACAATCATGTTGGTGCAAGTTATTTTCTTGGATAAAATTAAAATAGTGGAAAGATTATTTTCACTCTTTCGGCAAAATGAAAAATAAATATTGCACTAGTTAACAAATAATTGTTCAACTCTGAAAGAATTTAGGACAAAGAGTTCTCACCTATGTTGTTTTAAATTCCAACAACACTCTCCAACTGTTTTTCTGCTAATATTCTTAATTTGCCATAAAATGATATAGGTTATACCTGAGATGATCTTCTCTTATGTTTGTATATTTCCCTTAGCAGAAAAATAATGTAGATTATGACAAGCTACAGAATCATTTAGGGCTGAATAAACACTAAACTATGTATAGCAAGTGAGATGGTTCAACAATTAAGAAGATGAATTAGCTGTACATCTACCTAGGACAGTGTAGAAATGATGCTGAGCAAAGATGGCACAAATGTTGATTCCACTACCATGCCAACAGTTTGTGTAAAAAGCAAGAGCGTTACTGAAGTCTGACAGACAGGAAGACAGGAGTACCCTAATTTGACTTACTGTCTATGTAGTAAGCAAGGATTTTAAAGGTTTTAGGCAGTTAAAGGTCTTATAATGAACTGCGTCTTGCTTGCCCAAGCAGCTGTGTCCTTTTTGGTTTTCGCTATTAGAGCCCTATGTCATAATATTATGGTCAACAACCACTGCTCTTCACTGTAGTCACATGACTCCTGGTGCTAAACCTGAGGTTCTGTCGTAGTCATCCAGTTCTATACAAACCAGGCAACTTATTAGGTCAGATTTTAAAGTGTCTCTAAGGATACTATACTGAGAAAAAATTTTGAACTTTGGTTAAAAATGAGGAAGTTATTAAAAATGCCTGATGAGACATTGTGGTTTATAGAATAATACTTGGTTTCAGGAGAAGCAGGATGTCAGCTGCCAGTTGATGGAGGAACATAGAAAACCAAAATGTCCTGTTTCCTACTGTTCACATTATTTGGTTTTAAACACTGATTCAGTTGTGTACTCCCCCAGCATCTTCACTCAGTGTTCTGTCACATCAAAATGTTGTCTTAAAGAGGTTTAAGATGAACTATGAAAAAGGATATGCGTACAATGCGCCTTTCTACCCTTCCATATCTGCTTCTGTTATGTATCTAAAATCAGAAGAAGGTTACCCATGAGTATCTGAAGCAATATGCCTTTCACAAATTTTCACCAACAACTACAGTAGGATTTGAAAAAAAATAATTCAGAACCATAAAATGTAGGCATTTACTTGAATTTATCTTGTAGACATTTATATCTTATGTTAAAATTTCTAGAGATCTGGAAACAATATAACCAAAAGGACACTCTAAAAATCATCTACCAAACATAATACTGCTTTTTAAAATATTTATTTATTTATTTATTTATTTATTTATTTATTTATTTATTTATTTTGGTGGAATCAGGGATCGAACTCAGGCCCTTGCACTTGCCAGGGAAGCACTTATTCCACTGAGCCATCTCCCCAGCCAATACTGTTTATTTTTATGCAGCTTTAAGTTGTAAGCTCAATTTTACCATCCAATACTGCATTCCAATTGAATAAATGTCATGTGTTGCATGTGCATAATAAAATCTATCTCATAGTATGTTGCTAAGATGAAATATTTTACCATAGTTTCTGTATAGGAAAGTTCCAGTGAATACATGTGCACACACGGATCCATGCACACACATGTGAATGTTCACATCTATCTATACACTTGTTATAATTACTAGGGCTGTTTCTGTCACTGCTACAAGCGGTGCAGTGATATTGCCTGATTTAAATTTCTAGCTGCATGTTTTATTAATCACTACTTCATAGAAAATTTTCTGTTTTCATTTTCATAGCATTGTTAATGCATCAATGCTGATCCACACCACCGGACATTAATTGCCATCTTTATTTTACTGTTGATAAAATTGAGGATCAGAAAAATAACTTACACATAAATATGTTATCTCACTAAATAAGGTAAAATTTTCTGAAGGCAATTGCTTTCTCTATGTTATTTTTCATTTTGCATTGCAATTGATGTCATTCTGAGGATGCCAAAAGAATTCAAAATCATGTATAAAGACTAATACAGAGAAATATTAACAACTGAGCCTTGTTATGCTTTGATCACTATGCCTGAGGATTTTATGGTCACTACATTTAATCCCTTTAACTATTATTGAAGCAATTACTTTTAGTCACATTTTGAAGATGAGGAAACTGACCTCAAGTAATCAATTCCAAGCTTAAAAACCTATCATTCTAGCATAGCTCTGTTTGAACACATTTTATTTTTATCCCACATTCATTTTTCTTCCAACACATGATTGAAAAACCTGTCTCACTGGGTGAATGAACCTGAAGAACCTGTTTCAAAGGATTCAAGCGTTAGTATGCTTACAGCAATTCTTTAAATATTTATCATAAAATAAGAATCAACATCATAGAAAATAAGAAAGTTATTTGATAATTATTTGGTAATTTATTCTTTATATTCTGAAGAATCAGCAAATCTTGAAGTCAGAGAAAAATACAGTCTTTAAATCCAGTGCAGCAGTGTCCTTTGAAAGAGCTGTTTTGTAAGAGAGGTTTAAGTTTAAACATAAATCATGGCTAACTATGTTTAGCTTATTGGACCAACTGTTTCAAGTAGAGAAATAATCATTATTCAAAAGTAAAATACAGAGGCTAAGTCAAAATATCTATCAGAATTATAATGACCTTTCTCATTTAAACCTGTTTTTAATTAATCTGTGAGAAAATAGAGCTAACCTGCAAATACGCTTTATGTAAACATATTGGATAATAGTAAAAAGCAAAGTAGTTTACTATTTCAAGTATATTAGAATTCTAGTTTTTATGTTAAATAATTTGCCATGTCATAAAACACTACTACATAAGGAAAGGTGAGTATATTTCAAATATTTTATTCATTTTAATGAGAGAAAAAAGATAAAATACAATATGGCAATGAAACAGTTTCAAAACAGGTTAGTAGGACAGTTACAATAATTGTCTTTGTAGTAGTTATCCAGAGGACAATATGAAGACATGATATCATCTCTAAAGAATATTAGTATAAACCTTTCTTCTCATTGAACTAAGAGAAAGTAGCTGTATATCTATCCGAACTATTATATATATATATATTTTTTCAAACAAAATGGATCTTTATTTATATCCCTGTTTTTGTTTTGTGTTGTCAGAGAAGGGAGTTCCATTGTTGTTAGTGAAGCTATATTTGGAGAAGTCTTTAAAGGACTTTTTCATACCTGATGGCAGTCTGAATATTGTAGGTACTTCAATTTAACAAAATAACCCAATAAAGTCCAATAGTCCATAATAGTAGTGAGTTATCAGCACAACAGGCAACTGTCCAAAGTTGTTGAATAGAGCCTTTTACAGCTCAGCCTATTAATATAGCTTTACTTTTTATACATTATGGTTACTCTTTTCTGCTGGATGGTTAAGACCAAGGTAAAGCAAGACCTATATAGCTAAAAATGTAACATTTTCTATATGATAAGGTCAGTCAAATCCCCTCAGGATTTAACCTGGAACCACACACAGCACCTTGTGGAATCCTGTCAGTGTCAGCCATGTGGATGAGTCACGGCCATTGCTTGACCAGTTTGCCCTCTGTGAAAGCCTGAGAGGACTTTTTCTCTCTAAGTAACTCTCTTTAAGTATACTGTATACATTGTCAATCACTTTTTTCTGTGGCTCCATAATCCCCTTGATGAGAAAATTTGGGACACTACTTAGAGGATGTCACAGCAGAGGTTCTCTTATGCCCTGAGTCCTCACTAACCTTGAAGGGCTAGGGCCAAAGTATTGGCTATCTTTTTAGCCCATCTATCAGTCAAATTTTTGGTGTGCAAACTTTAGTTTTTAAACATTCAGAAGAGAAGCTTACTGATATTGTCATCCCATAACAGAGGCCATTAACTTAACATCTCTGTCTGTCTAAATATCACATACTTTAGACACAAAACAGAGCTGATATTTTCCAACAAGCATGGATATCCTAAAATTTAAAACCGTATAGAATGTTAAGAAACAATTACACAATTTTTACACAGATAATTAGAAATCAAGCCATATACAACATGGTAGAAGTACAACCAGGCTACATTTTGTTTTTCTTCTCCTTCATTTACTTTTATTATCTTTTTAAACAAACATTTACTTTAAAGAGAATATAGCAATAATCGATATAACATTAGAAGCAGCATGCATTTAGAAGACCAAAGTGACAGGTATTTTAAGCATGGATTTAGTATTGCAAATTGCTGTCCGCAATGCAGTTGATTAGTTCACAGACATCAGAATATAGTAAGTCAGAGTGAGAGTTCTACCCATTAACAAAAGCCTGACAGAAATCTAATTTTTTTAGGACCACTGCTTTAACTATCTTGTCTATATAAATGTATGGTTTTGCCCTACCATATTTCCTGACTTTTCTCCTTTCTCTCTCTTCATTGTTTATCCTTAAATTCTCAGTTTCCATTTAATTGTGTTCTACCTTTCAATTTTATTTCCTCTTTTGAGTTCTTACACTACAGAGACAATATGTTATTTACACATATATGTCTGGTTTATTTCACTTACGAGTATAACTTCAAGTTGCATCCACTTATGCACAAAGGTTTCAAGTTTACTGTTCTTTATAGCTGAGCAATACTCCATTGTATAAAAACACCATATCATTTTCATCCATTCCTCTGGTGATGGGCATCTTGGTTGTCTCCAAGATTTGGCTATCACAAATTGTGCTGCTATAAACATAGATGCACATATATCACTATGATATGATGTTTTTAGTTCTTTTGGGAAAATTCACAGAAGGGTGATAGATTGAAAATGTCCCATTGCAGCTGAAAAGAATGTGTATTCCAATGTATTTGGGTGGAACACTCTGTATATGTCCACAAAGTCCATTTGTTCCAAGCTTTGGTTCAGTTCTGCTACTTCTTTACTGATTTCTTGTCTGCTTGACCTATCTTTTTGGCATAAGGGGGTGCTAAGGTTTCCTGTTAGGGTTGTGGTATTGGATAACAGATTTTTCATGTCCATTAATATTTCTTAATAGTTGGGTGTTCCCATGTTTGGTGCACACATATTTATGATTGTTGCCTCTTCCTTTTGT
>NW_004524579.1:5235782-5257761 GCF_000260255.1 Octodon degus | reverse complement strand
TGAAATTAAAGAGAGTTTTGTAGGGTATATCAGTCTGGGTTGGAATTTGTTTTCTTGTAAGACTTATAGTACTTTTTTCTATGCTCTTCTTGACTTGATGATTTTTGAAGAGAAATCTGCTGTTATTCTGATGGATTTTCCTTTATATGTGATATATTTCTCCTCTCTAGTGGCTTGTAGTATATTGTTTTTATGCTGAATTTCTGAGATCTTGATTATTATATGTCTGGGTGTGTTTTTAATTGTGTTGATGTTATTTGGAGTTCTATATGCTTCAGTTACCTAAATGTCAGATTGTTTCCCCGTATTTGGGAAGATTTCTGCTATTACTTCTGCCCCTATTCTTTTTATATCATTTGCATTGACTCCTTTCTCATTGATGCCTACACATCTTAATGTTGTTCATCTTTGATTTGTCTTGAAGATGTTGAATTATTTTTTTTTCCTACATCCTAGTTGTTTTTAAGAGATCTTCTCTTACCTTTTCACTAGCTGCAATGGTGTCTTCATGGTCTGAAAGTCTATCTTTATTTTCATTCAAACAATTTTGCCAGCTTGTGATTGAAGTTTTAATTTCCTGTATAGCTCTTTGAATCTGCTTCATGCATCTTATTTCTTTCCTATATTGCTCATTCAAAGATTCCATTATATTTCTATTCTCCTCTATTGTTTTATCAATACCTTTAGAAACACTTAGTCATTTTTTTCATTACAGTTATTTCTTTTTTACTTCAGAGATTAACTCTGATCTGATTTCCTCTATAAGTTTCTGCAGTAGTTTCTTTACTTCAGACACTATTATTTCAGAGATTTCAGGTGTGTGATTTACAATTTCTTCTATACTAGTGTCTCCTGCATTTGTCATCTCTGGGGTCAGGCTCTCAGAAAGCATTTTGCTCCTTCTCTTTCTCATTTTATATACAGCTCTCCTCTGTAGAGCTTTGGGGCAGCTATTGCCTCCACACCTAGTGATATTCTTACCCAAGAGAGATTGTGTGGTTAAGGCAGTTACAGTTTTGTATTTATAGAACTACAATTAGGAACACTAAAAATGAGTAGTGATATTTTGTAGTTGACAGATTATTATGACTAATGGGTTTGTATTTTAGACCATAAGAACAAACATTATGTCTGTGTAGCCAAGAAGATCTTAAACTAGGAGTTGGTGTTTAAGTTAGCTTCCCTAACTGTCTAATCACCTCCCCTTTGTCATACATGGGTTCTTCCAGACAGACAACTTCACCCCAGTTAACTGTTTCCACCCTCTCAATCAAGAGACAAAAAGAAAGGATGGTCTCCTAGATCTGGGTCTAGCAAAATGTCTCAGATTAGCAGATCCAGATCTACGAAGTTTGAACTCATCCAGGTGGGCCTGGTTTGGGTCTGGCTGAAGTCTCAACTTCTTCCTGCTGCAGCCCATGGAAGAGAACCCACTGTGCTCCTCTGGCAAGATGTTTAGCTCCTGGATTAGCTGGGTTGGTCTGGCCCCTACCCTCTCTGCTGGCAGTTCTGCTGCGATGTTCCACACCAGACCTGTCTGATGGAGGAAGTTCCTGTGAGTGCGTGGATAGTCCCCCACACATGCTGGGCCTGGGCTCTGCCTGGAAAGGGATCCAGCAATGGTGGAAGATCTCAATTTTATTTTTTAAAAGAGTGATAAGGTAAAAAAGTTATTCTGAAAGGAATTGTATGTTATGATTCTCAGGGAACAATTACAACTTTTAAGTAGTTGGGCATGGTAGGACACATCTGCAATCTCAGAGCTGAGGCAGAGGGTCACTGTTCAGGCTGGCACTGAGGCTGCTTTAAGCCTCTTAAAAATGCATCAAAGTGATCGGATCTCCATTAATAGTGTCAAATGCCAGCCTGAACTACATAGTGAGATCCTGTCTCACTACATAAATAAATAAAATTGATATGATAAACTATAAAAATGCTACTGCAAATATCAAAATTGTAAAAATGTGGAAGTTATGCATATTATATATTTAATATATATGTATGCAATTCTAACATATTTAGTACAGGGACTACAGGCTCTCACTACACAGATCGGACTCATGGTGATCCTCCTGTTTTCAGCCTCCCAAGCACTGGGATTACAGGTGTGCGCCACCACTCCTAGTCTCAGTCTCTATCTCAGTGTGCCTTGGGGGCAGGGCTGGTATGGCACACCAGGGATCCAACCCAGGTCCCTGTGTCTGCCTAAGCAGGTGCTTTAATCTGCTGAGCTAACTGGCCCATCCTGTGTGTAATTCTAAATAACAAATTAAATTGCATAAGGGAACTCTTATGAAGACAATCGAGATGGACACACACACACACACACACACACACACATGCACAAACATTCACAGTTGCATCACTTTAATTGAAATACAAATGAACAAAGAAAACATTCAGGATGATGATCATAAGGCATTTACTAAATAGGTAGAGGACACTAAGCAAACTGAGGAGTCTCACAAAAATATTCATATATATTAATTTATACTCAGTACAATACAAATAAATGAGACTTGTATTTTTTAATGACTCATAATCTAGTACACTATCTTATGGCAAGCAACAAAAACTGAATTATTCCTTCACTTATCTATGGATGTAAATTATATATAATATATAATGTATATACAATATATGTATATTACATATATACACATTATAATATATTAAAATGGCATTCACTATAGAGGACCACCTGGGTGATTCTCCCTGCAGGAGGAGCAATTGTCTGTACGTTGGCTGAACCTGGCCCTAGTTCATGCTTTGATGTGTGCAGCACTGGCTAGCACTTTTCCTTATCCCTTCAATTGGCTTCAAGCAGTGCAAATTCATCCAGCTGAGGGCTGCTGTGTAGCCTTTGAAGCAAAGATGACAGGGCAGTGTTTCCCTGGCTCCTGAAGCTCCCCTATAAAACATGTGTGAGGCTGGGTGAGACAGGGTGAGAGCTGAGCTCCACACTGGCAGCTGGGATGGAGCCTTCACGTAAGAGGCTATCACTTCCCGGGACACAAAGGATTACACACCAGATCTGAAGCACTGGCCCCAGAACATCACATCTACCTCATTTGTGTTGTACATGTCACTCTTTCAGCATATCTTTCTCTTTGCATATTGCAGAGTTGACTTTAGGCCTCCTGCCTCGCCCACCTCTTTGACTCACCTACTTCCTGTCACTCACACAGTCATTCATCCTCAAGCCACTCCTTTCTCTATAAATTAACAAACACTTCTATGGGCCTGATTGAGTCTTTTGTTTAGTTAGTCACCATTCTAGCCAGACACAGGACCCCTTTGATTTCCCACCATTTAGGGGATATTATTATGTTTTTATTGATGCTGTAGGTTGTACTGGGAGATTGGACTTACCTTGATGGACTCCAATATCTTTTCCATGGAGTACAAATATAAACTTCCTGGTCCATGACAAGGGCCAGGAAGAGCTTGCTATAATTCATTAATACTTTGTATAACTATAAAAGACAAAAGATATGTTATGAGGTACTACATTACGTTTGACACTATTAATAGAAATCCAATCATTTTGATGCATTTTAAGAGGTTTAAAGCAACTTAAAAGTTATCAGTCCTCAAAAAATTGACAAGCCAATTGATTCACTCTAACTCCTGTTTTAAGAAGTTAAAAAAATTTAAGAATTTATAGAGCCATTAACAACTAAAGATATTAGTGGCTAGAATCTGAAGATTCTACCCCGTAGAACAAAAGAATCGTCATTCATGTGACTAACTGAAAGACCTAGAAGAGGGAAATCAGTTGGATTAGCCTGATGAGTCCTATGTATGATAATTTGTATTGAAGTAGTCTGAAGATTTGAATGAAGAAGAGGTAGAATGTGGAGAGAGAAATAGAAATGGTGATGCAGCATCAAGTCAAGAGACAGTGGATCCTAGCTGGCATAGGAAGTAAGAGTCTCTGATAAAGAAAACAGAAGGTCTATATCCTAGCAGGAACCTGATTTTATCTTTTTTCTTTTTTTGAGGCTATTAGCAGAATATATTTATTGAGGCAAGGAAAGCTCCTGCCCGAGAAATGGACAGGAGGGGGTCCTGATCAGGCTGTCCCTTGATTTTTATCTTAATCAATCTGAATTCTGATTTCTTGCCACCAGAACTGTTATATATTGAATATGTCATTTTGGGCCTCTAAACATATGATAATTAGTTACTACAGCCTTAGAAATCCAGTGAGAGTCTACTCTTTTCAGTTGTGCTTCTGATCTTAGTCAGGCTGTTCCCTGCAATTAGCACATCTTTACTCTCCATCTTTTTTCCTTCTCTGTACAAATACTACCACTATGCAAGCACCACTGGAAATAATAAATTATGGTTTGTTGTAGTTTGTGATTATTTGTCCCCACTAAGCCTCATGAAGTCATGGGGCAGACTTCTAGAGCTTGTGATTAAATCATGATCTACTGGGAGTATGGGTGTGACTGCTTCTGGGATTATGAGTAGGAGAGCTATTGGGATTGTGAGCTTGATGCTGGGGAGGATAGCCTGAATGCAAGGTAAGGAAGACATGTTTGCTCTCTGCTGCTGTTGCCGCCACTGCTCTGACCATTTGTCCTTGCTGTTTTGCTGTTTTCCACCACCATGAATAGTTACCCTCTGCCACGTGCCATGCTTCCTTGACGCCAGCTGAATACGGACAGAAATCTCCACAAACTGTGAGCAAAATAAATCTGTCCTTCCTTATTTTTAGGTGTAGGGTGTTTGTCCCATCAGTGAAAGAAAAGTGACTGAGACATAGTTCAAGTTTTTTGAATATTCACTGTATGGAAGATACTGTTCTAGGATGTTTAGAATTTTATTTAACTTAAAATCAATTTCATTTATACTGTATCATGTTCTATTTTAATAATGCAAAGTCATAGGGCTCAAATGATAATGTGACTAATAAATATTTAATGTGTATATGTTGTGGAGCTAGATTGGAACTCAGGTGAGCTTGTTCAACTATCCACTATTTCCAAAGGATCTAACCACACTAACTTGGAATATAAAATGTAAATTAGCTGATTGCTTGTTCATGTGCTTTTTCTTTGCTCTAATTTCCCTTTCAATGTTTTCTGTTTACATTTACTATAAATATGTTGCCCACTTCCCTATTGTTCATATATCCTAGTACATGATTTTAATTAAGAAATACACTTTCAAAACTTTTTTATTCAATTAATTTTATTGAGAAAGAAACAATGAGACAGTTCCAAAACAGGTTAGTAGGACAGTTACAATAATTAACACATTGCATATTATTGTCTTCATAGTAGTTATTCATAGTATAAGATGCAGACATGATATCTTGTCTAAGCATTATTAGTTCAAAACTTTCTTCTCATTGAACTAAGAGAAAGCAGCTGTATATCTATCCTAACAACTTTGTATATACAGATATATATATATATATTTTTTTTTTCTTTTTTTTTTCACTACAAAATGTCCCTTCATTTATATCGCCCTTTTTGGTTTGGTTTTGTCAGAGATGGATATTCCATTACCATTCAAAAGTTTCTAAATAGAAAAATAAAAATGTGTGGTGATTAAAAATACAATGCTCCAAGTTTTATTGAATTGCCTCTTTCCAAGGTAAAATGCCCTCTTTCCTTGGGCACATAGATTAATGGGGGTTATTATGATGCAAAGTAAGAAACATATCCTGAATGATCAGGAAGACTTGAATCTTCTGGAAAAACTGACCATGAAGTGTCAAGTATTACTGTAAGCACAACATTTGGACTAGATCACCTAAATGAGAGATTTCAGAATGACATCTGTCTAGATCCTCTTTCAAGAACTGTTCTTATGTGGACTCTTCGCCACATTCACACGCTTGGCACAGCCCTTGTGAAGAACAGGCTTTTGTCAGAGGCAGACACTCCTATGAGTGCTAGAGCCAGACTTCCCAGACAGGCTGCCTCCAGCCCCCCGCTAAGTCATCAGCCAGCTCAGGGATATAGGTGTCTCCTTAAAAGTGCAGCTGAACACAGAAATAATGAACTACATTTTTGAAAGATTCAAGGTGATAGGTTGGATTTGAGGAAGCCAAAAGGTATCTAGAGAGATCAGAGCCAGAGACATACAAACATGGCAGACTATAGTTCCAGAGAGAGGAAGAAAGAATTTGAGGGGCTGTTAAGAAAAGAGTTGTGATTGAAACATAGAATATGAAAGAAAAGTGACAGCAGATAAGAAGAAAACCTCCCAGGCAGATCATCTCTGCCCTTTATGCCAGAGTAAACTACTTGATTTGACTTTTGTCTCAATAACATGGAAATTATTGAACTGAAAATGGTGTGACAAAATGAGATGTAAAAGGATATTTTCATTCTTTTTGCAGATAGGCAATAGTCACATAAGAATAAACACTTTTAGGGGACCAGCCAAGAGAGTATTATACCAGCTCTGTTAAGAAAAGTGAAGAAATCATGAGAAATGTTTTTATCTGTGTTTACTTGAAAAAGTAGTGATGTATTTTCTATTCAATTCAATGTGCAATATAAAGGGATAGAAAATGAGCAGTTAGCCAAAAGGGTTAACTTTGAAAAACCAAATAAATTACATCTTTAATAAGAAATAGTGGGACTGAGGAGATGGCTCAGTGGAATAAGCACATCCCTGGCAAACACGAGGGCCTGAGTTCAATCCCCAGTTCAGCAGGGGAAAAAAAAAAAAAAAAAAAAGGAAGAAAAAGAAAGAAAGAAAAAAAGAAATATCAAGGCCTGACCAGATAGTTCAGCAGATTAAAGCACATGCTTATGCCTACACAGAGACTGGGGTTTGATGCCCGGAGTGCCATGCCCAGATATATATATATATATATATATAGATAGATAGATAGATAGATAGATAGATAGATAGATAGATATAGATATAGATATAGATATAGATATAGATATAGATATATAGATATATAGATAATAGATATATAGATATATAGATATAGATATATGCATATGCAAAACAGTTAGGATATACAGCTACTTTCTCTTAGTTCAATGAGAAGAAAGATCTCTACTAATAGTGTTGACAGATATCATGTCTGCATCTTGTACTATTAATAACTACTACAAAAACAGCAATACGCAATGCATTAGTTAGTATAAATGTCCAAATAACCTGTTTTGAAACTGTCCCATTGCTATTTTCTCTCAATAAAATTAATTAAAAAATAAAATATAGTTTTCTTCTTAGACTTAGGATGAAAATATATTATGTATTGTTTGTCAAGTGTAGCCTCTAGTGGAGCAGTCATAAGAGAAATAGACTCTGTGTGTGATGGATAGTCACAGTAAGAATTAATGGCAGCAGTCATATCAGATTATGAATTTAAAACCCAACTAAAATTCAATAATATAAGCAACATTTAAATCATAAAATCCTTTGCATTTTCTCTCATAACATATTACTTTACATTTTCTTATTTGTAGCTTTTTTTAAAAAGTGCACGCCATCTATTTTATTTTTATTTGATAAGTAATTGCCTAAATTTAGCAGGAATTTGCACTATTCCTTTACGTATTGGACACATATAGACACTAGGCCTGGGGATATATCTCAGTGGCATAAACACCTACTTGGCAAGTGTGATGTCCTGAGTTCAATTCCTGGTGCCACCAAAAAAAAAAAAAAAAAAAGAAAAAGAAAAAAAAGTAGATATTAGCATTATTTAGTATTAATGTATAATTCAATATTATGTTCTAGTTTTATAAAAACCATAGCAGAGGGCTAGTGAAATAGCTCATCACACTAAGCAATTGCTTAGGCAGGCGTAGGGATGGGTGATCTCTTATAGACCATGCCACATGCCATACTGGCCCCGCCCTGGGCCCAGTGAGCCGGCCACTGACCATGGACCAGGCCTATAACCCCAGTGCTGCGGAGGCTGAAAACAGGAGGATCACTGCAAGTCAGAGCTGCATAGTGAGACGCTGTACCAAACACATAAAATTTTTTTAAAAATTAAAAATTTAAAAAACAGCAGTAACAAAGACAAACCAGGGAAGATTCTTTATGCTATATTCTTATTCTTAATTTCTTCATCTAAACATGAACAAAACTTTATCTTGCCCTAACACACTGCTAAGAATTCTCTTCCCTCATCATCACATACTTATAGCCCTTCACATAGGTCCTACCTAAGTGTCCAGTACTGAGAGTCTTTTAAAACTAACCTCAAAGAAAACCCAGAGCTTCCTAGGCTCTTCTGCCTTCCTTCTCTCCTTTTCTCTCTCTTCAATTACACAGTAGGTGAGAGAAGGACATTGAATTATTTGAGCTCATCTTCCCCATCAACGCTTTACAGGGGCTAGGGAGATGGCTCAGTAGAATAAGTACTTGCCTGGCAAGCACGAGAGCCTGAGTTCAATCCCTGGTTTCACCAAACAAACAAACAAACAAAAACAAAACAAAACAAAAAAACAGTTTACAAAGATCATTACCAAAGGAGAGGTTTCTACATTTTTTATAATGTATTTATTGATTTATGTAATATATTTAGTACAGGTCCACAAAGTCTCACTATGTAGCTCTAACTCAAAATGATCCTCTTGCTTTTAGCCTCCCAAGCACTGGGATTACAGGCACGCGCCAGTAGGCGGAGTCTCAATTGCTATCTCAGCACGCCTCTGGGGAGGAGGGCGGGGTCGGCACAGCATGCCAAGGATTGAACCCCGGTCTCTGAGCTCTGCCTAAGCAGGCGCTTTAGTCCGCTGATCTACCTGGCTGGCCCTCTTGTTTTTATCAGTACATGGCAGTACAGAATGGACACCTTGATCATGAGGGGTTGATACAGGAACATACAGATCTTTTTTTTGTTGTTGTCAGCTTCCCCTTCCCTCCCTCCAGACCTTTCTTTCCCACCTTCAAAACACCCTATTTCCATTTTTTCCGCAATTCTTTCTCCTTAACTTGCTTTCTTTCCTACCCTCCTCCTCCCCCATCACTTGTGCTTCTTCCCATCTGAACAAGTTTTTCCTACTTCCTGATATCTAGTCTTCATTTTGCCTCTTATTTATAGTTTGGATTTTTCGCACCAGAGAAAAATATGTCTTAATCTTACATGTCTGATTTATTTCACTTGATTATGGTCTCCAAGTACATCCACTTATCTAAAAATGCCTCAAATTTATCTGTCTTTTTTGGCAGAGTAATAATCTTAAATTTAAAGAAAAAAGCAGTTCAAAACTAGGTATCTGGAATGAATAGACATTAGTCAGATAAAGAAGTACAAAAAGCCAACAAATTCATGAAAAAGTGCTCAGTGTCACTGGCTATTCAAGAGATAACTAAAACCACACAGATATCCCATCTCACTCCATTCACAGAATTGTGCAGAAATTGACCAAGAGCAAATGCTGCTGAGGCTGGAAGAAAACGCAGTCCTCTATTGGTTGGAGTGAAAATTCCTATAACTCCAGTGGAAGTCAGAATGGAGATTCCTCTAAAAAAACAAACAAACAAACAAAACAAACAAACAAAAACAAAACAAAAAACAAAACAAAAACAAAAACAAAACAAAACAGCTGCTGGTTCCTTTTGACCTGGCAAATCCCATTCTGGGTATCTACTAACAAGAGTTAAAGTCATTACACCACAATGACACATGTATGTCCCTGTTTATAGCGTCACTTTTGATAGTTCCATTGTGACAAACCCTTATACACTAATAAAGACGTACTTAGGACAACTCAGCAAAATCTGGTGCAGTAAGACTTAGAAACATTAATTTGAACAGACTGTGATTAATATTGCAAAGAAGCTATTCTATTCTATCCACTATTACTAAAGATATAATAGTGTTCTTCAATTTTGGAATAAGAGCGCTAGCATCTATTTCTATATTTTAAAGTGGTTTCTAAATTATTAAAATATGTTACTATTATTACATGCATTAAATTCTCTAGTTTACTAGAGACCCAAGGAAGGCAGTTAATTTGCTTGAAATTTGACAGGCAGAACTTTGAGCATAATCACCATCTGCATGGTATTTAATTTACAATCATTTTTGAGTTTTCCACTTGCAATAATGGTAATTATTATTAATAATGCATGTTGCATAAAAAGTAAAAGAAAGAACTGAAGCTAAACTGGGCATGGTTACACAATGTCAGCATTCACGAGCTCAATCACGTAGTCCCTGCTATGTCCAAGCATGATCGCGGGATGGCAGGGGGTGAGAATGATATAGGCATTATCCCTGCTCTGAATAAAAAATAACAAGTAAGAATACCTGTAATCAACACAGAATAAGAAAGTTCATATCATAGGCATACATAAAAATTACGATTCATAAAATTTCTTGCTGTTTGATTGTTGAAGAAATTGTAGAGAAGTTAACCTGAAGGAGGAAATAAGAATTGAATTGAACAATGAATTCAATATTGTATGACATATGGATTTTTCTCATGAAAAAGTACTAAAAATAGGACATGTTGGTATTAATACGGTGCCTTTGGGGAATAATAGAAACAGTGTTTCAGAGTATATAGAAAAGAAATTGCATAAGAGACATAAGGTAAGACAAGATAATAGAGCACATTGTTTCGCATGGCATGCATTCCTGTCTTACTCTTTAACATTGCATGAAGAGAGGTAAAACTGGTTTTTAAAATTAATGCTTGAAATTGAATCTTAGGTTACTAATATCTTCCCCATCAGGATTAAGATAAATTCTTTCTTTGCATAAAGAAGAGAAGGAAAATGAGAAGGGGGAAGAATTACTACAAACAGAAGCTGTTATATAACTAAAATGATAACTTATTAAAAAGCCTGAAAGGAACTTAACAGAAACTATGGCATTTCTGGAGATAATGATAACTGTTCTTTTTTTTGTTTGTTTGTTTGCTTTTTTGGCAGAACCGGGGATTGAACTCAGGCCTTTGCGCTTGCCAAGGAAGCACTTATTCCACTGAGCCATCTCCCTGGCCCCGATAACTGTTCTTAATGACAAAATCAGAATATCTAATTTAAATACAATGTTAATATAATATTAAAGCAAAATTGAATGATTTTAGCAATAAATGTTGGTGAGATTTGAGTTGTGTGTGAGAATGCTTAGTTTAATATCATGTATGAGAAGTTTTACTCTTTAAATGTGTAATTAATATATATTTAAGGTGTAACGAGAGAAAAATTGAGGAGTATGAATATGTATATTTCAGTGTTTGTATGAAAATATTATGTAATCAAACAAAATGAAGATTGCACAGAACTTTAAATCTAATTTTAGAAACAATAGTTTTAAAAAAGTTAGTAGAATAAATTCTACCTCAAAAATTTATTTATGGCATAAGTAGTATTCATGTTTTGAATAAAAAGTTAAAGAAAATCTAACTATATCAACATAGACTAAGAGAAATGCAAATGATAGGTTTTAGGTTTGAACCCACACAATCGGCCAGACCATTTATTCTGAGGTGAGATTTATTAGAGATGAGAGTAGGCAAGCTGGCTGTCTAGCAGACTGAGGAAGCAACAAACAAGGCAAAGCACAGGGCTTTTCAGAGTTTTTTGTAGGGAGGGTGTTTGTGGGCTGGAACAGTGGAGGGAGAGTTAATCTTGGCAGGGCTATGTGGTCTGTGGGGGACTTCTGACATTAACAAAAGGTGTTTCTGTAGTTTTGCCCCAACTTGGGTCCAGAAGTTGTTCTTTTTGCTTTGGCCCTGGATTCAGGCCTAAAAGAAGTGAGGTTTGTAGTGAGAGTGAGGGTCTTGACTTATCAATAGACACACACAAACAGTGCCATTTTGTGCCAATTTCTTTTGATTTAATCTTTCATTAATTTAAAAGTGTTTAGGCATACTCAGTTTTCCAGTAAGCACCAATATACATTACATACATAAATTAATTTTACTCTATCAGCCTAACAATGCCTATTTTTTCAAATTCAAATGGAATTGTAAATTTGATTTAAGAAACAAAGTTTTTCCTAGACACAACTTTTTCATTCTCCTCAATATTCCTCTATCAAAGAAATTTATTTTGGATACTGCCATCTGTTACACATCTCAGAATGACATGCTGAATCTTTTGGGGCATCAATTTTAGAGGATTCAGCTATTTAAGACTGCCACTTTCTCCACTTCCCTTCCTCCAGTCCATTAACATAATCTTAAATCAATATAAATATTTTATGTACATACACAAATATCGCCTTTAGTTCAGTGTCTCATTAAATTATCATAAAGATGCTCTATGATTCCTTGACAATATATATATATATATATATATATATATATATATATATATGTTATAAATCAGGGTATTAAGCCAAAGTAACTATAAAATACAGAAGATTATTGTGCTAAGTCTAGGTACACTTTTGGCTACATATTCTGTCCTGGATTACTTTACCCAAGATTAATCTTTATCCATCCATCTGTTGATGAACATTGTTACAGTTTGTATCTAGTTTTCCCCTCAAAGTCTCATGTAAGTCATGGGGCAGGTGCAGCTCAAGGAGCAGCAAGTGGCTTCTGGGGTGGGACCAGAAGACCAGGATGGAATTCAACAAGTGGGACCAGAGAGGCCCAAATCCTTAAACTGACAGCCTGCGCTGCTCCCCAAGCCAAAAGATGCCCTCAGAGATATGGATAGGGTCATCCAGGACAAGCAGAGCCCCAGCCTCTCCTCCACACCCTCCAGAGCAGGGGCAGTGTCTTGAAACCTCTAGTATCTGTGAGTTAAATAAACCTTTCCTTCCTTCATTTTGAGTATTGGGTATTTGTTCCAGCAATAACAGAAGAGCAACTAAGATAGAATTTGGTAACGAAGGAGTGGGGTCTTCTCTGTGGCTAATCCTGACCATGTAGATTACCAGCTTTTGGGAATGACTTATGGGAAGTGATAGGAAAGGTTTGGAGATGTCACCTATAAGAGAAGCCCTGGAACAGCTTCAGCTCTCTGTAGGGGAGATTCTGGTCACAGCTCACATGAGAAGACTCATAGAAATGCTGCTTGTAAAGACCAGGCTGGGGAGGTTTCTGCTGGGAAGGACTGCATTGGTTGTTGGACTCTGGATCATTTGCATTTTGGCTTGGCAGAAAGTTTGTCTGAATTTTGCCTGTTTCCAGAGACTTTGCCTGAGACTGAGATAAAACATGGAGGACTGATTAATCTTTCAAAGGAAATCTCAGAGCAGTTAAATGTTGGGGCAGTGGCACAGTTATTGTTGTAGGCTCTTAGTCAGATGTATATTGAGAATGAAGAGCAAAGAGCCCAGCAGAATGATCTAAAATGTTTTGAGTTTGGCCAGAAGGGAAACACCAGGAAGGCTGTGGACTGCAAAGACAGAGCTGAGATCTCCATTGCCCAGGAGGAATAGGAAAGTAAAAGGGCTGTCCTGAGGGCATCACAGGAGGTAGAAGGTTCTCATCCTTTGCAAACCCAAAATTGCAAGGGTGTTGGACTTTACTTTGAAGAGAAATCCATACAGCCTCATGTTCCAGAATGGAGGTGGTGGCTACACCAGGTTGCGGAATGGCAGCAGCAGCCACAACAGGTTTCAGAAAGATGCTGGCAAGGAGAATTTGTTACTTGGAATCAGAGTCAGAGTGCTCAGCAATCCAGGCACTCAACCTCTACTGCCAAGAGATAGGAAAGCCTGGCTACTGATCCACCTAACATCAGACCTCGGCATTATCCACATGGCATTGATTTTAGGCACTTTATGGTTGTATCTAATTGTCTCTCTAAAAGCTCATGTAAGTCTTGGGGAACATGCAGCTCAAGGAGCAGTGAGCAGCTTGAAGGCCAGGGCCAGAGGACCAGGGTGGAGCTCAAGGGGCAAGTCCAGAGAGGTGTGAACCGTTAAACTGACAGCCCGTGCTCCCCCCAAGCCAGCAGACTCCCTCAGAGATGTGGAGAGGATCGTCCTAGATAGGCAGAGCCACAACCTCTCCTACACACCCTGTAGGGTGGGGACAGTGTCTTGAAACCTCCAGTAACTGTGAGCTAAATAAACCTTTCCTCCCTAATTTTGATTGTCGGTATTTGTCCCAGCAATAAGCGAATAGTAACTAATACAGACATATAGTCTGTTTCTTAGAATTGACTATTATGCATTGTGCTGCTATACACATGGATGCATACGTCACTGTGGTGTTATGTCTACAACACTTTGAGGATGATACCTGCAAGGGAAATATCTGAGCAAAATAAAATTTCTATTTCTAGTTTTCAAGGCAAGTCCATTGTGGTTGCATCAGTTTCCACTTCTCCAACAATGAGGAAGTGCTCCTCTATCCCCACAGATTCACCAGAATTTGGTAACGGTTAATTTCTGATGTTAGCCATTCCATCTGGAATGAGATGGAATCTCAGTATTGTTTTAATTTGCATTTCTTTAATGGTCAATGAAGTTGAAAACTTTTTTCATATATTAATGGTCATTTGAATTCCTTCATCTAAGAATTGCCTGTTCATTTCATATGCCCAGTTTGATTGGGTCTTCAATTTGGATAGGTCTACTTTTTTGAGTGCTTTATGTATCCTAGCTATTAGTCCTTTGAGGTGTAGCTTGTGATTTTTTCCCTTTCTGTAGGATGTCCCTTTACTCTGTTGATTTAATTTTTTTGTGCAGAAGCTTTTCATTCTGTGTGATTGCTTATGATAATTTCAGAATTA
Organism: Octodon degus; assembly: GCF_000260255.1. Lineage (NCBI taxonomy): Eukaryota > Metazoa > Chordata > Mammalia > Rodentia > Octodontidae > Octodon > Octodon degus. Next base: position 5,243,115 of record NW_004524579.1, on the reverse strand, counting down.
GTTCTTGTGAATCTTGGATTTTGTTCTGAATTTATTTTCCTACACCTATGTTTTTAATAGATTTACCTATTTTGTTTTCCACCAGATAGGTTTTTTTCTAATGTTTATATTTTTGATCCATTTGGATTTTAATTTAGTGCATAGTGAGAACTATGCATACAGATTCAGTCTTTAGCACATGGATAGCCAATTTTCCCAATATCATTTACCAAATTTTTTATCTTTCCTCTAGTGAAGGGATGGGACTCTTCTGTCAAAGATAACATATCTGATTATGCATTGAGCTATATTTGAATCATGTATTCCACTGAGCAATTTTTTTCCCAAAAAATACCGTGCTGATTTTATTAGTATAGGTTTATAATATAACTTCAAGTTAGCAATTGTGATATCCCCTTTGTTGCCTTTGTTGCTGAGAATTTCTTCTGTTATACTGTGTCTGATGTGGTTCCAAATGAATTTTAAAGTTTCTTTCCCCAGTTCTGTGAGGAACACTATTTTGATTGGGATTATTGACAATGCATTAAATAGGAAAGGGTTTTCTAAGGATAGTCACTTGGATAATATTGGATATAATAATAATATTATAATATAATAATAATAATATTGGACTATAATATTGGATAATATTGGATATTATTGCTTAGGAACAAGGGATATCTTTCCATTTTCTGATGTCCTCTTCAATCTCATTTTTGAGCATACTGTAATTTTCATTGTAGAGGTCTTTTAGTTCTTTGGTTAGGGTTAATTACTATTTCACTTGTCTTCACACTGCTGTGAAAGGTATTTTCCCATAATTTCACTCTCAGTAAGTTTGTCAGTAGGTGTGCAAGAACTCCATTGATTTTTGAGTGTTGACTTGTACCTTCGTAAACGGCTAAATTTGTTTATTCATTCTGTGAGTTACTTATAATCATGGTTGGGATCTTCTATGTAGAGGATTAGGTTATCTACAAATAATAGTAATAATTTTTCCCTTACTTACACATTTCTTTTTTATTTCTTTCTCTTGAATAATTGCTGTACCTAATGTTTCAATAACTATATTGTTTTTGCATACCTGCTTGTAATAAAATTTGCAACTACTTTAGAGATAACAATGCAATATAAATTCTGTATCTTGTATTTTCTCTTTTTAAATTAAAAAAATGAAGCAAAAGAAAGAACCATATTGAACAGAAATGATGATCATTGACATTTTTGTCTTGATCCTGAATATTTTAGGGGAACATGCCTGTAGTTAATATTCCATACTTTATCTATCTTCAGACATACTGTATGGACATGAATTTGATTGATAAACTACAAATACTATTTGAAGCTTCAACTACACTTATTGTAACTCCCAAGTACATACGCAGTGTGTTTTTTAAAGGTATATCCCTTTAAAGAACATATTTTGTGTCTAAACTTTCTACTTGTACTAACCATAGAGCTTGATTATAAGGTGTGATTCTGAGAATCTGAGGCCTCCTAGTCCTTAAAAGGGCTTGTAACCTGGAATTTTGAAGCATAAACAGAACATAAAGATTTAATTCCTTTTCAATTAACTTTATTTCAGGACTGGGGATTGCTATTAGGGCCTTTGCCACAAGCTGGCTCCCTAGTCCTTTAACATTTATTTTTTAGACAGGGTATTATTAAGTCTCTTAATTGTATATGCTTTGTTTCAATTTCTGATCCTCCTGCCTCAGCCTCCTAGACCACCTGGCTTACATATTTTAACCACAATGAGTGGCTTTAGTTATTATTTCTTTCCAGATTATTTAATTACAGATATTATTTTATTGGTCTTTTGCAAGTGCTAATGGCAAAACTGTGTTGATTCTTAAATATCCTACAAGGTCTGTTTCTTTTGGCTTTTTTGCCAGTCACAGTATGTTTTATGCTATTTTGTTCACATTTTTCCCAGATTTTGCATTGCTGTTTCCCCCTTCACTGAACTCTTTTTCATAATGGACTCATGTCTTTTAAATGAGAATGCTAATAGTGTTTGGGGGCTAAGGAGAAAACAAAATTATATGCGAATCCTTTGCCATTTAAAATTAGGATTTTTTAGGGCCGGCCAGATAGCTCAGTGGACTAAAGCACTTGCTTAGGCAGAAGCCAGGGACCAGGGTACCATCCCAGGCATGTTGTGCTGTCCCCCTGGGGTGTGCTGAGACAGCGATTGAGACTGGGCATGGTGGTGCATCTGTAATCCCAGCACTAGCAAGACTGAAAACAGGAGGATCACTACTAGTCTGATCTACATAGTGAGACCCTGTAGACCCTGTCCTAAATACATAAAAATTAAATGAATAAAAAATAAAACTAGGATTTTATTATTTTCTGCTTTTTTTTATAGTGAGAGGCACATCAGGGTTCTATTTCATGGAGTTTGTTCTTTAGGTTTTTCACCTATTTCAGTTTCTTGATGACTGGCCATGAATCAGCAGTGGGACTTTCCATGTGCTTTGAGTAAGACAATTTGGTTGAAGCTGGTGTCCATGTGCATGTCTGGTATTCCCATGCCTTCCATGGCAACTTTCAGCCCTTGTGTGACTGTCTCAAGGGCAACTTCTTGAAGGAAATTTCTGGGATGCACACGATGAATGTTCATAGGATGTTCTCAGTTCACTGCTTAATCGAAGACAGGGACCCTTTATTTCTTGTCATCCTTCTTTCCTGCAACCATGCAAACTCAGGCTGCAAGGATTTCAGCAGAAAACTAGAAGGCAGCCCGTGGTATGATTTCCCCTGCTCCTTTCTCAGCAGGAACCAAGTGTTCTCCAGGTCTTGTGAGCCCTGTGTCTGAGGAGGTCACTCCCTTGGCTGGACCATCTCTGCTCCTGTGTTTACTCTCAACCAACAAGTGACAGTGACACAATATGCACTCGCAGGAATCTACCTGTTATCTATCATTATTGTTTTTCTACTTTTCAGCTTCATTCTTCCATTGAAGGAAACAAAAATTGAATTCACAAAATGATCCAGGCACTGCTTCCCTCTTATAGTGAAGACAATGTTTGTTCATTTGCTGATTTATCCTTCAATAAGATAAGTACAGTAGCTAGATTCAGAGACCCAGTGGCTTAGCAGGACCCTAGGTCCTCCTCTCTTCCTCACAGAGCTCACACTGTGCCTTCTCCAGAAGTGACCAAAGAACCTGAGTTTTATTGATTCCACAGACAAAACTGCACACACGTTAAAGTTAATTCTCAATATGGAAAACCATCAAAGTCCTATTCTATTAATTTTGAATGTCTTAATATTAAGTGACTTAGAATACATATTAATATGAAATTATTCTCTGGTTTAAATGTTTTAATCTTTTAATATGATTGGACTAAGAATAAGCAAAAATGTCTTTTAAGGGCTAAAAGCAGATTTCCGTCCCTGGTGTAATATCATAGATACATTCTTCATTTTGAGAAATTCCATTAAGGTTAAATAAGTTAATATCACACAGTTTGATTCCAGTATGCAAAAAAGAAATTCTCAAATTATTGTTATAATTTGATCTTGATTTGGTAGATGTTATATGCACATGGACTGCATAAGTGCTATATTCATTTCAGGAGGAATTTATGTTTAAAATACACTTTTGCCATTCCAAATGTCAGTTTTGACAATATAAATTTGTCCCATACAAATTAATTTTGTGATAATTGTATTTACCGACTAAAAATAGCCACAAAACTCAAAAATGTATGAAAACTACATGTTAGTTATTCTAACTGTGAAAATGACTCTGTCATTATTTATTCAATTTGATGGGCATACCTCAGTGAGGATGTCATAGTTTTCAACAACTAGTGAAGAATCTGTGGAAATAGGCATGCTTTGTAAAATTATAAGCAAAACTGTCCTACAGAATAACTGTCATATGTTTACTACTCAGGTACTCAGAAGCCTTATGTATGCTAACTCCTGTTCTCTGAGCACAGCTTATCTTGTGATGATCTTAATTTTTCTTAAGAAAATAAAGCCTCAATAATGACATATTTGAGTGGATTTGTCCACTATTGCCTTTCTCCAGCTGGTGGGAACATCTTCCTTCTCTCATCTGCTTTGGCCCAGTCTTTTAGAGACCAAACACCATGCCTTCAATTAAGTTGCAGAGTTCTGATGGAGAGATATTTGAAGTTGATGTTGAAATTGTCAAACAGTCTGTGACAATCAGGACCATGTTGGAAGATTTGGGAATGGATGATAAAGGAGATGATGACCCAGTTCCTCTACCAAATGTTAATATAGCAACGTAAAAAAGGTCATTCAGTGGTGTACCCACCACAAAGATGACCCTCTTCCTCCTGAGGATGATGAGAACAAAGAAAAGTGAACAGATGACATCCCTGGTTGGGGCCAAGAATTCCTGAAAGTTGACCAAGTAATCCTTTTTGAACTTATTCTGGTAACAAATTTACTAGTCATCAAAGATTTGCTTGGTGTTACATGCAAGGATGTTGCCAATATGATCAAGGGGAAAACTCTTGAGGAGATTTGCAAGACTTTTAATATAAAAAATGACTTTATTGAAGAGGAGGAAGCCCAGGTCCCCAAGGAGAACCAGTGGTGTGAAGAGAAGTGAAATGTTGTGCCTGGCGTGGTAATACTACAAGGATTGCTCAAGAACTATTTCCACTGCTGTTTATAATTGTTAATATTAGACAAATAATAAACAAATGCAACAACAAAACAATTGCATTAGCATAGTATTGTCCTCCTTGCATATGTAGTTTGAATTGCAGATTCTAAACCAATGGCTGAATTTCTTCCAGTGGAAGCAAAAGTTGCTGCTTTTCTTTACGCTGAATAAAACCGACCTGTGGGTTCTCTGTAGAAAGTTGACATTTTGAGCTTTCTCTGATTTTGTAAAATGATTTCTGCACAGGTTATTGTCCAGTTAGTGAGCTTTTCAAAGCTGGCATTGTAAATAAAACAAATTGCAAAGTTTCCTGCAATAGAATTAACAAAATACTATCTTTATTCCGAAGTTGGAAACTGGAGAAAGGCTCCTTGAAGTAATGGTTCCAAGTGAGGTTGCTTAGAATGTTTTCCAGCCTCCTAGAGTCAAGCAATATCACTGGTGTAGATTAGCCTGCATGTAGCAGGACTCCCTTAGTTGGACCTGAGGACTTGTTTGATTTGTTTTGAAATTTTTAATCTAAGCTTTGAATATGTTGCCTGGAGACTCAGTAACTACTAAGTTTGTGGTTTGGGGGAGAAAGATAACTAGACAGGTTGTTAGCTTTTCAATTAAAGACAACACTTAATTCATGAGATCTGTCATCTTTCTCTAGTCACCATTTCTGTGTGGGGAAAACTATTCACACAACTTGCATGTATAAAGTAATTTAATGTCTACTATTAAAGTGTGCCGCAAAACCCAAAGCTGCCCATCATGAGTGCAAGATACTTTGAATAAAAAGTAAGTTATTAAAATTATGACACATTTCATTATTTAACTACATAGACTATGTCACTGTTCTATAAAATATTAATGGCTTAATTTAAATATAATTAATTTATACTATACATCATATCCATTAGATATACATATTGTTTACATGCCTACAATAAATTATATATTTCATTACTCTGACTACTTGGAATAAACCACTCTTCTATAAAATTTTGATTATTTAAATTTAAGATGAGCAATTTACAGTATAAATCATATATTTTTCTATACATATATCATATAGTCTTTATTACATGTAACTCTTGGCAAATATGTTCATGAATAAATTATAATAAATTCAATAGTCCCATTTACTTCTCAAGAATTATATATATATATTCTCTGGAATATATATATATATTCCCAATGTTTTAAATTATGCTACATAGTTATGTAGTATACAGTATTGGGCCTAGATTATATAGTATACATGTAGATACCTTTCTTACCATAAATATGCCTGCCTTAATTACAAGTACAACTTATGTTCCTCTTCTTAACTGTTATTATTTGATGTTTACTAAATAAAACATTTATTTAACCAGAAGATACCAAATCATATCCTGAGTGTTATCCAACAAAGATTCTTTGTGTCCTTCCCATAAATTAAATTAAATTACTTGACCTTTCTAATTTCAAAAGGGTAGGGAACCTGAAAACCAGTATCAGATTTACAACATAGAAGAGCGAAAAGTTGAACACATAAAAGCATTGCTCCAAACATTTCTCATTTTTTGCCTTTGACTCTTTAATGAAAATCATCTGATTCAGAAGAGATCGGGCACATTCAGGGTGGTATTGGCCATAGATGAAAGATCCTCTGATTCAGCACAAGTGCAGCTGAAACCTTTCTTCCTCTGCTTGCACACCTGTACTTTAATGTTCCTGAGAGCTTACATGGCTTGTAAGAACTTAAGAATTTCCCCTCTAGGATTTCCTGTGAAAAAAAGTGTGAACTTTCCCCTAAATGAATAACAGCTGTTATTCAAAACTATAGACTAAGCCAGAGTGATAGTTCAGCAGCATACTCACCTGCCTGGAAAGCTCAAGGTTCTGAGTTTGATCTCCAAATAATCATCATCATCATCATCATCATCATCATCATCATCATCATCATCATCATCATCATCCAGTCCACTCTGTCAACAACTCCATTCTTCTTGATGTTGAGCCTTTGTCACCTGACTAGTCTTCACAACCCCTGTCGCCTATGTATCTCTGCCTAACCAAGGGTTCAAAGCCCCGAGGGTAGCTCATGCATTGCTCTTCCATCTGGTTGTTGATCCTCTATTTCTGCTAGTCCTTTTGCTCACCACCGAACTCTGGACTGTTTACCCAGATGACTTTCAGGTGCCACACGGAAGATTTCTTCAATCTCAGATGTGAGCTTTCACTAACAATAAACTTCTCATCCTGACTGAAACACGTGGCACTAGCTTCTACATGGGCATGTGCCATCATACTAACACCCTCTCATCCCCAAGACAACACTCCCATTCAGCAGGAAGCAGTCAAAGAGATTCATTGCCCTTTCATAAAAACTGAAAGATGGGAATGTTAGGTTCCAGCCAGAGTACAGAATGCTAAATTATCGTGACTCTGATCCAACGTGGCTGAATCCCCAAAATAATAGCTTACCTTCCCAATGCCTGATTCCTCCTTCTTCCTTATTCCAGTCCTGGAAACAACTTCTTTTTACCTTTCCTGCCCACACAAAGAAGCCTCCACTCAGTTCCTTGTATGTCATTGAACCTGGCCCTCAACTCTATCCCTAGCAAAAGCCCACAAATGCTCAAGCTTCCTGTCTCTAGTTAGGTATCCCCATATTGCTACAATCAATCTTCTCTACATCTTCTGAGTTAATAAAAGCTTCCTCTTAAAAAA
>NW_004524579.1:5224506-5235682 GCF_000260255.1 Octodon degus | reverse complement strand
TATACATCAACAATGTATGATTTACTGTGGTATTATGCATTATGACTTCCTGGGTAATTTCACTGCCATTTAAAATAAAAAAAAATCATTCTATTACATGCAAGCTTCTCTTCAAAGATTAAAAGGCAATTTCCATACTATGACATGAGAAAGCATCTCAACATGTCATATTGTTCATTTATAATTTAAACTCTGCTTACAATAGTGAATTTATGCTTTGACTATGGTCACATATTTATTTACCTTTGTTAGTACCTGCTCACAGGACATTACAATCACATTTATCATCAGGAATTTGTGTACGGATGTAATGTATCTTAAGGCTTTTTTCTTTGTCCCCTTTCCTTTCTCTTCATCCAGCCATTCTTCCTCTACAGATTTGCAAAAAAGTATTTATATGGGTTTTTTCCTCTTTAATTCTCCTGTTTTCTTCAAATATTTTTCCTTTCCTTTCCTCTCCAACCACACCATCTCTTGTTCCAATCGATATTTGCAATCCAAGACATTCTATGTAGGCAACATAGAATATTAGGATATGTTCTAATATTTGCAAAGTCTGCCAGTGAAGTCTGTGTAATTAGTTGTATTTGTTATCCCATACTAGTTACATTAAAAAAAATAGATATGTCAAGTCTCGCTAGGTGGGATTTGCAATTCATTCAACAGTTGCATATTTTCTAGTCCAAACCAAATATGGTGATGCTTTCTTCATTTTGTAAACATGAAATTTGGTTGATATCCTTGCAAAATTGTATCTATAAAACCTGAACAGAGGTTAATCTGCTTTGCTTGGATTATTCAACTTTCATCATCTGATGTCCAGTCTGACTTTTCATTTGATTGAGGTTTTTAGTTTAAATCAAATATGGCTATTATAATTGAAATACTATTGCATGGTAATTATTTGCACACCTGTATTCTGTAAGGCTGATTTATATTATATTCCTTTTTGTAAGTTAGATGATTGATGTTAACATTTTACATGATGTATTTTGCTACTTATAGCCTCTGTTATGGTCTTGCCTTTTACTGGATGAGATTCATGAAGAATCAGTAGAGCTCTCAGAATAAACTCAGCGAAAGAAAAGATGCAACATAGGTATCACCATGTGTAGATTCATTTTCAACCTTAGTCCAGCTACAAGTTGAGGAATCTGCCATTTTTTTAATTTTTAGGACTATTATTTTTATTTTTTAACTAATTATGTTTCTTTCCAGTCTCTCTGCACATTTTCTTCTGCCCCAAGAATATGTGTTGCGTTTGTACCAACATCATGATCTATTACTACCTGTCTTTATGAACACTGTCAATAACTCTTTCCACTTATTTATTTGTATTTCTATCATGTATGTATATAATTTTTCTACTATTTGTCTTATCAAAACTCATATACTTTGATACATGTTCATATCTATACAGTTGTTTTTGCCCCTAAGATTGTTGACTTCTTCATCTATTGCAATTTATTTTTGCACTCATGCTTTTTTCTGGTCATGTTCTTAAAAAAATAATCATACTTTTCTAAAATTTCATGGCTGCTATGATCTCTGAGCACATTCTAGGTCATATACTTTTACACTTCCATCTTTTCATAAGATCTCTAATTCTTAAAACTTGTCTAATATCATGAAAATAACCATTTCTCATTGTTAGCTCTTTCAGGTCTACATATGCTTAGTCAAATGATCTTCATAGCTTTGACTATTTCTATTATTCTTTATCAGTTCAATAGATCTCCTTTTAAGAACAGGATTTTGAGGAGGCTGGAAGAGATTATGGTATGTGGGACAGGCAGTGTGGCAGAGAGGGAAGTAAAATGATGAGGGTGTGGTAGGTGCATGTGACCATTCCCCAAGATGAATGCAGGGGGCCTCCCCATTAGCTCAGTTGTTTAAGTGCGTGCTTAAGCAAAGCAGTCTGTCTCTGGGAGCGGTGGTTCGATACCCAGATACTCAAGGCAATCCAGACCAGCGCTGGAGGCAATCTGGAGCCACACACACACAAAAAAAAAAACCCCTTTGGCATCTTTGAGGGTCTGCCAAGATGAATGCAATTAATCTGAACTATAAACATGCAGCAAAAATAAAAAGAATAACACAGAGATAAGACTCAAGCTAAATATATAAACAGGTACTAACTACTTTCATTAAAAATAAAATAGTTCAAAAAAGAATTGAGTTCTTATAAATCTTAATTTCTAGATAATGTTTTAGGTACTTTTGCACAATTTTTCAACATTTTAAAATTATCTTCGTATATATACTATATATATTAAAACTTGGGAAAACAGAATTTGATATTGGACATTTCTATGAAGTTTTCACCAAGTTAAAGAGTTTCAAAAAATATTTTGGAAAGGCGTTTTAATAAGATACTTTCATCTACTATTTTTAGTGTGATTAATTAGGTACATAATAGATGATCAAAGACACAAGTTCTTATTTAGGTATAACTTAGAAAAATAAAGACTCTTCTTCAGTCATACATTTTCCTAATATTGTCTTTGAAAACTTGAAATGAAAAAGTCAGGAAGGGGACAAGATACAGAAATGGAGAACTCATGAGGACCTATTTTAATGACTGGGGTCAAAAGCTAACTGGAATTCACCAGTTTGGTGATTTTTTTTTACATTATTAGTTCTGAGGTTTTTCCAAATTTTATAACTCTTTCAATTGAAAATTGGCTTCTTGTTTGGGAACTATATGTAGTATAATTAATAAGTGGTATGTATTGTATCATGTGTGTGTCCAATCTCTCTCTCCAAGGATATATTCGTGTCTTCCTCAGGTAATGAAAAACAATAAAAATATCAAAAAATATTTTAAAAAATGAAACTCAGGGAATAAAAAAGTAGATATGTATAAAAAGAGACACAGTATGGTATTCACCAGATCTCATTTTATAAACTACTTAAAACAATTCCTTTTAAATTATTCACAATATTCATAGCATATATGGCTTAAAGCATTAATATAAGGTAATTTAGTACTTTCTATCAATTTAAAAACCACTGTTTTACAAAATTACTATTCTTTATGTACACTATCCATCTAAGAGTAGCTTATTGTCAAAACCACTCCATATTATTTATTTTGTTTTAACAAAACAAAATTAAAGACAGCTAGGCTGATATCTGTGTACACCACCACTGGCCCTTTTTGTAGTATAATAATAGAGGAAGGAAGCAGGGATAGAGATCCCATTACCACAAAAGCAAAATATTTATATGGTTAGGTACAAAAAAGTTTCAAAACCCCTATCCTAGTATAAGAGGTATGATACATGGAGACAAAAGCAGGTTCATATTCAGGAAGGACTGAAGCAGCAGGCAGTATCTATTCTGTTACCCAATTTTTTTAAAATTCCAAAAGTGCCTTCAATAGTAGAGGCATCCCATAAGTATTTGTTGTATAGATGCAAACCTTTTATTAGTATAAAATGAGAAAACTACTAACAGTGTATAAATGCTCATGGGTAAATTTACAATGTGCCATTAATCTAGAAATGTAGCAGAATTTTTGTTCAGTAAATATTTATTTCTACTTAATGCATCCTATCTGATAGTTTTGGTTTGGGGTTAGTTCTGTCCAAAAATAATCCGTCCTAAATAGAACCTGGAGAATTTTAGATGCTTCAATATACTGACTAAAAAATTAAGATGTCATCTTCTTTCTATTTCAAATTGTATTTGTGAGGAAAGGAATGGATCTGAGAGATGAACAATTGACATAGATATTCATTCTGACTTTGGAAGTTTGAGTTCTCACCTCTTAAGATATTTGATGTAGCACAAATAAGTCTTTGTACTTTGGGTGTCATGGATTTGACATTTGAAAAGAGAATTAGAAGTAACAAGAACTGTGTCTTAATGAATGCAAAGTGAACCTGCTACATGATAAATAAAGCAATACCACAAATAACATAATTTTGCATGAAGGCACAGTGACTTTGTGTTGAATATGTGGAGACACCCAATGGATTTGAGTGTGTGTGTGTGTGTGTGTGTGTGTGTGTGTGTGTGTGTGTCTGTGTCTGTGTGTCTCTCTGTGTGTGTGTCCTTTACCCATAAATTGAGAACAGTGAAATGAATTATACAGTCATTTCTCAGAGAAATCAGGGAAGTTGATGTGGGTACTGTATCAACTGACAAGCCTATGAGTACTTGAGTAGTAAATTTATCTGAAGTAGAAAGGCTTGGAGAGAGATGGTGAGTATTTACTAAGTAAAATTAGAGCCCTTATAATTAAACCAGCAAGAAAAATAATAATTAACCTTGATGAAAGTAACTACTCAGCAATAAATGTGAGGTGAACCTTGACTTGAGTTGAAGTAATTATATCTGAGTGATTATTGACAACAAAACTACTAAAAAAGTCAACACAACTTTTGTTGAACTTTGAATAGACACATGATAAAGTAGATTAGGAAATGTGATTGCACTACCTCTTCTAGTCAAGATAAAGTAACAGGGATTAGATTAATCTGCCCTCTTTAAACACTTCAGCCACCACAATTCACATGCACACACAATATTTGGCACAACTGTGTCTAATTCACTGGTTACTGCAGTGAAATATGGTGTGGCAGCTCCTTCAAGATGATAAGCAAGTGAGCACTGCATTGTCCTTGTGGGCTGTCTTGTGAGTTTTGCTGGGCTGCTGTGTTCAAGAGGAAAAGAACGTGGAGCCCACTGGGCTCCTGGGTTGACAAAGGACAGCTAAAATAGTTGACCACAAAATAAGCTACAGTCGGTAGAATAGAAAACTAGAAGGGTCAAAGCTGTACCTAGAGCTAGAAAGGGATCTCATGAGTGTTCTTTCATCTTAGTATTTATAAAAATATATACATAAGTGGGGTGAAGGAGATATCCCAGCAGTCTAAGCATCTGCCAAGGCAAGTGCTAGGACCCAGGAGTCTGTGCATGAGAAATATTAAGTTTTTGATAGATGTTTATTAAGTGACCTTTTTATTTTATGGCAAAATTAGAACAAATTTTGAAAAAAAAAATAGAAGAATAGCGGTAGTCAATACACTGTTATTTTCAAACTACTTACTGTTATTTTCAAAGTAGTTACTCAGAGTACAAAATATCGGTGTGAACAATTCTCCAAATGATAGCAGCACAAATCTTTCTTTTCAATGAACTAAGAGAAACTAGCAGTATTACTATCTTGTCATTTTTCCTTCATTTTCCTTTTCTTCCTTTCCTTTTTCCTCCTACTCTGTTTCCTCTTTACTCCTGAACAATTTCTTCCAATTTCATAGTATCTATTGTACATTTTGGTCTTCTTTACTCTTTCAGGTTCTCACACAAAGAGGGACATTATGATGTCTACACATGTGGGTCATATTTATTTCACTTATAAGTATGATCTCAAGCTGCATCCACTTACCTGTAAATGTCTCAAGGATGTTCTTCCTTGTGGTTTAGTAGCATTCCATTTTATAAGAAAGAATGCATTGTTTTCATCCATTCCTCAGTTGATAGGCATTTGAGTTGCTTCTAAGATTTGGCTATTACAAATTGTAGTGCTATAATCAATGAATGTAATACATCACCTGGAGATGAAGGAAACGGGTGGCATTTCCTCACGAGCATTTGTGTATGCAAATTCTGAAATGAGATGGAGGTATTTCAAAATCACACAAGAGCATAGTAAAGTTTTTGGAAGTGATGGGTATGGTCATTATTTTGATTGGTGTAATGGCTTTATGGGTGTATATAGTTGCTAAAATGCTTGATGTTATGTACTCTATATGCCCTTCATTCTATATCAATATAGAACAAGAAAACTGATTTTCTTTCAAGGAGACAGTTTGAATATGACACATGTGTGCTAAATTCTGTTCCACTTATGGCACATTTTCCCATCTGCTGGAAATCATATCATACAGGCCACAGTCAGAGAATGCAGGTGGCTTCCCATAGAATAAGAGTTAAACACATGTTAGTTCAAACACACAGCAAGCCCACAAACTTTGAAACAGTCACTTAGCCCAAAGAGATTCAGGATGTTCAGACTCCTAGTTCAATTCCAGGGATCTGAAGATCCTGGATCTCACTGGGCTAAGTGACTGTTCCAAAGTTTAATTCAATTACGTGAATAATTGTTAAGTATCATATTCCACTTTATTCATCTCCTTAAAAGAATATTGCTATCTAATAACATTATTTAATAGTTATAATACTAAAAATAGTGTTTAATAGTGATTAAAATAATTATTATCTTTTGGATACACTGCTCTGCTTGTAAACATTATGCCTTGTAGAATAATGTGAACCTAAACAACTTGAGAAAGTTAAATGTCTATTAAATACTTGCTGATATTAGGCTCTTGAAATTGATAAAATTTTCAGCTAAACTCATTTTGAAGCATGAATATAGAGTAAAATTGGGAAACTCGTCATTTATTAATAAAATATGGTTTCCACTCAGAAAAGTATATATATATATATATATAGTACCACAGCACAGAATTCAAGCCAGAGGCTTATAGATAGGATAGGTATGTTTCATAAAATTTGGTAGAAGCTTTATAGCCCTATATTTAACAGAAGACATAAGGAAGTCGTGACTATTCTTTTTTGAGTATGGTCAAATGTATCTTTAAAAAACAAATGAAATTTCAGTTGAGTGTTCAGGATGGCTTTTTGCATACCAGTTAGAAAGTCATGAAGTAATAATCTTATACAAATAGATGAATGACTACCTACAACAGAGAAAAAGTTGTTTGCATAATGAATAAAAATGCTGCCACCAATGAGGTTGTAGAGATTAAAAATAGAAAAATAGTGTCCTGTAGTGTGGAGAGCCATCCACCGCTTGACCTCTGACAAAGTCATGTCACGGGCTTGGAGAATTTGCGAAGTTTAGCCCCGCAAAGGTATCTCCATGAGCCCCCACGGGACTCTTAGCTCATGATCTATTTTCCATGGAGGAAAGCATAAAATGAATCACTGAAGGTTTTGTCACAGCATAATGAAATGCATAAAGTTCTTTCAGAGATTGACTCCTTGCCACCTACCTTGTAAACCTGCAGAAAGGGGCAAGCCTATGCCAAGAATACTCAACAATAACTAGAAAGTTTAGAGTCAAGATGTTGAGGCAGCATGAAATTCCCCAGAGAGCTGAGTTCTGGTGAGGCAGAAATAGTGAAAGCAGAAAGAACAATGGTTGATTAAGTTCCATGACTACTCCTTGTTTATACCGTGTGCTCATATTGACCAAAAGTTAAACTGTTTCTCACATTAGAGGAAAAGCCACCTCTGCTGATCTTTGCATAAGGAAGTGCATGTAATCACTCATGTATAAATAAAGGCTGCTGATTTTGCTCTGTGTTGAAGAGACACTCTTCCCTCCCCACACCACTATGTTTCTCTGAGTCTTTTTTCTTCTCTGCCTGCTTTTGTTTCTCCTCACATTGTTGTTACCTGTAGGCTAAGCCTGGACTTCTGCACTGCTGTATTAGATTTCATGTACAAAGAATGTCCTGCAAAGCATATTGAGGTAAAATTTTAAACCACACGTACGATTTTACAAAACCCAGGAACACTAAGGAATCACTTGCTCTGTTTAAATTATTATTGTCTTTTATTAAAAGTTTTATTACTAAAGTTGTATTTGCAACATTTTTCTCTAGAATTCTTTATGTGGGAAAATTATCCCAACCACAAATAGATCTTTAAATCTTAAACACATCAACACACTCTATGGTTACTGAGCATTTGTCTCTGTATACCCCAGAAAGCATTCATGTGGTTAAGTCTTATTGAACATGTAGTCTGAACCAAAAGTTATATTTCTGTCAGTTCACTCCTTTTGATCATCTTCATCACAATAGCCACAGGACCCTTGATGTTCTGAGGAAGCAGTGGTTATATTAATTTTAGAATGAGCATACAAGGATAGTAAATTGCAGTTAACAATTACATTAAAATTAATTAGTAAACATTGGGGGTTAGCGCTGTGACAAATGAGAGATGAATTATTCTGTGTATGTTTTCTCTTGCCTTTTAATCCTCACTCTCTAGTGAGGTTGCTGATTTACCAAGAAGAAGTCTGAAGTTCGCAGAGAGATTTGAGTGCACCTCTTTTAGAATTAAATAATATCATGAAATAAAATGTTAATGAAATGACTGGTACCTTTCTAAGTCAAAATAACTCATACATTCTTAGGATATAGACTCCGAAGGCTATAATGTGCCCAATTATTATTAACAATGAAATAAAAAAGAAATCTCATTGTTAAGGACTTTACTACGTACCTGAGATTCAATTTATAAAGACATTTTTAAAACAAAGTGTACAAAAAGAATAATTTGCCTCCAAATGTTAATTGCTTCCAATTTTAGTGGAAGAGTTGGAATTTTTTTAGGAAAACTTGAATGAATATTACAAATTAGACATTTACATAAAATAAGTTTTATTTTAAGACATAACTTCAAGTGTGCAGAGTGCATATATTTCTGAATTTAATTAAATTGAAATGATGCTACCTGTAAAAGTAGGATTTGCATCTTAAGGATGCCAATATAACCGACAAAGTATTTAATTAAAAAAGAAAATAGTAGTGCCGTGTTGCTTTGTGTGCTACATATAGGATAAGTTGTCAGAAAGTAGGGAAACATTCAGTAATTCAACATTTAATGATTCTAATGACAGATGCAGGCATAAAATCCTAGAAAACCCCATGAAAATTTATCCCATGTGTACTTCAATCATACAGGTTTATGGTGCAGACAAAACCAGAATTCTCTATGTTGCTTTTTGTAACAGTGTTCATACATATCAGCAGTTTGTGACTTGAAATCCTTTAACACTAATAATAAACCTGAGACCCAGATAATAATGAATGAGAAGCCAAAATAAATTTTATTATTCTCATTTCAAAATATAATATATGACTATAGATTTCGTCTGTATAACTTAATAATTAATAAAATATTGCAATATTATCAGTGTCTTAGATTTTGACATTTAACAATTAACTGGTCCACGTAAGATTTTTTTTTTTTTTTTTTCAGAACCGGGGATTGAACTCAGGCCCTTGCGCTTGCCAGGGAAGCGCTTATTCCACTGAGCCACTCCCCGGCCCATACGTAAGACTTTCAATACGAAAATTTTAGTGCATGTATTAGGTGTAGCACAAGAAAGATTGAAAGAGTTGGCACACCAGAAAAGCTTATGGTAAGTGAAAATCAGTGTCGTAAAGCAATGGGTCAATGTTGTACTGCAGAGAGTTGATTGAGTGCATTTTTTCTGTTTCCAGTGTCCACATTTGATTATCATTTCCAACACAAAATCAACATTGTTTTGATTTACTTTTCTATTAAAGCTGCAATTTAGGTCAGAAAATTGTCACTTAGTTCAGAGTTTGACTCATAGTGCTGAGGTCATTAAGTGTGTACTTCGACATTAATGTGTGCAAAAATTGCAAAGTAGACCTAGACATATGGAAATGCATTAATGTCTGGAAAGATCACGTAGAGGGTCTTGATTCTTTTCCTTTTTCGGTCTGTGTCATTAATCCTGCAACTTCACCTTTTCTCTTGCTTGCTTGTTCCTTTGCCTTCACTGAGAGAGCGTTTCAGGGATAACACACTGAATAATAAGATAAAAGGAAGAGATAAATCTACCGTCATCCCACATGAGGCCAATCTGATCATCAGACATATGACTGAGTCTAGATGTGCCCAAACTAAATTGTCAACCTACAGACTTGTGAACTCAGTGAATACTTATTGATTTAAGGCACTGGGCTTTGAGATGATTTACCGGCCATAATTGTAGCAATAGATCATTGAAGCATATCCCTTTCTTTTGAGCTTAGTTTTGAACTTGTGTTTAAAAGATACTACTGAAAGGAGAGTTATCTCATATAAATATTTGAAATGCTGTCTTTATATGTGTGTAGATTCTTATATTTAAAGATTGTTTATTTGACTATACAAGTGTTGCTTTTATGACCATGTAGATGTTCAATTATGGAATACCAAGTGATATTATCTAGAATGTCATGGCAGTATCTAAGCACTGGAATAAGGTATTCCTCCACTATGGTCCTTTTATTCAGTTTTTAAAAGATTAGACTTCATTTTTCCTGAGTCAATTCCCATTTCTAAGTGGGTTGTTATTTTTTCTATGTAATTATTTAATAAGTCAATTTTTGGTTATATATGAGAAAAAATATTTTGAAGAATTCCTCCTGAGATCTATAAGAATGATGAACTCACTCGAAAGTCACATTTTTGGGTAGCCTTTGGCCCTGTAGTGACTGTAAACATAATCTTATCACTTGAAAAAAGCTGGGCCTGCCAAATGCATCCTGAAGGCCAAATCTTGTCTATTACCTGTTCTGTGTTCATTTGTTTAAAATCAAATTCTATTAAAAGATAACACTACCAAGTCATTTGTGAGTTATCCATGTGTACACACATTCCACAGGTTTCCAGAATATACTCTGGTGATACAAAAAGATGGATTAAATGACCAAATAGAACTTTTCAGTGTACTTATTCTTACTCATCATTTAGTGATTACCTGAGGTAATGGAATTTATATTATAATTTTTTTCATTGTTTTTATTATAACACTCTTGAGGGTTGAATCAAATCTGAAATAAAAGAAAAGAATTCAAGTCTTAATCCCAGTAGCTATACATTTTAACTTATTTTGAAATAGTCTTTAAAAGTGCTGTATTATTTGTATGTCTTAATCCAATATAATTTGCTTCCATATAGAGAAATAATATGGACAAAGAATAGAAAAATAATGTGGACAAAGATACCCATGTGGCGAACTGCACTGATACAGGGAGAGAACAGAATGACACCGGTGCCAGCTATGGACTTTCAAGGATTGTTGGCTCCCAAAAGGGCCAAGATGTCACATGGTCAGATTCTTGTCTGCAGGCTACCCAATGAACCTGGTGAACCTGGAACTTTGATTTCAGACTTCTAGTTTCCAGAACTCTGTGGCAATTTCTGTTGCAGTAGGATCTTGTATTTTTGTTTGCTTTGTTTTGCGATAGCCTTAGAAAACAAACAAACAAACAAACAAACAAACAAAAACCAGCAGCTGGGCTTAGTGACACATTCCTACAATCCTAGATCATGGGGGACTGAGGCAGGAAGATGACTAAAAATGAAGGCTATTATAAACTATATGGAAAGA
>NW_004524579.1:5222105-5224141 GCF_000260255.1 Octodon degus | reverse complement strand
GTGTGTGTGTGTGTGTGTGTGTGTGTTTGTGATGCTGATAAAACTATGACTGTTAAAATTACTTCTGGTGAGCTTTTGGAAGAAAATAAGGAGCATGTTATTAGACTCTGGGAATAAAGCAACAAAATTACCCATTTTATGAAATGTCAGGCAAGTTAGCTGAGCTGTCTTCTATTAAATGAAATTTAGAGTATGGAATCAGTGTACTTATTTTTTTCTTAGGATGTTCCATTTTTAATTTAACATGTGGAGTTTCAAGTAGGTCAGGAAACTTAACTAAGTTTCTACAGACAGTCAACCTTAACTTTAGGTTGAAAGTTATTACAGAAAATATTAGCATCTAATATATTTATCTCAGGACTGTTCCAAGAAAAGTATAGGAAATGATGATCCTTGATCTTTGTAGTAAAATGAGAGACAAAAATACAAGAAAAAAAGTAAACAAAGATCTTTGGTCATTTGGATCATTCTCACTGAATCCATATTATAGGACAGGTAACAAGATATGGCTGAAAATCTTGTGCTAAAGAAATTAGCTAGAGGCTCATATTTCCAAAAATCTCTTAGCATAAAATGGAAATACACATATGATTGTTCAGGAAAGATCTGTAGAGTATCGTCCTTTCTGATGGTCTCAGGAATTTTTGGGCAGATTATCAGAGTTCTGGAAAATGTGAGATCAACAGGAATACTGTCTGCCTGAACTGAAAGAAGCAGAGAGAGGCCAAAATGAAGGTTGCGTCCAGGCCTAAGCAGAGCGAGGCCTTAGCCAGTGCTCTAGTGCACAGGACTTCAGCCTCCAGATTTTTCTTAGACCTGAAAATCCAATTTTCTCGCCTGTCACAAAGTGGTTTCAGACCCAACTGCTCCCTTGGAATGAGATTTTCTCTCCTATACTCATTGCACCATTGGCTTTAAAAGTCCACAGAGAAAATGGAATTTTGCCTCACAGTTAATCATACATGGAGTTTCATTGTACCTCATTTAAATGATTTGTTACCTGAGATATATGTTCTCTTTAATACATTATATTTAGATAAGATTTTGGAGTAAGAGTTCGGAAGTGGTTTAAATTTTTATTATCATAGATTCTATGAGTGCATTTTGCTTGCAAGAAAGACATGAAATTATTCTTAATTTCTGAATTTTATGTTTTGCTCAACTTTCAAAATGTATTTATCAGTAATTCATCTCAAAATTTATACTAATATAGAGAAATCCCTCTTAAAATATTTCACACAAGATAATAAAACTGATTCCTTTATACTGAAAAGAATTCTGTTGTAGTCTTTTGCTCTCAACTTATGATTGCTTTATGTTCTATGACTAGATCATAAGTTGTAAACATTTTTTTCTGTATTTTAGTGAAGGAACTGCAGGGTGTTCAGGGTTTTACTACTAGGTCTCACTCATAGTGATTCTTCTGTTTACAGCCTCCGAATTTCTGGGATTACAGGTGTGCCACCACGCCCAGTCTTTTTTTTAATCTTTTTTTTTTTTTGGCAGAACCGGGGATTGACCTCAGGCCCTTGCACTTGCCAGGAAAGCGCTTATTCCACTGAGCCATCTCCCCTGGCCCAACCGCGCCCAGACTTAATTGCCATCTCAGCATGCCCTGGGGATGGGGCCTGCAAGGCAACCCTGGGGATTGAACCCCTGGCCCCTGCGACTGCTTCCAGGTGCTTTAATCTGCTGAGCTATTTGACTGACCCTATAAATTGTACATAGTAAGAGCTGAAATTTAATTGAAAATATCTAACCTAGAGAACATCACAGCCTAGCTTTGCATAATTTAAACATACTCAGAATACCTAACAATAGCTGACAGTTGGGCAAAAGCATCCATCCTATATCTATTTTATCATAAAAAGTTGAATAGTTCATATAACCTATTTGAATCCTATACTCAAAATTCTGGCATCATCATACTCTCTACAGTCTAGGCTGTTTATGCAGTAATCATGTGGTTGACTGGGAGTTGTAGCTCACTTCCAAGGCCCAACGTCCATAAAGCATCTTAATGGCCTACTGTTGGC
>NW_004524579.1:5209230-5219905 GCF_000260255.1 Octodon degus | reverse complement strand
TTAAAAATATATTATAATTTTTAAATGTTTTTTCATCATATTCTGTAGGGACTTAAAGTTTAACATATCAATATTTGATGAAAAATACCTGTTCCATGTTATACCTAAGATATTTGATATTCAGACAGATAGTGAGGTTAAGTTTAACAGCCTAGGTTGTATGGTAATAGCAATAAACTTCTATTCTGGATGGTTAACAACCTAAATTTGTAGACCAAAATTAGGAGAAAAGGAGGGTCACAAGGAAAGCCAGCATTTTGGCCCTAGCCCTCCAAGATCAATTAAGACTCAGGACATATGAGAACTTTTAATGTAACTTCATGTAACTCGGTAGTGTCCCAAATTAAGGAGATTATGGGACCAAAGAAGAAAGCGATCAGTGATGTAGAGTGTGCCTAAGGAGAGTCATATGGAGAGAAAACATTCTCTGAGGCTTTCACAGAGAGCACATTGGCCAAGCAATGGTCGTGACTCATCCACATGGCTGACAATGACAAAGGTCTACAATCCGAGGTACAGGATCTCAGCATAAATCCTGAGGGGATTTCACTCACCTTATCAAACCCAAAAGCTACAACTCTTATTGTGTAGGTCCTGCTTTACCTTGGTCTTTACCATCCAGCAGAAAAGTATAAAAACAAAGTATAAGAAGTAAAGCCATGCTGTTAGGTTGAGCTGTAGGGGACTCAAGTCGACAATTTCTGACATTGCCAATGAAGTGGAAGACCCAATACTGTTATGGGCTACTGGACTCTTTTGGAATATTTTGCTGAGTTAACACACCTATAATATTCAAATAACGGAACTTAACAAAAAAAGGGTATACAGATGAATGTCCATTTTGTATCTGTGTGTTCAAAATGGTTAGGATAGATATATAGTTACATTCTCTTAATGAATAGACGGTTTTGTTCTAATAGTGTTTGTAAATAGAATATCATGTCTGCATCTTTTAAAGCAATTAACCACTAGGTAGAATGTATGCAATGTGTTAATTATTGAAAGTGTCCTACCAATTTTGTTTGAAACTCTCTAATTGCTATTTGTTTCTCAACAAAATTATGGGAAAATAATAAAATAAAATAAAATATTAAAAGAAGAGAAGGCCTAATACTATAGAACAGGAGGTACCAGACACTATAGTTGTTAGTTTATTGATCATAAGCTTTCAAATCTCCATACTGTGACAAACAAACTTCTGTTGTTTATAAACCATGTAATTTATGGAATTTGGTATAGAAGCTTGATTGGACTAATATAGGAATTCTATATTTTCCTCTTAATTACTCTTTAGTTTTGGTACATATTCTTACAGCTTTCAGAGAGAAGAATGATAGGTGAAATAATGAAACTTTTAAAAACTAAAATCAGACTAGTTTTACACTTTTAAATTTAAGAAACTTTTACACATCTGAAATTTTTGTAATCAAAAAATGCTGTTGAGTTTTTTCAGGATGGTGCCTACCTGGGGAATTACTGACTTACATGGAATTTCTAATTTTAGTATATCCTTCAAAGTAAGTTTATTGGTACCGTTTAGATATGCATAATGATCATATTCACCTTGGGCAATTTGTGCACATACATGATGTATCTTAGCGTCTGCTTTTGTCTGCATTCCCCTTCACTCTCTTCAACCCTTCTTCCTCTCCTTATTTACAAAGCATTGTTTCCAAAGGTTATTTTCCATTTATCTTTTACTTCTCATGTGTCTTTTCCCTTCCATTCCTCCATCCTGCAATTTCCCTTACCCTGTGAATATTCCCTTCCTATTTCACAATATCAACTATAAATGTTAGTTTTTATTTTCACGTTTAGTCTTTCCCACCAGAGAAACGATAGCATATTTACACATAATGTTTGATTTATTTCTCTGAAGATGACGGCTTCAGGGCCCATCAATAGAGCTATAAATATCTGAAGTTCATCTCTCTAATTCTCAGTAATAGATATAGAGAGCTAGATAGATAAATAGATAGATAGATAGATAGATAGATAGATAGATAGATAGATAGATAGACAGATAGACATAAACCATTAGGCCTTCATTGTTGCACATTTGAGTTGCTTCCAAGATTTAGCTAGTGCAATCTGTGCTGCTATAAATATGGGTGCACAGATACTGGCATGGTATGGTGCTTTAATTCTTGTGAGAAGATGCCAAGAAAGGAATAGATGGATCAAATGGGACCTCTCATCCTAGATTTATAAGGAATCTTCTCGCTGATTCCACAGCAGTTGCACAAATATAAACTACCATCAACAGTGTGGAATTTTTCTTTCTTTTTTTCCCACAGCCCCCTCAATATTTGTCATTGGTTTATTTCTCAATAAAAGTCATTATTTTTGGAGTCAGATGGAATTTCAGCATTGTTTTACTTTGCATATTTCAAATGATCAGCAACCTTGAACAGTTTTTTCACATATTTATTTGCCATTTGTGCTTCTTCTAAGAATTGTGTGTCCATTTCAGGTATTTAAATTATTCAGACAGTTTAGATATTATTCTTTTAAGAATAACTGACTAAGATATATTTTGGCCACTCTGTGTGCTGTCTTTTCAAACTGTCGATGTGTTTTCTGTATAAAAGCTTTTAAATAACATGAGATTCCTCTATTTTCAGGTTCTTGAGGAACCTCGGTACTGGCTTTCAGAATGTTTTTACTAGGTTACATTGCCTTCATGGTACTTCTACACCACAGAGTATTATCCTGAAATAAGGAAGTAGAAACCTGAATCACTTCTAGGAAATAGATGTATCTGGACCATATGTTAAGTTAAATAAATCAGACACACGAGTTTAATGTCACACAGTTTCCATTATACACAAAGCCCAGAATATAAATGAAGAGCAAAATAAAAGACATGACAGGAAATAAGATTTTTTTTAAAACAAAGGAGCCCAAAAGCTGGGGCAGGGGGAGAAAGGGATGAAAAATGAATTAAGATAGTATGTATGTATAGCAACTTTCCACAAATAATGCAATTATTATGTACTGTAAAGCTGTAGCAATATAAAAATAAAATTTGGAAAACAAATGTACAGCACTTTCTTCGGGCTGTACTTCTGCATCTAATATGGAGCCTAAAGTCACTATTCAACCCAGGCACGGTGGTGCACGCCTGTAATCCTAGTGCTGGGGAGGCTGAGACAAGAGGATCACTATGAGTCCAGGCTGCACAGCCAGACCATGCACCAAATAAATAAGTTAAACTCACTATTGGTGGATGGGGGCCGGAGAGATGGCTCAGTGGAATAAACTCTTCCCTGGCAAGCGCAAGGGTCTGAGTTCAATCCCTGGATCCACAAAAAAAAAAAAAAAAAAAAAAAAAAAAAAAAAAAAAAAAAAAAAAAGTCACTATTAGTGGGCTGTGCTGGAAATTTGAAGGGAATGCTTACTATGCAAAAGGACAGGCTAACATGGAACTCAAAAGGACAAGTGGCAACAGCACAAACTAAACCTCTCTTTTATGACTTAAAACCTTGATTTGAGGGGCCCAAACAGAGAAACTAATGCCTCCAGCAATGGGGCTCAGCATGCTGACTGCCTTCCAAATCTCATACAGAAATTTTCTTATAGCTACAGTTAACCTGCAGCAATAGAAAACAAATTTCTGGAATATAGTTAATTAGGCTTTGATTATAAATAAGGCAAATATATTTTTCTACATCTATATTAAAATATTCAGTTTTGATGATGCGAGATCTATGTATGCATTTATCATTTGTCATGGCTACTACCTACTGATGCCAATTTACTAGAATATGAGCAGGACACTTTTATAATAAGGAGGTAATGATGTAGAATTTCTTGATATTATGGGATTTATTTTCTTTCTTTTAAAGCTTTGATCTGACTGTCCTTCATGGAAGATGGATGAAATTATTCTTACATTTTATACTATTTAAGCCATTTTGTGAAGGCTCTTTGGCTTTAAAAATAATACTTATTAATTCTGAGTAAATGTTTTGTGAAGTATGAATTTGAAGCTAATAACGAATTCTTCACATTTCAGAATATTGTTCAGAGGATATCACAAACTCGCGCTCTGCGGACTCCATTGCTCTATCTAGAGTTTCAGTTTAATGAGCATGCTAACATTTCAGCATCCGTTACACACTGAAAAAGTTTTCAATAATTAAGGATAATTGGCAATAGAAATAAAATGAACAGATGAAAATGGCTCCACATTAGACTTTGGCAGTCAGCTCTTCCACAGTGAGCTGGGAAAAAGGATAAGGATTTTAAGCAACTATCTAAACCAATCAACTGTGTCATTATTTGGAATTTTTTCACACTCTATATATTTTAAAATTAGTGTACAAGATTTTCTCACATTGGCCACAATACATTCTTCTGACATTAAATACCAATCAAATTTTAACTATATTTAATGATTATGCAATATTATTTTCTAAGTGTCAATTAGTTTTTATTTATAATGTCATTTAAACAACCAAGTCATTTTTAGCATCCCACCTCATTCAGAGCAGCATTGTTTATTATATTTTTAATACAATGTAATTAAGCCTAACCGAATTTAATTAGGGCAATCTTTGTTCTTTCAAACAATCTTCACCGTAGCATAATCTTGCTGGTATTTTTGTTGATGCTTATTGAAAAGTTTATCTTTTGTATCATTAAAAGTGACTGCCAGTAATTATATCAGTCTACTCAGTTTTATTTAAAACCAGATGAAATATATTTTATGTTTGCATTTACTACTATAATTGTATTAATAATCTTTTGTGATTGTGGTTATATATAAAATAGGGTATTTCACATACTTTTAAAAATGCTTTTGACTATATCTGCACAAACAAGTGCACAGACAAGTCTCCAAACTGACTCTCTCTCTCTCTCTCTCTCTCTCTCTCTCTCTCTCACACACACACACACACACACATGCACAAGATATACAAAGTTAAAACAGTCATCCACAATGCTACCAAGAGAAAAGGCTAAGTTTGATATAAACTAGCACTTCATTTTCAGAGGAATTTTATTAATAGTACACCGAATCAGTAAAAATAAAATGACCAAAAAATTTCTGAAAGAAATTATCCATTTACTTTGGGATTTTCTTTGAATCCTTTTCCCATTACTATTATAGCCTGATAAACTTAGACAGAAGATAATAAATGTACCACATGGTTAAGTTTTTAGTTTTATCTACACCAAATTCTAGTCGTGGAATATCAGAGCGGGAGAATGGCTAGGAACTATATCATGCTATTATATTGTTCCTGAATAATAAAGGGAATTTCACCTACCTATCTTTACCTTATCCTTACACATATCAAACCACTCCTTAGTACTGATTTGAAAGGAATTTACATAATCCCAGACAATTTAAGAAAATAAAATAAAATACAAACACTTGATATCACTTCTCCCAGGTATTCATTTAACCGATATTCATCAATCTCTTCTTATATAATAGGTATCGGTAAAATAACAAACAAAGATAACAACAAACAAATCATAGTTTAATGACTTTTATATTTTGTTTAATTAGCAATATAAACAAGTAAAACATATCATAAAGTACGGTGTTATGAATAAAAGTTTAAGAGGGAAAAGGTGGAGCATTTTTAGAAAGAGATACTACTTGAAATAGAGAAAGTCAGAGAAGATGTCTTATAAAAAGTGGCATTGAACACATACTTAAAGTGATAAGGACACAGACTCTAGACATTTCTAAGCAGGAGGATTTCTGATAGACAGAATGACAAATGCCAAGCTCTGCTGCAGTAACTTCACGTGCTCACGGAAGCAATGAGTCCAGTGTGCTGAAGTGAGGAAAATATATAAGGTATAGCATAATTCCTATGTCCTACCACAAATATGAAATTTGTTATTTATATGATTATATGATTCAGTTGCACGATGATTTTACATTTATGATATCTACATATATATTATATTTACCTTTTAAGTGAAGGATCAGTACAATATTGTTCAAAATGAGATGCCGCATGTAGCAGAAACAGTGTTTGCCAAACATTTATGTGTCCTCATTATGTAGGTCAGCTTCTCATATAATTAACATGGGGATATATGAGTTGTTCTGGTCAAATTCCTGGAAAAAGGGGTGACACATACCAGTTTGGTTTGGGTCAGATTAGGCACAATATTTTCCTCTCTTGTTTTTAGCATCAACTATGATGGCTTTAAGGCAGATGTCCCTGGTCATGCAGCCACCAAGGTGGTGACTGCTTGGACACCATCAGACTCACCTAAAGAAAGATAAATGGATCTTTATTACTTTTAGTCATGCATATGTGGGGGAGATTTGCCTGTTACAGTAATGAGCATTAACTGTGCCAGTATGCTACTTAATTATTGTGTTGTTTAGAAAATCATTAAATTACTTGAGTGGGTCAAAGCTCATGGTACTGTGCTTGAGGGCAGAAGTTATGAAGCCACACAGGTGTGTACAGAATGCATGAAAGTAATTCTAGTCAAAATCACATAGGAATTATACCAAATTTTAAACATATTTATTGATAAGCAGATTAGTCTAACTTAATTTTTAAAGTTAAATACATTTTGGCACATTTTTCTTTATTCTCTATTTCTTCATGTATTCCTTGGCATTGGTAAAATCCATTTGCCAATATACATGCAATTTGTAAAGAGAACTCTACTTATCCTTTAGGTTGCATACGCAAGATTTTGAGTTAGTCATTTGGTTTCTGAGACTCAGGGCTTTGAATGTTAAAGTAGGGATAATATTTTACCTTACTAAAGCCACAGGCAAAATAGATTCCCTTTACTCCTCCAAAGAGGGGTGTGTCTCTGTTTGTGTCTTCATAATTTTAAAGTCTTTTCTTTATCTTCTAATGTTCTAAGGAACTATGGGAGGGCAGGAAATCACAAGTAATATTTCCATTGTTTCTAAGTCCCACATTATGCGTGAGTCAGGCAGTGTTGATGCATAGAACTCATACCAGCAGTAGTTGTTTTCTGCATTCATTTTCTGAATTCCATCCAGTACTTCATTTAGATACCAAGTGGATCATATAATTCCAGGCAATATTCTCATCAGAATATAGATAGATATGTTAGATTTATATATGATAGATTTTATATATGGGGAAACAAATTTTTGAAGTACAACTTGATATACAACCATATATATTTAATGTATATATAAACTCATATTTTTCTAGAATTATAAAACATCCAAATTATTTAACCAAAATTTTATTCTTCTGAATGTTAATATTTAAGCAGTCTTTTTATTTTTAATTTTTTAAAATTTAGGACAGGGTACACAGAGTCTATAAGGCCTCACTGAATAGATCAGACTCATAGTGATCCTCCTGTTCAGAGCCTCCCATGTGCTGGGATTACAGGCATGCACCACCACACACATGCTCAATTGAGGATCAGTATGGCCCTGGAGCGGGGTCAGCAAGGCAGGCCCAGGGATCAAAATCCCTGCCCCTGCATCTGCCTAAGTAGGTGCTTTAATCCTTTGTGGTATTTGGTCAGTCATTAAAGTTGAGGTTTTTTATTTGCTTGCTCAGGCTGCCTTAAGTGAGGGTGTGGTGTGACATGTGGAACTGGGGGTTGAACCCTGGTTTGGCAAGTCAGACTGGGTTTGCCCAGGCAGGGACTTAAACAACTGAGCTAACTGGCAAGCCCCCTTTGACATTATTTTGGCAAGCCCCCCTTGATGTTATTTTTTGCTGATAATTTACCTATTCATGTTTAGGGCCATTCTTTTTTGTTTTGTGTATTTGTAAACTTGGGTTAAAATACTTTAGTAATGCTTTTCCTTAGTACTATGGTATATAGCTCCTAGTAAGAATTGGTGAGTGAGAAGCAGCGGCAAATATTGAAGGTCAAGGTAATAGAAGTTGGGGTATTCTTATTCCTGTATACCTCTGAAATTGCTATCAACAGAAGTAATTACTCCTTGTGTTTCCAACTTGCAATTTTGGTGTTGCTGCATGTCTTTAAAAAAAATCTTAGCACATGTTTATAATATGTGGTTACAAACATTGTTGGAAGTTGGGGCATGTACACATGAATCAGGGAGATAAATCACTTGCTATGGTTTTTTTTATTCTGTTGGAGGATCTCATGAGTTTCTACTAGTTGATCTCCCTCTACCTTTGCTTGGTCAACCAAGAATTTTAAGAATTTCTAATTGTCATTTGCATGATTATTCTCAGTCTTGTGCTTGGATCCTAGTTTTTTATTCATTCCAAGAACAAATACATAAATATATACAATGGTTTTCATTTGCTCTGTTTGTCCAGTAGTCACTAGAAGCAGACTTTCAAGATGAAATTCTGTTGTATTGTTTTTGTTTTACTATGTTTTTCAGTACAGGGTCTCCTGGGTCTTACTATGTAGATCAGACTTATAATGATTCTCCTGTTTTAGGTCTGCCAAGTACCGGGATTACAGGCACAAGCCACCATGCCCAGTCTCTCAAGATGAAATTCTGAAATTGAATTTCTTATGTGTTTAAATGAACACAGTGATTATAAACTTTATAGCACTAGATTCAAAATAGTTGTTATTTCAGTGAGTGTTTCAGCATCTCCTCAATTGTAGGATGTGCACTATTGCCATGGTAGTGCTGGAAAATAACTTGTAGTTTACAGCTTATTTGTGCATTGTTTCTGCTATGTAAAGTTATATGCAAAGAGTGAGGCATTTTTATGAGCAGCCAATTGGGTCAGTCATTATCCTGAATGAACATATAGAGCCCTGGTGATCATAGCTGCATTTATATCAGTTCTTATGGGCTACTTTAGGTCATGGGGTCGCTGTGTGCTTGACTAAAGGCTTATTGGGATTGCTTTCCTATTCAAAGTTTCCATTCTATTTCTCCGTACTCTTTCACTGACACAGACCTTGAAAGTCATTCCTTAGTGAATATCCTGAATACTAACCTGATCAAAAGTACTTTCCTGGAAACTCAATCTAAAATGATATTATTTAAAATATTATGTGCAGTTGTATAAAGCAAAAGCATCATTTGGGTATGTCAATGGGAAGGTATAATAATCCTATGCACGTAAATGGTGATAATGTCAGTACTAGAGTGTGGAAATAGATGGCTCTTTTTAAATGTGATGAAAACCTATTTAAAATGCTTGCTTCAAATTTTTGAAATACTGGCTTTCTTATAGGGAAGATTGAGAAAGTTTCCAGGAAACATTTAAAAAACTCCTGTTATCTCTGGTTTCATGGAGCAACAGGAAAACAAATGAGTGACCACATCTAACTTACTATGTTGAAAAATTATCAAATAGAGTGCACAGTCTTGTCATACATTTGATGTTAAGTGAGAACAAGAGCTTGATATTGCTGACATTATGATAACAGATTTAGAGAAAAATATTAAATCCATTGTTATTCTTGAGTCTCCTATTGGGGGCAGAGCTCTCTCAGCATTTTATAAAAAGAAAAAATCCTTCTTCAGGAAAGACTTGGTAATGATTTCATGTTAGGATTTCTGTCTTGTTAATGACGGTTGTCTTTGGGGTTATCCTCTAATGATTCCTCCCTGCATTAAAGTTTGTAGGTAGAGCTGTAATCAGCATGTCTCAAAAGAAGCAAATGGTGCTCTTTAAATAGATCTTTTATACTCAAAACATTGAAGGTCAAATTTAGTCATCATAAATACTCATAATAATATATGTGAAAGCCTGAAAAATAAGAAAGGAAAATTTGGTCAAACTTATCTGTTTTGACTGTGACTTCACTCCCTACATTCTGGCTTTTATTGCTGGAAGTGCTTTTAGAATTTTACTTTCTTTTTCATTGAAGATTTGAGTCTATAAAGATTGAATTTTAAGAATGATGAAATGTTTGGCTTTTCACTTACAAAATATGAAGGAAGGAATCTAATGAGAATAAAAGCATCTCTATAGTGACCTTCCCTTCACTAAAGCATTGAGAAATGCACTCATGAAAGCAAGTGAATTAAAGGGATATCCCTTTCTATGAGTAGTTTGATAAATAACACTTTCTTGTTTTAATGTAAGAATGTGGCTATAAAATTAGATACCTGACTTTAATGAAAAGTATAGAGTCTTGGACCAATTCAAACCATATATAACAAACTCCAAGACAAAGATTTATAATTTCCTTCATGGATATCTAATTTGCATTGAAGTTTCTAACTGATTATGAGTCTCTTGGCAGTGAAACAGATCTGTAGATGATTAAAATGTAAGCTGTTTATACAAGTGGGACTAATCTGGGTCTGGTGATCAGGTACAAGCAATTGTCTATTATAACCCAGTTTCTATGTCCAACTTTGTATGGTTGAAGATGCAGCAAAGAAAAATGTCCTCTACAATAAACTCTATTTATTGAGTATATATAGGTCATTTTACAAGTATTCATCAAGAGACTTGTAACTTTTTGTACCTCTGATGGTTATTGCTAAAAGAAAAGTATTTAGAGGTTAAATAGATGAGAAAATAATTGAAGCCACTTCTTAAGGAAATGAAAAGAAAATTAACCAGGTTTCACTGACTGTATTGGAGTCTCAGTTGGGTCATTTGATAAGTGGACTTGTGGTGGGCATCTGCTCATAATGTGTCTAATGGGTACACACTATTGAAGAAAGGCTGTATACACATTTTCTCTATTCATAGTTGGAAAAGCCATCAGAGTTTTACTGCATTGGTCAGCTTTC
>NW_004524579.1:5190881-5208630 GCF_000260255.1 Octodon degus | reverse complement strand
AGAAACAGAGAGGTATT
Organism: Octodon degus; assembly: GCF_000260255.1. Lineage (NCBI taxonomy): Eukaryota > Metazoa > Chordata > Mammalia > Rodentia > Octodontidae > Octodon > Octodon degus. Next base: position 5,208,613 of record NW_004524579.1, on the reverse strand, counting down.
GCATTTTCACAACCAAGGGACCAATCCACAAAGAACCACTATCATTTTGTTTCCTGGTTCTGAAACTGAAAGTTGATGATTTAAAGTTCTTAGGTTCCAAGGGCAACATGTTTGTAACGCAAGACACAATAAATGGCCTCATATACTTGGAAGATAAAATCACCACCCGGCTGTATTTGTCTCCTTCTAGCCCTGAAACAATAAGCAGAAAAAGTTACTTTTCTAACTGAGCAGACAAATGCCCATAATCTCCTTTGTTGAAATTATGTGGTCATTACAAAATAGGGACAAGGGAGACTATATCTAAATCCCTTTATGTCTGTTTATAGTTCTTTTGTTCAATAACCCCCGCAGTAGAAGGCTAAAAGAGCCACAAATGGCAGGAAAACAATGGCACAGACGCATCAGGAATAAAATTTGGAGTTATGATGCCTCTAAAGAAGTCTAACCAAGTCAAAAGCAGGAGCAGAAGATAGGAATGCTTATTTCTACAGAATCCTGATCTGACTTTGAAACCCAATGAAACTATATATCCATTATTTGAGGACAGGGTGAGATTACTATCATCATTACTTTTGAATATACATGATTACATGAAATGACAGAGGAGTAGAAGTGGTAAATGCAGGTCAAACAAACACAACATTAAAATGTGTCAGTATGTCATCTGTGAAAACAATATCAATTATTTTTGGTTTGTTTTAAAAACTTGGAATTACCTCTGCTTTCCTGGTTGAACATTGACTGATACAGAATCCATATAAGAAGTGTACCCAAAATATTAAATACTGTTTAATATTTATCTCACTGTGCTTTTCTGCCTCAAAGTGGAACTGTATTCCAGACATTGAAATATTTATTTCCCCAAAGTGAACAGAACTGAGTGGTGGAAATATCCAGGGAGACAATACACCCAGAGAACTTCCCATCACACTCTACAAAAGACCAAGGGATGGAAAAACAAGCCCAACTTCACTTTCTGTGTATTCACATTAATAAAGATACGGATTTTAGTATCATACTGGAACTGTTCTCTCCCGTGTGTTACATTTTAATAAAGCAGGGATTAATTGATGGCTCAAAGTGATATTAACACAAGAATTCTTCTGTGAAGGCTCTTGGAAATTCATGGGTTTGAGTGGTGATAAACCAATTTCCTCGGTTTATCTCTATGGGTGAATGTGTGCATGCAACCTGAATTTCTTTCATATTAGGGGAAAAATTTTTGAATTGAGAAGGCCCATAAGTTGCAATATAATTTCTATATTTTTTTTTGTTTTTAGTACTTTGTGTTCCTATCAGAATATATACACCCTGTTATATGAGAGCATGAATAACATTTAATAAGGCGCTAATTTCTACATAGAAACTGGACAGTTTTACTTATAAACTTTAGAAGTAATTTTCCTTCTTTTTTATTATTTTCATAAAATAATTCCAATCTCCATTTACCTATCATTCTAGACCACCATTTCTATAATATTGCACTTTGTTTCTTGCCTGTCATGACATCTCTAGCTCAAACTTACCTATACAGCCATTGGTACTTTTTCATCATACTAAGGAAGTTATTTTGCATATTCAATCTTTAAGTCTTTACCAGGATTTATTAAATGTTTAGCACCTGTGCATATTGTTGTCTTCATGGTGGTTATTCATAGTACAGGATGCGGACATGATATCCTGTCCAGGCACTATTGGTGTAAGTTTTTCTTCTCATTGAATTAAGAGAAGGTAGCTTTATCTCTCTCTCTCCCTCTCTCTCTCTCGCTCGCTCGCTCGCTCTCGCTCTTGATCTCGCTTTCTCTCTCGCTCTTTTCAGAACCAGGGATTGAACTCAGGCCCTTGTGCTTGCCAGGCAAGCGCTCATTGTACTGAGCCATCTCCCCGGCCCCTGTATATCTATCTTAACTGTTTTGCATATACAGATGCAAAATGGTCCTTCATTTGTATCCCCCCTTTTTTTTGTTTAGTTTTGTCAGAGATGGGTATTCCCTTGCCATTTAAATATGTAGATGTGTGCACACCTATTTTTATAGTGGCACAGTTTGTAATACCCAAATCTTGGAAAACAGTCCAAATGCCCCTTAGCTGAAAAATGGATAAAGATATGGTTTTCTAGAGTACTACTCTGCCATGAAAGAAGTTTACACTGGAGACATTGCCAGGAAAATAGATGCACCTTGAGTTCATATTCTTAAGTTAGGTAAATTGGACACACATGTGTGAATACTGCATTGTTTCTCTGGTGTGAGAAACAAAACATGTAAATAAGGACCCAAAAGGATTTTGAAGTAGGAAGAAATTGTTCAAATGGGGAGAGAAGGGAGAAAGGAGAGAAGAGAAAAGTAAAAAAAGAAAAAGAGGAAAGAAGGAAAACATGAAAACAAAGCTTTGTAAATGGGGAAAGTAGGAGGAGGGCTGAAGGAAGTGTAAGAGAATGAGGAAAAACAAGCTCTGGCACATACAGGCATAAATTCTCTATGATGAATGTGAACCTTATGTGTGTCTAAAATGTACTAACAAAGTCTATCAAAAAAAAAGTTTACCACCTGTGATGGATTTCTTTAAAATCTATATCACATTATCATGGTTATAAAGGCCAGATACATATCTTTGTGGAGTGACTGAAGCAGAAGAATGACCACATGTAGTGAGCTAGATCAAGACCTAAGAACATGTAGCACCTTAGGCAAGCCAGGTGAACAAGTTGATCTAGCCCCAAACACACAAGGTGCATGAGGAGAGCCAGGTGGATGGATTGGTCCAACCTGAGAGCACGAGGCACCCAAAGTGATCAAGGTGAACAAGTTATTAGGCAGAGGAGTTCTAAGCGACATCAACCTGCCAAGTGTATAAATAAATGCACTGCAGTCACTATGTGGCTTCTTTTCTCCATCACAAGAGAGGCTCCACCTGACCTCAGCTTTCTGCATTTTCACTCTTGTTTCCATTTCTCCATGGTCCACCCCCTGGGAGATTTCAAGAGCTACACCAGATACAACATTTTGGTGGCCAAACGGGGACCTGGGCAATAGGCAAACTTCTCATATAGCAGGACAGAGAACACCTCTAGTTATTGGCACAAAAGGGAGAGAGGTGTGTTGATATCACCAATATTGGTCCCACTGGTATCACCAATGTTGATCCTAGAGGCTTATTAGTATCAATACTAGTTTCCGTGATATTATCAATGCTGATACCATCATCATGTATAAAACATGGGTAAACCGATTTTCAAGTCTGAGAGCTGTATATAGAAATGCTTATTCTGATATTGACAGCAAAGTGTTTAGATGTAAAGATTTCTCCACTAAAAGAATTTCTCACTTTTGTGCAAGAGACATATCTATGGTTCTTGTAACAAAGAACAGTGAACCCTGAGATACAGAGGTGGGTAGGGTAAAAATTGCATGCTGACATACTACAGAGGGGCAGAGTGTATTCCTATATTTACTTTTTCTTTGCCAACTTTGTCAAGGAGTGTTTTGAAGATCATACACATGTTGAGATGACCCCAGAGGATTTGGCTCAAAGTACTGAGCCCGGAGCTGAACAAGGATAGCAGAACAATAGCTCCAATCCCCACAGCACTACAATCTTCTATCTTAGCTCAATAAGATACGAAAGGAGCTGTTGGGTGGTAAAGAAAGCATTTCTCCACTGGAGTATTTTGCTGCAACTTTCATTTCACAGATACACAAAGTAAAACTAATAACCTTAACTGCAATGTAAGTGATGACTTCACTTTCTTAGTTCAAAAAAGTTTCACTGCATCACAGACTGAGGCGGCTTCTTCTTCTTCTTCTTCTTCTTCTTCTTCTTCTTCTTCTTCTTCTTCTTCTTCTTCTTCTTTTGTATTTTAGGGAAGGGTCTACAGGGTGTTCAGGGTCTCACTACTAGATCAGACTCATAGTGATCCACCTGTTTACAGCCTGCCAAGATCTGGGATTACAGCTGCATGCCACCATGCTGTCTCAATTGCCATCTCAGTACACCCTGGGGGTGAGGCCAGCATGGAAGGGCCAGGGATCTAAGCCCCAGTCCTTGCACCTTCTTGCAGATACTTTAATCCACTGAGCTATTTGACCGGCCAAGATTTCTACCCTTCATAGAGTATAGTCGCCATTTCTCTCTCCCTTGAAATTAATGCTAAAAAAATCCAGGAGTAGTGAGAATTCCTGGAAGGATTTCAATATGTCTGCCCTGTTGTTCAAACCCAAGATCCCAAAAATCCAAGACAAATTATGTCTTCATGAAGCTTTACCTTTTAAAACATTAAAATACCTAAACAAGCAACCACTATCTGTAGCCCTAAACTCCTTTCACTTTGAGTATTACAGAGCTCATAGGATAAAAGTTTTAGCCACTAATGACTGAAAATGACTAGCTAAAGTATTAATAATCAAAACCTATATCAAGAGTTTGTGGCTGTAGCCATTTCTTCAGCGCATCATGCTCATTCATCTGTTTATTTTATCCATTGTATGGATGACATTATTCTTGCAAATGAATCCTCATCTACCTTGGATGAAGTATTTCTCCAATTGGATAATTCCCTTCATAATACAGGATTACTTTTGGCTGCTGAAAAGGTACAATCCATGATGTTGTTCACACACTTGTATCATCTTATCCAACAGACATATTGTGCCCCAAACTGTTCACATCCATGTTAATCATCTTGCAGCCTTAATTGATATTCAGCTCTTATTGGATAGTATCAATTGGCTCTTCCCAGCTCTGAAGCTAACAACCCATGATTTAGGCCCTCTCTTTGACATTCTCAAGGGCGACATGGCCCTTATATCAGAGTTTAAAGCCTGCTCAGACAAAGTTAATTTGGTCCTTCTAATGCTCAACTTTCTAGAGTTGACCCAACTTTACCAATGTATTCAATTATTTTCCCAATTTGGTATGTACCCACTGAGGTCCTTTGGCCATCTCAGAGTCCTTTATACTCCATGTACAAACATTACTCCCTTTTTATGATATGGCAGGACTGATCACACATGGGCAGATGCATGCTATTCCACTTTTTTGCCTGATGTGCAAGCTGTCATTGTTCCCTTTTCTTCTGTTCAACAACAGTGGTGGTAGCAATTTTTGTCTTCATGGAAATCTGGACTGCTAACTTTTCTGTTATTTGTTGTCACTTCATTCAGACACATTAATTCAATTTGCTTCTCTCATCTTCTTTGTCTTCCTTCATAAAGTAAGGTTGGCTCCCATAGTGGAAATTGTCTGTTTTGACAGATGGGTCCCCTTCAGGAAGAGATTACATGATGACTTCCTCTTCCTGAATACAAGATATAGATTTTACTGCACAAAAGACTGTATTTCAAGCTGTTAAATGGTCCTTGCAGGATCACCCACTCCAATTACTCTTTCTTTCTTTCTTTCTTTCTTTCTTTCTTTCTTTCTTTCTTTCTTTCTTTCTTTCTTTCATTTTAGTGTAACCAGGGATTGAACTGAAGCCCTTGCACTTTCCAGGCAAGCACTTATTCTACTGAGCTATCTCCCCAGACTCTACTCTCTTTTCAGATAGCACTTATGTTTTCAGTATGGTGGGCCACACTGAAAATGTAACTACACACACTGGCTATGAAGATATTTCTCATTTATTTTACACTCTCCAAATTGTTATTCAGTCACACCATGTCCTCTTGTTTGATCAGTCATCCCTGTTCTGATTCCCAACTGCTGGGGCCTCTCATTGAGGGAAATGCTACATTGGACAGATCGCTGGGTACTGTCACTATTACTCCCTCAGATGTCATTCAATGAAGTTTTGTCTTCCATGCCACCTTGTATCAAAATGCTTCTGTCTTGCCAAATCAGTTTCTTTTAATTCAGAAATAGGCTCAACAAATTGTTAAATAATGTCCCTCATGTTTAATACATCTTTCCTCACTCTCTATGGCAATTAATCCCCAGATGTTACACCCTATCCTATCCATCTCTGGCAAATGGATGTCCTCATATTCCTGAGTATGGCCTTCTATACTGGGTCTATGTTTCAGTGGATACTTCCTCAAGATTTAGTTTTGCTTCTTCCCACCATGATTAATTGGCTAAACATATTGCTCATTGCATGGATGTTTTGGGTGCAGTTGTCTGCCCATGAACCCTTAAAAAATGGCATACCTTCTATTAATGTGGCCTTCTAAATATCTTGTGAAACTTTTCACAATTCCTTTACCATGGGAATTCCTTATAACCATCAAGGGCAAGAAATTGTTGATTGCACTCACCATAAGCTCAAAATTCAACTACAAAAAAATCTACAGATACTTCAGTGGACTGAAGGGCCTCCTTAGGCAGATGTAGGCACCCGTGTTCAAGCCCTGGTGTGCCATGCCAGCCCTGCTGCCGGGATACACTGAGGTGATTGAGACTGGGTGTGGTGTTGCGTGCCCATAATCACAGTACTTGTGAGGCTGAAAATGGAAGGATCACTGTGAGTCCAATCTGTGTAGTGAGATCCTGTAGACCTTGTACTAAAACACATTTTTTTAAAAAAAAGTTTATTCTAAATGATGGGAAATTTAAGTGTGCTATAGAAATGTCACCAAGATTATCTTTCTACAATATTTTGTATGTGTTTTGGTTTCAAATTTTCTGGGTAAAACTATATAACTATTATTAAGAATATCTTTGTTGGTAGAAAATATCAGATATACTTTGTATTTCAAGGTGCATGATATGCAGATAAAATTATGAAATTTTATAGTCATTGTTCCCCTTATAATATAATGTCATTAACTTTGTCTTCTGGATGTCCAAAAACTGAGGTTTGGAAACCAAAACCTAGTGTGGGCTAAGAGGAAAACTGATAATTTTGCATAGGCCTTCTGAGTTTAATGAGGACCTAGGACATAAGTGAACCTCTGATGTGATGTCCTATAACTTGGTAAATCCCTGGTCTTCTGACCATAGATATTGTTTGATTATATAGGAAGGAGATCAATAGTGGACTGCATTCCTGAGGAAAGTCAAGAGGGCAGAAAAGTCTCCTAAGCTTTTATAGAAACCTACTTGGTCAAGTAATGGCTGGGATTCATCCAGATGGCAGACGCTGACAGTAGAACTGAGAGATTCTATGCATGGTTCTAAGGTAAATCCTGAGAAGACTTAAGTGACCTTGACAGATAGCAAGAAAAACTTATTTTAATTAATAACAGGTTCCACTTTAACTTTATCTTGAACACTGAGTGGAAAAGTATAACCTCAAGATGTATAAATCAATGTCATTGTAATATGATAGCTATAAAAGAAACTCAAATAACTAACACCTGCCAGTTTCCAGCTACATTGATAACTGACTAGTGGTATGGGATAGTACAGGGTTAAATTGTTGAAATTAGGGACCTGAAATCCTTGGACCAGGAGTCTTTTGCCTAAATCAGCAAGGTCACTCAGAAAAGGGTCCCAAAAGGAGGAGGTCTTCTGAAGAGTCCACTAAACACACATCCTCCAACTCCAACTGACAACCCATTGTTTGCCACTAGAAAACAACAAAGGGGGAGATATGATGAGTGGATGAAGCTGAAGATTGATTACACATGCAGGCTAGAACAAGCCCATCCCTGAGAGTACAGATTGCCAAAGGCAAGTCAGGTGAAGAAGTTGATTCAGCCCCAAGAACAGGAGGCACGTGAGGTGAGCTAGGTGAAGAGATTGTTATGCAGAGGGGTTTCACCTGCAAAGTATATAAATAAATGTGCTGCAGTTCATGAGTAGCTTCTTTTCTCCACCAAGAGCGGGCTTCGCTTGATCTCAGCTTTCTGCATTTTGCCATCATCTCTTCATAGTCCTCCAGTGGGAGTTTGTAAGAGCTGTGCTGGATGCAGTCCATACCAGATTTTGATTAGGTGAGTCTCAAAAGTTCTTATTTTTAGCTCAGATATCAGGAAAATATTTCCAAAATATCCTTAGGATAATAATTTAAGGAATTTTGGCTTAAATATAAGCAATCCCTGGTCTTGGGGCTTACAATACCCAAATAAAAACTACAGTCCCTTTCTTGTGGATATAATAGGGTCTACAGGGACAGAGAGCTCCAAATGTATTAGTATTGTACACAATAATTTTTTTCAGATCACTTCCCGATTTATTTCAGTTAATTATATATATATATATCTATATATATACATATATATAATGCTATATTAATAGACTACATACATTTAAAACAAAAATAGACAAATAAAAAATGAATAGATGTTTCCATATTTTTATACTTAAGTATAAAAATTAAATGGGTACCATAGGGAGTGTGCACTAAACAGTGGAGATCACCCATTTGATATGAGGTAATGTGAGAATATAATTGTCAGAAAACATAAAATAGTGTGCTTTGTTCATCATAGCAAAACATTCAGGGCATTACCAATCAATTACATACAGATATTTTACTAAATAAGAACATCTTGTAGATGTTAGAAATGAATTTTCATGGAAGAAAAGAAGCTAGATATATCAGGCTAAACAAGTATAAGTCAGAAATCAAAATATATATTATTGGGCCAGAGAGATAGCTCAGGGGCATAAGTGCCTTCCTGGCAAGTGCAAGGTCTTGAGTTCAATCCCCAGTATCATACACGCAAAAAGACATATATTGTAAACTCTGCAGTTTGATTATTCTTTGGAGGTTTATAAATTCCATTCAGTGACAATACTTGCATCCAATTATCTGTTTGATACCTGAAATTTTAACAGTTCAACTTACACATCTCTATCATCAACTATTTTTAAGCCAAATAAATAAAACATTTCTTTTAAAATAAATCAGTACTATTGAATGGCAATGAAAAGCTCAATGCATCACGTTCTGTCAAACCTTATGTTAAATTCATCATCTGTTGCTAATGATATTTGCTTTTTGTTACATGTTTTTGATATTTTCTGCCACATTTTTGATTTTTAGAACACTCTTCAGAGACAGTCAAGTCTGAATTCAAATTTTGTTTATGTTAACTGTGAAATATGTGTGATATATTTTTTACTGATTTCATCTTACAAATAAGATTTAAATATGTATGTATACACACATTTATATGTGCATATTAATATTTACTTATACATAGCCTTAGTGTTTTTCTTCTTCTATTTATACTGTTTTACTCAGCCTCAGGTTTCTTATTCCGATTGGGTCTAATCTCTAAGTGCCAAGGCCTTCCTGCTCTGTTGGGAATGTCAATCTACCTGTCAAGACCAGACCATGCCTGCATTTTGGGATGGTTACACCAAGAATGTAAGACTCTGACAATTTGTACCTCCAGTCTTTTCCTAAGGTTGCATTTGTGAGATGAGGAGACTTATTTTTACTTCTGAAAACATGGTACCTCCAGCTGAATCTTTCCTGTAATAAGATTCAGTGTATGCAGCTCTCCGTGAAAGATCTTTCATGTCGTCTCCATGTGACAGGGGCTTGGGTGAATGGGGCATAAGAAACAAATGCAAATGTACCTCAAAATCTTTGTTATTGTTTTCACAATAGTAACAAATTTATCTTTTTGCCTCTGATGAAGCTGTGTCACCTTTTGGTAAATAGGGAAGAATCCTATACCCTGTACAGTTCTTTAAAGACTCCTCTTAAAATTACTTGTAGGGAATATTTCCAAAAGGTACATTGTACCTTATTCTACCTTATTTATGAACCTTCCGTGACTCTCCACTGCTTACAAGAGCTGATTCTGGAGCTTTGTCATTGTGCCTCACTAAGCAACTGAAATTACGTATTCAGAAGTCGATCTCCCTACATATGTACCTTATGTACTCTTATTTTATAATGTAATATAATGCAATTCCTAAATTACTTGTTTACTGGGCTTATTGTTAGTAACAGACAAGTCAAACACAATTAATAAAACTACTGTTTTTAAAATAGAAACGAAGACAGTAACTATAGAATAATATATGTGAATTTCAACTATTGGAAAAGTAATTAAAGTGAAATCACCCTAGTAATTACATTTTGTTAACTGAAAAATACTGTGCAAACCTTAAATATTATAGTATATTTAATAATATATAAGTTATTCTTAATTTTATCTGAAATTTCATTAATTTTGCAAATAAATATATGGCCACAATTCTAGAGTATTATTTTAAAATTATTTTCTTACAAAGAACACCTTCAAGTCATATAAACTACTGTTTATAATTGTTATCTAACTAGAATATGTTGCAATCACATTTAACTCACAATTAAATTAATTATTTTTTATCATGATACAATTTAACCATGATCCTGAAAATTATTTTCCTGAAAATATAATGGTATTCTAACTTCCTGATATGGAGAATGTTTATACCAGACTTTGAGTCAATTGGAAGTAGGTAGAAGAAAGCATTGATAATTTCATAATGATACATTCTCAGATCTAAAGACCAGAATGGAAAAGACAATATCAATTTATTTGAGTACATACCCTTAGTTGGCCTTGCTCTAATTCCTGAACACATTTATGTTGTTTCTGGATTAGACTATTTCTTTTCTCTCTCTCTCTCTCTCTCTCTCTCTCTCTCTCTCATGCTGGGAATTGAACTCAGAACCTTGTTCTTGTCAGGCAGGCACTGTACCACTGATCTGTATTCCCAGACCTTGAGCTACATCACTTTTTTGAAAATATTTTGATATAGCAGTTGTTTTCACTTACACTACTAGATTATCTTAATTTGTTGAAAAGAAAGTTTGTATTATTGTCTGTTGGTTTCATTTTTGTAAGAATACTTTTGCTTTATGTGTTATACTGTAGCAAGTTCAAGATAATGACAAAAGTTGCAACAATTATTAATAAAGTAGCAAAATTATCATAGAAAGTATGAGTAGCCCTAGCAATATCTAAGAATTGTAGCAGTGATACTAAGACAAACAATAAAGAAGGAGAGGGAGAGGAGATAGGACAGAAAAATAATGTTTAAGTGAAAATAACTTTTGTAAGTACTGGAAGACGTACATAAATCTTTATTTCACACATTCATTGTTATACAGCTAAGATTTAGGCACAATCATGCTTATAATATGAAGAACGTTGAGGATCAGAATGATTGGAAGATGGGCAAACTCAAGGGTGAAAGGATGAGTTATTTATTCATTCAACCAGTGAGTATTGGAGCCACCAAACACTGATCTCTGGTTGCAGTTGCAGTTAGCCTTGTCATCATTTTCCCATTCAAGTCCACTTATTCTAATGTATATCTCCTGTTTTAAACAGTTACTTTGCTAATTTCCTGACTGCACTAAGCAGCTCAGAGTCATAGTGATCCTTCTGTTTCAGCCTCCCCAGAGCTGGGATTACAGGCGTTCGCCACCTCACCTAGTCTCGGGGGTCTCATGCCCTGCAGTGGGAATGGCTGAGCACAAGGTGCTGCGGATTGAACCCCAGTCCCTTCGTTTGCCTCAGCAGAAGCTTAGTTCACTCAGCTATCTTGCCTCCCCATTTTGTAATTATTGTCATCCCGTGTGTACATCTTTAATTTTTCTGTACTGTTTGAATTCTGCTTCTTTCTAAAGCTAATCCTTCATTTCCTGTACATACTCACCTAACAGAAACAAATAAGAAAATAAACTGCATCTAAACAAAAGATTAAACTCAAAGGTTTGTGATTGTCTTTCAATGTCTTCTTACTCAAAACTGCCTAAAAGGGCAATGTGGAAAATACATACCAAATTCGCAGTTCGTATCGAGTTCATGCTATCAAAGTCCAAGGTAGAAACTGGTTATGCTTGCTATTTTAGAGTTCTTCTATTATTCTTTCCACTATCTCCTCTATCTTCTTCTTAATCTCTCTCCATACATACATCAAAGTCAGACTCATCTATCATTGAGAAGATAAAGTAACTTTTAAGAACTTATAATAGATTTTTTATCTGCATCTTACTCTATTATGCTTTTGGGTAATGCTTCTTCCAAAACTTAATTCTCATTCACTGTATCTCAGTACCTCTCACCTATCCACAACATCATCATTCTCAAAATTGCCTACTGCTCCATATGCATCGCCAATATTTATATAAATTTAGTTTAGCTGATATATAAAACTGCATGAATTTAAGTAAACAAACCTTTCTTTTCAAAAATTTATCATTTCTTATCATAAAAAGATTCAAAATTATTTCCTATTAAAATAGACAATATATTATCCTTTACTGCTGTCTCCCTCACATGATAAAGTGTATCAGGACTCACTTTCTATTTTGTAAATGATGTCTTATAAAAATAAACATTGTAAATTGTAATGACATTTAAGTTTTTTGATTTATATTTTCGGTTGTAGTCTCCTCTTAAAAACCTTCACTTCTAATATAAAAAATATTTTCTTTGTGAAATATTCTTTTAAAATTATTTTGACTTTAGTGTTGAGGCTTTTAAGTCTTCAATTCAGTTAGAGTCAGTTGCTGTGTACGGTGTGAGGTAAGGGTCAAAAGTAACTGTTCACATGAATATTCAAATGATTTACAGTTGTTTGATGAGAAATTTCCCATTTAATACCCACGGTATCTGCCTCAGTTTAAGAATATTTGCTTATTTCTCTGCTCTCTATTACATAACTTCAGTAGAGGTTTCAGTCTATATTCCGCCAGGCACGGCACAGGGGCATGGTGAACAGGAGGTATGCAGAGCTGAGAGGCTAAGAAAGGAAATAGAGCCTTTTGGGTCATTGCCTCAGTGGCCTGGCTTTCCTCCAGGCTCCACCCCTAAGAACAACTCAACTGTAGTACCCACACGCATAATCCAATACTATTTTTAAAACCCCAACTTTTGAAATTTTTTTTCAATTTTTTGCTAATGTACAGAATTATTACTGACTTTGTACATTTACTTTGCAGAAAATTATCTAGATAACTTAGAAACATCAATGTCTTAAGATTTCATATTGACGTTTCTTATTATCTGTGAAAACTTTATTTTTCCTCTTAAGACTTTTAGGATTTGATTTTTTTCCCCCTTATCTTCCCTCCGTTAGAAAAAAGCAATAAATCAGATGTTGTGGCCTTATTATAGTTACTGCGGTAACATCTTCACACTGTTAGCATTAAGAATAGTGATGATGGTAGCTTTTTCTTTTTTATATATAACCTTTGTTGAACTGAGGCAATACTTTCCATGCTTACTTTACCCAGAATTCTCTTTTGTTTGTTCATGTGTGTGCTTTGTGAGAGCATAATTATATGAGCATCTTGAATTTCTTCAAATGTTTTTTCTTTATGTACTTAGATCACCACACACTTTTCTCAATATAGGGTGAAGCACAACGATTAATTTTATTTCAGCAAAATTCAGTTAGAAAAACATGAGGGAGAAGTAAGGCAACAAGTGAGGCTTTTATTGCCGGCAGGATGACGCAAATGAAACCCAGAGAATGGTGACGACCTGAGAACGCACTGGGTGTTCATACATTTACAAGTGACTACAGTAGTCCCATTGCTTCATTTGGGAATTTCACAAATGTGAAATTATGTAATTTCCCATTTACATAATCATTTACCTTAATGTGATCTATAATGTGATCTATTTAAGAAAAAATATCTTGTTATTGGTTTTCTAACTGGTCACAGATTTACACATCCCAGGGATTAGTTAGTACTGTTAAATTTTAGCTTACGTACAATTTGTTTAAACTGTTTGTTCTTTAGGTTGGTGAAGGATCCATTCACCTAAAGCGTAAGTGACTTCTACAGTGGAGTTTAAAAGAAAATGGGGCCTCTCTTGCCACATCAGATTTTGAATGTCAGACTAAGTTTCCAAGACTTGTCAAGCTCACTCGATTATGATGCACTAACATTCTTATATAGTGATAAGCTTAGATATTACTTTGTTAAGAGATACAGTGTCTTCACAAATGGAGGATGGTGTAGTCACTTTCTCTCCTAAAGTTTATTTATTTCCAGGACAAGATGGACTTTTATTTATGTATTTATTTATTTATTTTATGTGTTTAGTGCAGGCTCTACAGGATCTCACTATGCAGATCAGACTCATAGTGATCCTCCTGTTTTTATCCTTCTTAGCACTGGGATCACAGGCAAGAGCCAACACACCCAGGACATGGACTTTTATTATTAAAGTTCCAATTACTACATATATACATATAATTTATACATTCATCTAAAATTAATTTTAAAATCATGCGTAATTGCATATGTATATATGTAACTTTAAGTCATGTTTCTAACCTATAGTCTTACCTTAAAATATATTTATTTTGACAACTATAGTTAGTTATCCTTTCTTATCCAGTCTTGCATGATTTTCCCATTTACTTAATCATTTTACCTTAATGTGATCTATAATGTGATCTATTTAAGAAAAATCATCTTGTTATTAGTTTTCTAACTGGTCAATTAAGCCTTTCATCAATTTTTCTTTTACTTTCCCAAGGGATACTTACATACATTTTAGCCTTCCATTTTAGCTTCTTTCTCTATGTGAAAACTTGTGGTTATCAAATCATTAAGGTTTTTCCCTCCAAGGAGCTAAATACCACTTTCGTAAAATGTAGCAGATTACTCTTTTAGGTTTAATTTTTTTCTCAGCTTCTGAATCTTTTATTTCTCCTTCTTTTAAAGTCACTTTATTAGAATTTGGTTAATGCATAAAAGGCTGCACATATTCAATGTAATTTTGGTACGTTGTTGATTTTCAAATGCCTATGATGCTTTTAATATTGTGTATTTTTATTTTCTCTTGTTTTTGTAAGCATTTTATTACTTTTCCCCTTTGAATTTGAAAGTGAAGGTTATGTTAGGCTCAAAAGTTTACTGAAATGAGGTGAGAATATTTGTCCTATTGGCAATAGTGTTAGCAGCTGTGTCAACATACTTCTATATTAAATGAAATGACCTAGACACATTTTAGGTGTGGAAGACCACCTGAGCAGCTCTCCTCGAAAGAAGAGTCATTGTCTCTGTTTTGCATGAGCTTGACCCCATTTCCTTGTATTGATATGTACAGAATTGGCTAGGACGTCTCTTTATCCTTTCAATTGTACTTCAGCGATGTATATTGGTCTAGCTCAGGTGCTGGTGGTAGTGTCTGAAGATGACATATATGTTTCCCTGATAGCCCATATCTGCTGCTCTTTAATATGAACCAGGTTGAGACAGGAAGAGCCAGTGCTCCACACTCTTGGTTGGGATCAAGCCTCAAGATAGAAGGCCATGACTTTCTGGGGCTTGAAAGATTACACATCAGAGATGAGGCACCAGACCCCTAAATATTAGATGTTCTCTCAATAGCATAATGCAAATTATTTTCTCTGCATATCCTTCTCTCTGCATATGGCAAAGGTAAATACAGGACACCCACCTAGCCCAGCTCAATGTACTCACCTACTTCCCACGATTCTTAGTCATTTTTGCTCAAACTATTCCTTCTCGACTGACTAAAACCCGAGTTTGGCCACGGGTCTGTCTCTTTGTTCCAGAAAGCCATTGTCATGGCTGGACTTAGAGCCCCATGGCTTCCCATAATTATAAGTATGCTTTAGTGTCTTTATTTTCACAGAGGGTTGTGCTTGGAATGGTAGAATGAAGTAACTTGGTGAGATGCCAATAAGGTATTTTTGGGATTATAAATATAGACTTCTTAGGCCAAAATGAGAACCGGGAGATCTCATACAATAGGCATAAACTATGTTTGTTTACAATGAATATTTTCTTCTCTCATCCTTGTGGTTTAAATATTATACTATTTTATATTTGTTGCTTTTTTTTGTTGGAACAGGGGATTGAACTCAGACCCTTGCGCTTGCCAAGGATATATCATTTTATAAACCATGTTATATAACAGTATAAAATGCCAATTTTTAACAAAATTTCAGGCTTTTGCAAAACACAAACATCCAACTTATTTGAGACACTCCTATTCATTTACTGAAATAGCCCAAAGAAAGATAGATCTGGGTAAAAATCCTAAACATTAACTGCTATTTTCAAGAAACTGTTAAAAATTATTAGTACAAACATCTCAGCTATCCTGTATATATACTTGCATGTTTTTCCCTCTTTCCTTTTTTCCTATCATTTCTCCTTTCTCTCGTTTTTATTGTTTAATCCTTAAGTTCAGTTTCTGTCCATTTTTTATCTATTATGCCTTTCCCATTTTATCTATTCTTTCACTAGGGAGGCAGTGAGATAGTTATATGTATGGGTGTGCTTTATTTCACTTGTTAGTATAGCTTCTAGCTGCATCCACCTACCTATAAAGGCCTCAAGATTGTCTTTCTTTATAGCTGAGTAATATTCCATGCATAAAGTTACCACATTTTTTTCTGTACTTTAGGGAAGGTCTACAGGGTGTTCAGGGTCTCACTATTAGATCCAATTCTTAGTGATTCCCCTGTTTACAGCCTCCCAAGTGCTGGGATTATAGGTGTGTGCTACCACACCCAGTCTCAGTCACCATCTCAGTGCTCCCTGGGGGTGGGGTCAGCATGGCAGGCCAAGGGATCAAACCCCAGCCCCTGTGCCTGCTTGCAGGTGCTTTAATCCGCTGAGTTATTCAGCCAGCCCTACCACATCTTTTCATCCACTCCAGGGAGATTAGCATTTTGGTTGTTTCCAAGATCAACAAGGACAGAAATGTGTAATATAAATACCATGGTTGAATACCTCTCAACTTGGTTTTCTAAATATGTACTGGTTCTAATGTCTTATCAGTTATTATTATACTCTCCGTAAAATAAAATTTGAAAATTAAAGAACACAAGAAAAAATTTAAGGTTTCTTGAAAGTAAGCACTAATAATCAATTATTTGTCCAATCTTTCATAAGTATTTCTATTAATCTGAGCAACATATTTGACAATAAAAATAGATAAGGAAACAACCATTGTTAATTAGCTCTTCTTGGGATGAAAATCCATAACATATATACTGCTGCATGTTGCCCTGTTTCTGTCTTTGTTTCTGCTACTTGTCTTTGCTTTTGTTTTTACTGATCAAAATAAAATAAAATTGAGAAAAAAGGAAAATATCTGTGATGGGAACACACATTAACTGTTTCTCAGCAGATTATCACTATTTATCCTTTGTCACTGTGTTAACTGAGAGCTTTAAAGATATGTTGTTGAAGAGATTATAATTCTGTCAACTGGTGTCACACAGTCGGCAACTCCATATCACTCTTGAGTAATACAGTCTTTGACAATCTCTGACAGAATCCCAACTGTCAGTCTGTCATGCTGATTGTCACTGCTTTCCTTGAACCTAATTAAAGATTTATGATTTCCACCAGACCAAAGATATTCTTTCCTGTTTCAGTTAACTTCAGCCCTGAGGTGTTTGGGTATAATAATTTTACAGTTTTTCTCAGAGATCATCTAGTTTTTCTTCAAAAATGCCTGACACAGGATATCTTTGTTTATCTTTGTGAAGATAAGGTTCACTCTAAATTCCAAAGTTTTTAAAAGGACTCTCAACATTTTATAACACAGTATATGCACTGCATCACCATATACATCAAGGAGGAACTGTTTGTTGTAAAATGGAAAGACATAATTATCATGGCTATAATTTCATGAAGGGGCACTGCCTTGACTTTCAGTATGTATTTTTAAGATCATATAGAGACACAAATATAAACTTATACAAATATATAACTACTAACTTGTATGAGAATGTTTCATAGTCTACCAATCTATGTGTGCATGTGCAACTGTGAGAGCTTTCATTTTGTTGGGTTTATTGTAATGGTGACTGGGATTTCTAGTTTGTTTTTTTTT
>NW_004524579.1:5180095-5190663 GCF_000260255.1 Octodon degus | reverse complement strand
GTCCCTTAACCTTTCTATTTTTCAGTTGGTATGCTTATAAGGATTTAATGGGTCCGGTTTTTCCAGGGAGGTGAATGATCTCATTTATCTATAGTTTCTCTTACTTTTCTGTACTATTTTTTTGGGGTGGGGGATTTTACCAGGTACTGCACTTGGGACCTTGCACTTGCCAGACAGGCTTATACCACTGATCTGTATCTCTGCCCTTGTAACTTTTATGGGAGGCTTTAGTATCTTAATGATCATGACTATACAAATATGAAACATAACAAATCTCAGTAATTTGTATATTACGTTTGTACTTGAAAGAAAAGTTAGTCTATAGATAGAAAACATTCTGTCCTATAATTTGCTATTATGTGCATTTATTGATGGTGCTAGGAAAATAGAATACTATAGTTGCCATTGACATCATTCCCTATCCTAAACACAGTATTTCTCTGCATGTGCACTTGCAGTAATGTACACACACACACACACACACACACACACATGCACAGAGAGAGAGAAAGAAACAGAGACATAGAGAGAAACAGAGACAGAGACAGAGAGAGAAATAGTCCTGATGATATTTGAACTCCAGAAATATTTTTAATAGCATTTGTTTAATTTCAATGGATCTGTTCTCCTGAGGTGTTCATTCTGAATGATCCCCAACAGAAAAGTAGTTGTTCTTCACTCACCTTTAAAAACAGAAAGAAGATGTGGACAAGGAAAAGGACAATGAGAAAGTAGAAGATGAAGAGGAAGAGGACAAAGAGCAATGGAAACACTGTTTTTCAGTTTGTGTTGTAAAGAGTAATACAAATATTTGATAGCCTTTATTGTGTTTGCTTCTGCTTGTTCATAAAATACTTATCTATTCTATTCCCTCTTAAGTATTACAAAACACAGCATGCTGGAGATTCCCAATTTTAAAATATTCCCTTTAAAATTAGTATTTTTCATTCCTGAATTAAATATCAGTTCTAAATAGTCACTTGTAGTCAGGGTTTCCAAGGGAAACAATTCAATACAGGACACACAATTTATACTATGATTTTATAGTAGTCATCCAAAAAGTCCAATACCAAAGAGTACAAGAAATCTGTCCTCATGCTGGAGACCCAGAAAAGCAGAAGGGCCTGGGTGACAGGGCAATCAATGTCTTGCATGAATTCATCTGAAGACCTAGAACTCACGGCAATTCCCCCAAGCTTGGGGCCTGGAAGCCATGAAAATATCTCATGTAAGTCTGTATCATAGATCTGCACTGGGAAGGCCTAAAGTTCAGTGGTGGAAGCTAGAAAGTCTGTGCAGGCAGCATGCAGGATCTGTGCCAGCAGGCTGCGGGAGCCAAGAAGTGACAGCTTGGAGTAAGGACCAGAGTTCCTCTAAAAAAAAAAAAAAAACAAAAAAACAAAAAAAACAAACAAACTGCAGCTATTCTTCTTCAGGACAGTGTGATCTGGAATTCCTCAGATGAGAACAGCCAAGTTCACATCAGGAAAACCAGTCTGACCCTTGTCCAGGGGAACGAACAGCATCACCTGTTCCCTTGCAATTCTCTTTTTTATGTTTTTGGCAACCCTCAGATGGGGCCTCCACACCCCACCCAGCACCATGCTAATTCCGTTCAGCTGGGTGTTACAAATTGACCCCAGTTTTCAATGCACTATATCACTTGATCTTTGTTTATATGGTACTGTATCTACATTTTGAAATTATGATTTCAATTTAAGGGAAGTAGTCAAAATGAAACCTAGTTTTACATAATCACTGACCGTATTGTTAGAAATAAACAAAAATTACATATATATTATAAAGAGTAAAAAAAATGTATTTTCACTAAAAAAGTTAAAAATGCTACCAACCAGCCCTGATAACAAGTAGAAAAGCCAATTACACACAATCAGCCGTCCATGTCCGGAACTGCACTTATTTGTATGTTGTAGACTCTAGAGATTACAGTTCTACAGAATTATTTATAAAATGATGGATATCTGTGATTGCCAATTAAGGAATCTAAAGAAAACATATTTCTAGAAATCTGGAAAATTATCTGTTAATGAAAGCCTCACATTAAAAGTATTTCTATTTTGGAAAAAATTATAGAAAGATATACAGAATTCAAAAGCTTGATGCTGTAATTTGTTCTAAGTAAAATACTTAAAATATAATAACCAAGATATATAATGGCATATGCAGTGCCCTACTTCAGGTCACCAGTTCAGATTTGAGTGCGGTTAGAAATGACAAAAAGTCATTAACCTTAGTGACTGTTTGTGGCCCATGCGAAATGAAATTGATCTTTAACCTCACTGCAGAATCTACTCTGATAATTGGAGTCAGATATGAGCCTCAAGAGAGAGTCCGACACACGTCTTCTATTTCATCTTACCTTACATAATTGACACATATCTGTAAGACCTCTGCCGCCTAAAAATATGATAAACTACTCCTGGATGATTCCTATGTATTCACAGAGTTTATGTCTCTACTTTTCCTTCTTACTCAATATGAACAAAAAATCATTTTCCATGATCTATGGATGAAATTAACAAGATGGAAAAAATATTCTCATACAGGCAAATTTAAGTGCAATATATGTTTGGATATTTTTTGAGCTTATGAATTATGGGAAAGTATTATCATATTTGTTTCTTGATATTATGTGATTAAAATAATCTATATGTATAATTGAAGTTAGATCAAAAGGAAAACTACATAAATTTTAAAAAGCATTGTTCCTTATCTGAAATCTAGGAGGTCGTTGATTCTTAGTAATAACAAATTACAGTATGAAAACTGTGTGATTCAGCTATATGTCTCAAAATAACAATTACAATTTCCATAATGTAATCAGATATTGATGCATTTATTTAACAAATGTTTCTATTTTCATACATAAACCCTTCTAATTGCCATATCTACCCTCAATCCAGCAGCTTAGTATTACTAACACGACACATTTACATTACACAGCTTTATGATTTATCTTATGTTACTTACAGGCATATAAGAACATATGCTATGTACATGTACCTGTAAAATACATATATGTCATGAGATGAGGACATGGCAATAAACATTACATGGTAACTTTCAACTGCTTCACACAATTTCTACTTTTATATGTACAGGCAAATGTCCTAGTTCTGGCAGGCTGTGAGGACAAACACCTACAATCCCAGAACTTGAGAGGCTGAACCAATAGCACCACGCTTGAGGTGTCTGGAGTACATAGTGAGTTCAAAGGCAGCCTGAGCTACATAGTGAGATCTTGCTCAAAAACAGAAAATCCTCATAAGTATGGACTAAAGTCACATCTGCTTCTCTATGAATGTCTCAAGTTTGTCCTTTATAGCAGAGTAACAGTCTCACATGTGCAAACACCATATTATTTCCCCAGCTTAAGAAGCTAAAAGAGAAAATGCACAATAGATACTGTGAAATGAGAAGAAAAATCTCAAAAGGAAAGAAAAACTGGGATGGGGAAAGGTGAAAAGAAGAAAGGAAAAAGAAAACACACATGCACACACACACACGCACACTCACGCACATGCACACGCACACACACAGGATCATTAAGACAGTTATACTACTAATCACTATTAGCTCACTGAATGGAAATGCTTTTGCCTATGTTGTTTGATCAACTGTTCATGCTTATATTTTGTAACATGAGCAACAACTTTGAAGATAACAATGCACAATATATTAAGCATTGTTACTCTACTATAATCTTTTAGAATCTTGAACCATTGTTTTGTTACTAAATTTTATTTTTTTTAAATAAAAAAAGAAAATGCTTAGTTTGATTCTTTATGGAAAGATTACAATTTGATTTACTATTTAAATCTCTTGTTTTAAATTCGTAGGAACCTTAGTGAATGTAAGCATTAGATACTGTCATATACTAATAAAAATTTAAAATAAACCAGAAATAAATTATGTGAACATCCAATAAAATATAGCTTGAAATTGAAAAATTATGACTTATCCTGGAAATTTACTATTTCAAATTTTTAAATTGTGTTTTAATTTCCAAATGATGATTTCTAAGATACATATCACACATTTTCATTTATATTATGTTGTTTTGTTATGGATACAAATATATGACCTTTAACCCTCTTCTATTATACAGAGGGAAAATAAACTATGTGTTTAAAAATCTGAGAGATCTTGTATGTAAAAGATTTTCATGTGCCAGGATTACATTTGACTCCTACACTTACTTCTTTAACTGTAGTATATTCTTATCCATAAATATTGCACCTTATTTAGTATTTATTTGCTCTTGATATCTACTAGATGTCAGCAGGAATTCACTCTATGTACATAGCTACAATATACATTAAAAGGAGAGTGTTACTGAGTTGAGGAGAAGGACAGGAGAAGGAGTGGGGAAAGAGATTTATCGGTGTGTGTAAGCAGGGTGGTTTTTGGACAATTGTACTATGCATTTTTGCTGGTCTGTGGAAAGGGGTAGATAATGCTTAATTTGCTTTACCTCATTTTTTCAATTGATTGTTCTTTTTCTCTTCTTAATTTTTATACCTTTCTTTCTTTCTTTCTTTCTTTCTTTCTTTCTTTCTTTCTTTCTTTCTTCCTTTTCATTTCTTCTTTCTTTCTTTCTGGTAATATGTATAACTGGTTGGAAGACAACACTATGTATTACAACAAATACTGTGGACTTCATATTACTTTTTTTTCATTTATGTATTTGGCACAAGATCTCACTACACAGCTCATACCAGTAGTGATCTTCCTGTTTTCAGCCTCCCCAACACTGGGAATAGAGGTGTGTGCCACCACTCCTGGACTTGATATTATTTTGTTAAGTGAAATTCGGTATCACTTGTAATTTTTTCTGTTTTAATTCTAATTTGTACTCTTTTTAAGAAAATAAGGGCTGGAGAGATAGCACAGTAGAATAAGTGCTTGCCTGGAATGCGCAAGGGCCTGAGTTCAATCCCTGGGTCTGCCAAAAGCAGCCAAGATTCAACAAATGAGATCACATTACATTAATAGGCTTCTACACAACAAAGTAAATCACCAAAAGTGTTAAAGAAAATAATATACATAGAAAATGCCTCATAGGCAATAATGGTTTCTGATTTTCAGTAGCTAATCTTAGCTGTAAAGTGAATAGCTAGGATTATTAGAGTGAAATTAGCTTTGATAGAAATTTCTGGGTTAAATATTTCAGGTACATATTAGTATATCACTTCATTGTAAATTTATTGTAGAATTAATGTATATGAATTGTATACCTTTTATTTATACAATTATTTTAAATTTATTTATTCAGTTATGCAACATGCGTAATTCTTTGCAAATATATATATATTTTGCTTGAATATAAAAATAATCCATTGCTTCATGCTTAAAGTAGCACACTTGTTTCTGGAAAATA
Organism: Octodon degus; assembly: GCF_000260255.1. Classification (NCBI taxonomy): domain Eukaryota; kingdom Metazoa; phylum Chordata; class Mammalia; order Rodentia; family Octodontidae; genus Octodon; species Octodon degus. Next base: position 5,185,262 of record NW_004524579.1, on the reverse strand, counting down.
AGACGAATGAGAACCGAAAAGGAAGAAAACAATTGGCTGCAACTCATGTGTGGCTCAGTATTCATTGTGATGTCACATGCATCACTTGTACTGTTGGCCAGTTGGTGTGTGTCATAATACTGGGTACAGTTCATTTATCTATCCTGTCTTTAACTCCAGTATCAGAAGTAAAGTGGGTCAGATTCTTTTGTTTGCATCTATGAGTTCTAACTTGTGGGGCCTTATTCCTCGCATATTTGTTGACCATAGAGAATTGTTCTTTTCCCTTGGAACATTAAAATAAAACCTCTCGTGTGTGTGTGTGTGTGTGTGTGTGTGTGTGTGTGTGTGTGTGTGTGTGTATTTTCCAGTCTCTGACTTCAAATGTTTAATTCCTCTCTTTGTAAAACTAGCTAAGCTTGAGGGTAACAATCCTCCTATGAATTTTCCATGTGTTATATTTTGCATTACTTTACTTTCTTCTCTGTAGGTCAATTGCCATTAAGACATGCTAATGGTCAGGAGAAATCATTAGATGTCTCAGATTGACAGATTTTTGTGTAAAATATATACTCTAAGTCTTTTTCTCCCCTTTGTACTGTTTGTTTTTATATTTATGCAAAAATTATTTTAACTTAGGAAAGTTCTTGAGAGTATGTACTCTAATGTACTCTCTGAGATAAAACTCTCAGGATCAACTTTTAAATAGTTTTCAAGGGCTATATCTGTTAATCTGAGCAACAGATTTGACAATGAAAATGGATAATATATCAATCACTGCTGGGGGGATATTTTTATTTTGAAAATCTGTAATGTGTGTATTGTTGTATGTTACCATTTCTGTCTTTGCTTTTGTCTTTCTTGCTCTTGTTTTTACTCTTAAAAGTAAAAGAAAATTGTAATAAAAAATTGTTTTCAAAGGCCGGCAAGACAACTCAGCAGTCTGAAGCACCTGCTTAGGCAAACGCACAGGGACGGCGGTTCGGTCACAAACACCGCATGCCACGCCAACCCTGCCCCCAGGATGGACTGAGCCAGCTACCAAAAATAAAAAATAAAGGTTCCAGTACAATGTGCACATTTTACTTAGTACTTGTAATTGCATGCAATTTTTGTAATGTAGCCCGTAAGATCTTTATGTTAAAAGGTTAGTACTATTTGATATGCAATATATCATTTAGTGTTGTTCAGCAAACACATAGGCAAGGCTAATGGGTGGGCCTTCTAATATTGTAAGAGCATATAAAGTATTTAAGTGCCAGAAAGTAAGAATATTAGGAGCACCCATTCCAAATTAACTACAAAGTAATGCTTCACTGATTGATATGAGCACAATTAAGAATAAAATTAGGTAGAAAGGGAATAACGGTAAACATTTCACAATCTTTGGCTATAGCTATAGCTTTTATTGGGAAGTGAGAGGAAATAGACACAGACCAAAGTTAGAATTCAATTCATTTTACCCACTGCTTTAAATTACATAGATACTGTTGTGGTGCCTAACTTCACTGTAAACTGGTTTTGGCTTTTAGTTCTAGGCAGCAAAAAGCAGAAGTGTCAATCAAGGGCAAAAGAGTGGAAATACCACCTAAATGTGCAAGACATTATTTAAAAGTAGAGCCAGAAAGCTAATTCAGTGCAAGCATGACATGCACAGAAATGTGTTATTCATATCTCCTTCTGGAGGGAGCATAAGTTAGTACCAGAACTGCTGAACAGATCCTATGACTCACTGAAAAACTGAGTATGTATGACAATCCTGTGCCTCTATTGGCAACCTTTGTTTTGAATACACTTCACAGGTATGGTCTGACCCTTTGTTCAAAGACAACATACCATGATATTCTTCTTACACAATCTTTTTAAAAAATCTTTTGATTGATTGATTGGTTGGTCACAGTTAAAATGTCTCTTGCAAGTATAATTCAGAGATCTGAAAGTTATAAGAACAATACCAACAAAGTAATAGAGACTCAATGAAAATTTTGATTGATATCTTGTAGAGGTAACTAGAACCTGAGATGGAGAGTAAAGGAGAGGAAGATAGGAATAAAAGAAGGAAGGGAAGGAGGGAAGGAAGAAAGGAAAGAACTAGGAGAGAGAGAGAGAGAGAGAGAGAGAGAGAGAGAGAGAGAGAGAGAGAGAGAAGAAAGATTAAGAAAGAAAAACTTACAAACAAACCCGTATATCTTACAGCAAGTGGGCAGACCCACTGGAAAAGTAGAATGAAAAGCTCACAATCCACAGAGCTCAGAAACATGTTTTCCCTGCCAAGATCCATCTGCTAGGCAAAGGTGAGGACCTTGGTTAGAAAACCAGAGACTCTCAAACATTAGATAGGATGGTTTGGTAGTTGCTTCTGGGGTTCTTTGCCCTGAAAGACTCATAATTTTCACAGAGGTGAGTAAAAGTTTAAGTCAACCCATAATTCTGTGCTTTCTTAAAGGAATAGTGAAACTTCATTACAAATATCTTCCTGTAGAACAAGGACAACTACTAAAATAGAATATATTAGTTAAAAGAAAAGTATACAGAGGGCAAGCAAGACAGCTCAGCAGCCTAAAGCTACTGCTTAGGCAAGCTTAGGCAGGCCCAGGGGATGGCAATTCAATCCCTCGCACCACATGACATGCCAGCTCTGCCCTCAGGGTGAGCTAAGCAGCCAAACACAAAAGAGAAGAAACAAAGAAAACAGTATAAAGAATACAATGAAAGTGGAACAGAATAGATGGGCTACAGACTAGAATGGAAATTTTAATACATTTAACTACAGACCGTAATGATAGTTATTTATATAATTATGTAGCATAACAGTTATAATATTAGATTTTTAAATTACAAAAATAATGGAACTTAAATTTAATCTATAGAAATGTGAAATAGAATTATATATTTAAAAAGTGTAGTATATTATACATTTTCCTTGTTGGGGAAGTGAATAGAAGCGATAAATAATATTGAACTCTGGTAGGCAAATTTCCACTTAAATACATTAGCATACAGATACAAAATGGTCCTTCATTTGTATCCCTTTTTTTGTTTAGTTTTGTCAGAGATGGGTATTCCTTTTCTAAAATGGAAGACCATTTTATAGTGAAAAATTTAATATATCTGTATATACAAATTAGTTAGAATAGATGTACAGCTACTTTCTCGTAGTTCAGTGAGAAGAAAGATTTGTACTAATAGTGTTTAGACAAGACATCATGTCTGCATCTTGTACTATGAATAACTACAGTGAAGACAACAATATGCAATGTATTAATTATTGACATTGTCCTTACTAATCTATTTTGAAGCTGTCTCATTGCTATTTCTTTCTCAATAAAATTAATTAATATAAAATGCATTAGCATACCTTCAAATTAACCATCTAAAATACAAAAGGCAAGATGTGTGAAATTCAAGTAACCAATGAAAAATGAACCAATCAATCTGTGTACACAAGAATACTAAAACAAAATTTTAAAAAACTTAAATCTCATAATAGGATTTTAGAAACAAATTAAATAGACATACTAAATCCTGCCACGTGCCGTTCGTAAAAGTTACATATAAAATACAGGTAGCTTCATGGGCAAGCAGTTCATGTTACATACCAGACACCACATGATCCCAAGTACCAATCATGGCCAGATTCTGTTGTTTTTTTTTTTAATGTATTTAGTAAAGGGTCTACCAAGTCTCACTACACAGATCAGACTCACAGTGAAACTCTTATTTTCAGCTTCCCAAGGGCTGGGACTATGGGCACGCACCACCATGCCCAGTCTCTGTCACTGTCTAAGTGCACCCCAGGGTGGGACTGGCTTAGCACACCTGGGATCAAATCCTGGTCCCTGTGCCTGCCTAAGCAGGCGCTTTAGTCCACTGAGTTATCTGGCCCAGCCTTTGTGGCTAGATTCTTAACTCCTATGATTTTTGATTTTCTTATCTGTAAAATAGTGATAGGCACTTGAAGACACTTTGAACACATCAGTTGGGATTTATTTAAAGCACAGTACCTGGCTGTATTAGGTGCTTCAGCAAGTAGTTGTAATAAGTAGTTCTGTTTATTCATAAATGATAACATTTCAGAATTGGTGCAATAACTCATCAAATTACAGTTCATTTTCAATTTATATGGCTTAATGAAAGCCTAATTTAACGTGGTTGTATATTTAAAATATTCAATTTTATTCAGAGCTTAACTTAGGTGGAAATATAAACCCAGAAGTTGGGCCATTTAGCATACAGAAAATTATTAATGGCCTTGATAAAATAAAACAAAACAAAACCTTCCTATTTAAGTCATTAATAATTTTTGGCTATAGAGTAGCTCATATTGGGTAAAGCTATGCTTTTCAGAGAAAGAAGAAATAGGAATGAAATTATTTTGTTCACTTTACAGTGATTGATGTCACAATTGAGGAATATTTTTTAAATAGTCACATTAACAACTGTGCTTCATTCTGTTTTCTTCTTGGAATAAAGTTTTACTTATATATTCTAATATATTTGGTACAGGGTCTCACTTTGCAGCTTAGACTCCTAGTAATCCTCCTGTTTTCAGCCTCCCCAGCCCTGAGATTACAGGCATGTACCACCTTGCCCAATCTATATATTCTAAATAATTTCTTCCTACTTAATGGTTCCTCTAGTTATCTCAACATTTTATATAATTTTCCCATTAGATTTTGGACATTATTATTACTATTTTTCTCTTAATTTTTTTCCTATATTTAGGTCAGGGTCTAAAGGGCACTTAGGGTCTCACTACACAGATCAGACTTGTAGTGATTCTCCTGTTTTCAGCCTTCCAAGAATTAGGATTACAGGTGCGCACCACCACGCCCAGTCTCAATCAACATCTCAGTGCACCCCAGAGGCGGAGCCAGCACCACACACCAGGGATCAAACTCCAGCCACTGGGCTCTGCTTAAGCAGGTGCTTTAAAGTTAACTTAGGGAATTGTTCTATGGTGAAACTACAAAAATGTTTTCACTTGAAAAATATAAAATGTCCTTCTTAGTTCACTTTATTACAGGGGATACATAAAAAAAATCTATGATTATGTGGAAAGAAAAAATAATATGCTGATAACTGAGTAATACCAGCTTCTGAAATGTCACCTTTTCTTGCTCCTCCCTCCTCTCTCTCTCTCTCTCTCTCTCTCTCTCTCTCTCTCTCTCTCTCTCTCTCTCTCTCT
>NW_004524579.1:5168857-5179995 GCF_000260255.1 Octodon degus | reverse complement strand
CCAGGCAAGCATTGTGCCACTAAGCTACATCCCCATCCCCATGTTTCTTTCATGAAAAGTATTTACATTAGTAATTAAGTCTTGCAAATCAGAGCAAATCTGGAACTAAGTTATCAAGAGTAGTATTTGCTGCTCCTTTCTTACAGTTGTACACATGTATGCTTCCTCTTTATAAAAGAATCTGAAAATATAAAAAAAATAAAAACTGAAATAAAATACAGATAATAAGAAGCAGGGAGATCAATTTTTGAAAAAGAGAAATAGACCAAGAGACGGAGAGAAGAGGGAGAAGAGGCAAAGGGAATGATTAAAGAACTAAGATATGCAGTGTCTACTGCCAGCTCCCATGACAAATGTGATCATTATGTAAATGACATTTAGTAAACATGTATAATGATAATAAGAATATATGTATAGGCAAATTAAAGTGTCAGTATGCATATGTACTAACTTAGCTATAATTCTGTGTCAGTGGAACACAGGATACCTAAAGTTATGACCAATGATGTATACAGAAAATAATGTAATTTTACTTTCATAAGATTACCATTTCCTCCATTATACCCATCACATTCTGGGTCATAAGAAAATAAAACAAAATGTGTTCTTGTCAGATGAGACTTCTGTATCTAAATAGAAGGTCCTTTTCTGTGATATTTTCCTCTCTTGTTCCTCCAGGCTGGTGTCTGGATTGTACACCGGAATCTTGCAGGTTTTGCAGGCCTTGGCAAGGAAACAGGCATTTGGGCAAGGGCAATGCCCTCGACCTTGGAATTCTTGGTGTGATAAGGCTCATCTCAAGGTTTCCATTCTCTTACTTACTGACCTGATCCAGATGACACCTTGCTCTGGCTCTCTACTCTCTTGTAAAGGTACAAAGAGAAGCAAGCCAGCTGAATGCAAAAGAATCACCGAGACCTCAAAACTGACACACCAGTTCTACGTAGACCTGTATGGGCTTGTCTAGGTGAGGATGCTATCACTAAATGCAAGTTTACTGTGTCATGTTTTGTTTTGTAGCCGAGGGAGTATATTTAAAATCAGTCCTGAAAACTGCTGTTTTAATCATCTTAAACATACTAAAATACTTTTAAAGAAAAGAAAGTGATACAGATAGAGCAATTTAGAAATCCCTGTCATATCACTGATTTATAATAGTGGGATCATCTGACAGAGAGCAGCGGATCAACAAGGCTCTGCCTAGGAAGGTGGGTTACAATCGGGGAATGTCTGGACAGCTATATTTCTCCAAAAAAGAGAGCACTAGAAGATTTTTTTTTAAAATTTGATTTGTATTTCTAACAACAACGAAAAAAAAAGTTGGAAGAGAGAGACTTGAAATATTAGATGAGAGATTATTCAGGAAAACTAATGGATAGCAAACAAGATAGTAGTGTAAAGTTTTGTTTTGTTTTTTGGTTGTTGATTGAATTTGCAACCTTGCACTTGCCAGGCAGGCACTTATACTGCTAAGCTATCCCCAGCCCTCTGGTTCTTTGTTTGTTTGTTTGTATTGTTTTTTTGCCCTCTAAATATTCTGTAGTGTCCAGGACACACACAATGAATGACATTTAATGAGTGCTTTGGAAGAGAATATATAAAAATATAGGAATATCATGAGGCTTACAAAGTGGAAAATTGGATGGCATCTTTTGAAAACTAGTTCGGTGCCTAAGTTGATTAGAACAGTATAAATATTTCCACTTTGAATAGACGTGGGAAATAGGGAGAACCAAAATACCCTCTACAGCAACTGCAGACTTAAATCCAAAATGGCGGCAGCTCCTGGAGATATTTGTGGAACATATTTTTACAATAGTTGTTCTTATTTTGGTACAAATAAAATTAAAAAGTGTCTCAAACACCTGAAATAAAGCTTTACACATATGTTTCAATATTTCCAGAAATTTCATGTTTTCCAATACCCAGGGAAAATACAAAATGGATCTTCTGAGTAGGATTTTTGAGTTTTATCGTTGACTGTTTAATGGCACTTATAGCTCCACTGTTGGTTGTAGATTAACAGAAAAATGTAAGTGAGTTGAAGAAAGACGGAAAAGAAAAACAAGGTAGCACAGTGAAGTTTCTTATAGCTTCTTAAAAAAATGATAAATGGTTAGCCAGTTGTGATGGCACTCACCCCCGTCTTTAATCCCAGCCCATCAGAAGCTAAGGGAGGAGGATTCCTTGAGTTCAAGACCAACTTGGGCTGCCTAATGAGTTCAAGGGCAGCTTGAGCTGTATGATGAGACCCTTTCTGAAGAAAATACTGCTGGTAAATGGATACTTGAGACAGTATAGACAAACTAGAGTTACTATGAATAGGTACAGCTGATTGTGAAAAGATTGATGGGAGACTCATCTGCTACATCTTTCCAATTTGTCTTCCACTGAAAAAAGTTAAACCATGAGACGTGAATCTCCTAAACTTCAACCTACTTAATCAATTATTACAGTAGTCACCACTGAAAATACAATGGTCAAGGAGGGTTTATGGGATTTACACTGACAATGAATCTCCATACTGATGGTTATTCTGAATTTGATATTTCTGATGTAGAACATTTCACCCAAAGGAAAATATAAAATATGGGCAGAGATATGCTTGGAGAGACATAAACTAAGATCATGCAGATTGATGCTGAACAAAACAAGATTAAAGGAACTGAAAGCAAGACCTGAAACAGATCTGTGTCCACCAATGACTATACCAGTGTTTTTCACAGCAAAATGATGATAAGGTAGAAGCAAATAATCCAACACTGATGAATGGCCAAAGAAATTATAGTTTGTTTATGCAAAAATATTACTTAGTCCTTTTCATAAAGTGAATTCAGATACAGGTTACAAGACAAATGAACTCCCAAGTTATTATGTGAAAATGAATAAGCGGCACACAACAGAACAAGCACTTCATTATATGGCACTACTTACATGCGGCACAAGGAAAGATTGCAATTGTAGAAACAGAAAATGCAACACTGGTGCTCAGAAGCCAGGTGAAGAGAGAATAACAGATGCTTCACTTGCTATGAGTTTTAATTTGGGAAGATAAAATTGTTCTGGAAATAGATAATGGCGATAGCTGCATGGCAATGTGAATGTGTTTCCTGCTCCAGAACCATCCACTTCAAAATGGTTAAAAGTCCATTTCCTTTCATATCTATTTATGATCATAAAAAGGAACATAAGAATATTAAATGAAAAAGTGAGTTTATGAACATTTAAACATCCAGTTTAAAATATTGATTTGTATGTTTATCATGTGTGAGGTGCTATTGGTGAAATAACAATCTATCAATAAGTATGAATTATGATGTTTTTCAGCTAATCAGTCTCACCTTCTTCTGTAGTGTAATAGTATGGATTAAGTGAACTCCACAATTTCTTGTATATCAAAATACTTAACATGTACAATAACAATTATAGTTTCCTGCTAGAATTGACTCACTCACTTCTATTAAGTCCAGGGACTATTTCATGTAGAAGAAAAAGAAAAGGCCACCCATAATCCAGGTCCAATCACTTTTCTTAAATTGTCACTTTGCAGCTCATCACATATTCTTTGAAAGCACTGAGATATAGTACACCACCTCAGCTAAAGGAATTTTCATATTGTACAGGCAATGCGCTCTTAAAAACATACTCAAAGGCTTTGAAAAATAAATGACATTTTTTTATTGTCTCACTAGTCCAGACTAGAATCAGCTATGTAGAGTAGGCTGACTATGAATTCATCAGCTTCCTGCTTCAGCTCTACAAATTTTAGGATTACAGGTTTATTTCTCCATAGTAGGCTGATGGATATATTTTAATGATGCACTTCGATGCTATTTTGTTCCTATTTTCATAACACTCACTTTATCATAGATTTATGTGACAAATGGAAATTCGCAGAAGATAATTTTCAGTTAAATGAGAAAGAAAGTAAGTAAAAATGTAAGGTACGTCAATCCTTTTTTCTTGTTATGACTGGATTTCACATTTGGGGAAAACCATGCAAACAGGATTTGAAGCTGTTAGTTTTTCTCTAATCTGAGACAAAAGGAGAAAGGAAAGGTGAGATGTTCAGGTATGAGGCAGTATTACATGTTGGCTAATGTCTGTCATTTTTAGACATTTTATTCTGCTTATTGTCTGAAAATATAGAAGAGTTGAGGGTATATAATATTTAGATACTTAAATGAAATCCTAAGCATTGCATTGCCTCAAAATTAGGTTAATAATATAGATTCACATATAAAAGTTTGGGGGACAAAAAATTTAAAACTTATTTTTTAAAAAAAGATAAAAGTAGTGATTTAAATGAAGGCTCCTATGTCCTAGAAGGCATTTATTGTTTGATTGAGTGTAATTTATAGAAAACATAATCAATGAACGATAAATATGTCCATACTCATCCCTTTTTTCTTTTTTAGAAGTATAGATTTTTAATCTTTTATTTATTTATTCATTCGGTACAGGGCCTCATTACATAGCTTGGACTCACAGTGATCCTCCAGTCTCAGCCTCCCCAGCACTGGAATTGTACGCATATACCATGCGCCACCACACCTTGTTTCGGTGTCCTGTTCAGCAAGCCTGGGGCTCTAGAGCCAGAACAGAAGGTAGTACCGGGTATCGAACCCAGGTTGTCATGCTTGCCAGGCAAGAGGTTAGACCACTGAGGCATCTCCCCAGCCCACATATCCCTTTCAATTACAGAGAGAGAGAAAGAGAGAGAGAGAGAGAGAGAGAGAGAGAGAGAGAGAGAGAGAGAGAATTTGTGACCAGCTCTAGGTTTGTATATTCCCACAAGTTGTATTAACAGTTTTGAGTATCACTCAAACAGATATATACAGTTGTGCAAAATCTGTGACGAAACACTGTGAAAGAAAATATTACTGCTAAGATGCTCTAAAATCCTGTCTTGCTAATATACTCCAGGGATGTGAGAGAGTTGAAGTTTAGCTGTGTTTATCTGAAGCTTCCGATCTGAAGGCTAATGAAGAGACACTGACAGCTTTTCTACAATGTCAGTGGAGAGCTTTAATGACTAGAGATTAATCAGTTTCTATGGCAGCAATCTTTGGGGACTCCAACCCCATCAAGATAAGGAACAGAACTGGAGCAAATGTATGCCACCAAACAGAAACAAAAATTCAGGTGGAGAGCACATTTGGTCCTTAAGGAAATTGCAGGGGAAGGGGTCTGGATTTAGTGGTGCATTCACTTAATTAAAATGGCCAGGATTTTCATTTTCTTCTCAATGTAAATCACTATTGAGAAAAGCATCTGCCACATCCAATATTTCCTGGGCAATAAATTTAAATGAATTAATCATTCCACTTATTCAGAAATTCTGAAGAGTGATAGGCACTTGCCAATGGGCTGTAGAATTCTTGGCTCATTGGGTTTTAGATGCCAGAGGAGATTGGAAAGGCTCTGGGATGATTTAAAGAGAAATAAAAAAGAAATCTTGACTTATTTTCCCTACTTATCTTTCACCCTCAAATCAAACAAAGATTATAATTTTACATGTGCATAATTATAAAATAACAGGAGCACAGAGTGTGAGTGTTATACGTTTCTCCTGAAGAGAAGTTTATAAAGTCACTGTGATTTTGAACTATACCTGAACCTGAGTTTAATTTTTGGTAGAAACCTTTTCAAATTCTGATATATCACTGAGCAAGCCAACTCCCTGAAAGGCAGGAGGGTGATATAATTTATCATTTCAACAAGGCCACTTTTCAGGGTGAAAGAAAGCGCAATCATTAGGTGAAATTATGAGTAAAAAGGAGAGTTAGTCCTAGTTAAAATAGGACACATGAGCATAATAGCTAAAACTAAAATACTAATAAATGAACATAATTTGCTTATCAGGGGGAGTTGGTTCACATGCTCAATGGTATTTTTATAAATTAAAGAATATGAGCTGTGCTTTCATAATAATGAGGCAAAAAAAAAGCAAAGATCCTTACATATAAACCTAGGGAACTCAAGTTCAAGATATCCAGGGTGATTGATTCTTTTTTAAATACCCTTGCCTTTCTCAGCCAAACATAGTTCATCAATGCGATGACCATGTTGCTGATCACAAAGTGGTATTAAAAACCTGTTTCCTTTTAAGGAAAGAACCCAAACTTACATTTCTCATTTCTACTTCCATTATACTGGAAACAAATTGGCTACATGTACTTGCTCGTGGTTAAGTGTAGTGGCCAGTTATCTGAGGTACTATAATGCGGATGTGAGTCAAAGACAACATTTTAATAATAGAAGATGGGAGATTAGATACTGAGAAAGTTTAGTAAGTTTTCCACAATAGCATTTCTCACTATGTTAAGCTGAAAATTATCACCTGAAGTCTACAACATGTTTATAGAACTGTTCATTCCTGAGCACAAGTGCTGTTCTCTATTGAATCATTGAGGATGGCAGCCAGGAATGGAAATCTATCAACCAACTCAGGAAATCATTATGCATACTAGTTGGAAAATCATATCAGATATATATTAAAGGATGAGATCTATAATTTTAGAGTGCTTGCTTACATATCATTGCTCCTTTTTTCATTTTGGTTCTTTCTTTTAGCACATATGGTAACATACATTGAAAACAGCCCTGGGAGTTGATACTTAGGTATATAAATACATCATGCTTTAATCTTTTTACTTTTTCTTTCCTTGCCTTCCTTCCTTCTCACTTTCCACCACTTTTCATTTAAACAAGGGTTAATTCCTTTAATTTTTTATTTGCAAAATTATATTTCTTCATGGAGGAGAGAGCTCAGTGGTCTAAGCACTTGCGTAGCAAGTGCAAAGAACTGGGTTCCACATGCAGTGCCAGCCCCACCCCAGGTGTGCTGAGCCAGCCATGGAGACTGGGGCTTGGTGACACACTCTTGTTATCCCAGCTCTGAGGAGGCTGAAGCAGGAGGATCACTATGAGTCTAAGCTGTGTAGCAAGATCCTGTACCAAACACATAAGTTTAAAAAAATTTCTACAAAAAGTTTGTTGAATAATTTTTCATCAATAGATAAAAATAAATTTGAGATAATAAATACATTTATAAGAAGATGTATGATATCACTGTATTTCTCAAAAATATGTTATCTAGTCTGGCATAGGGATTTTAGCATAATTAGTGAAATAGTGTATAGTTTCATATTCTGATAAGAATATGAAAAGCTTGTAGGTTTTTATGTGAAATAGTGTATAGTTTCATATTCTGCTGAGATTAGATTTATCAGATTTTATGTGATACAATCATATAAAAATTTGCCCTTGATTATCTTAGATTACATAATTTTTGTTTATAACCTAAGTAGAAATTAAATATTTCTGAGTCCATACTGCTATAATGAATGAACAAATAAATGAGGGGAGGGAGGCAACTCTCCCATGTAGAAGAATTGCATATAGATTATTTCTTGGCCTTAAATGGAAGTGATAAAAATGCCCTCTCCATATGTGGAAACAGTATATGGTAACTTTCTTCCAGTACACTATGGAAAGGAAGAAAAAAGCATATGGAAATTGTTTTCTGTAGCGTTTTAAGTAACAGAAAAAATATCAGATGTTCCCATAAAATACCTGATCAATATTCTCCCATACCATCAAAAATTAATTCTTATAAAGTATAACAAAGGAGCCATGACAGCCACTGAATGTCACATTGTATTCCACTTAGGATCCTGTAATAATAAGATGTACATTGAGTAAGAACTAAAGAAATACTAATACAACCTAACTTTACCTAATGCTGATTAGGTGCCAATATTTGCTCTATATTTTTGAAAAAATACCATAAAATGGTAGATGCTCATAGTAGTGGAGACTGTATGATGGACGTGTGAGATATTTGAGAATTTGACACTAACTTTAAAGACTCTCTGTAGAGAAATAAAAGTAATAAGAATAGGCAAAGAAGAAGTTAAACTATCATTATTTCCAGGTGACATGATGATTTACTTGGAGGAACCAAAAAACTCCACCAAGAAGCTACTAGAATTAATACACGAATTCAGTAGCATAGCAGGATACAAAGTCAATACCTAAAAGTCAATAGCATTCCTCTACACAGATAACAAACACAAGGAGATGGAAATTACAGAAAAAATACCTTTTACAATAGCACCATGGAAAATGAAATACTTAGGAATTAACCTAACTAAAGAACACAAAGATCTATTCAATGAAAAGTATAGTACTCTGAAAAAAAAAGAAGGTAGAGCATTTCAAAAGATGGAAGGATATTCCTTGCTCCTGGATAGGAAGCAAAACATTGTGAAGATGGTCACACTCTCAAAACTGTTATACAGATTTAATGCAATGCCTATGAAAATACCACCAACATACCTCACACAACAAGAGAAATCATTCCTAAAATTTATTTGGAACCAGAAAAGACCTAGAATAGTAAAGGCAATCCCAGGCAACAAAGACAAGGCAGGAGGCATTATGATTCCTGACTTGAAATTATACTACAAAGCTACTGTGATAAAATCAGCATGGTATTTGCAACAAAGTAGAACTGACCATCAACAGAATAGATTAGAAGATGCAGAGGCCACTACAAACACACTCAGCCACCTAACCTTCAACAAAGGAGCCAAACACACTTACTGGAAGAAAGTCTCTTTAACAAATGCTGTTGGAAAAACTGGCTCTCTATAGGCTGAAAACTAAAACTTGACCCAGGTCTACCACCTTGCATTAAACTAAAGTCAAATGGATTAAAGATCTAACCATTAAAACAGAAACACTAAATCTGCTGGTAGATAAAGTAGGATGAACTCTTGAAGACATAGGGGTAGGCAAACAGTTCATGAACAAAAATCAAAATGCATGGGTAACACTTGAAAAAATTAACAACTGGGACCTGCTCTTATTGAGAAGTTTTTGAACGTCAAAAGAAATTAGCAACAGAGTGAAAAATTGAGAAAAAAAATCTTAACTAATAAGCACTCAGACAAAGGTCTTCTCTCTAGAATTTATAAAGAACTAAAAAACACTAGGGCCCCAAAATTTAAAGATTCAATCTGTAAATGGGCATCCTAGATGAACAAACACTTCTCACTGGAAGAAATTCCAGAAGCTAATAAGACCTGAGGATAGGACCTGACAATCTACTTGCTGAAAACTAAAACTTGACCCAGGTCTATCACCATGCACTAAACTAAAGTCAAAATGTATTAAAGGTCTAAATATTAAAACAGAAATTCTAAATCTCCAGGAAGAGAAAGTAGGAGGAATTCTTGAAAGCATAGAGGTAGGCAAACAGTTCATGAATAAAAATCAAACTGCATGGGAAGCACTTGAAAGATTACATGAAAAAATGCTCCACATCACTAGCCATCCATGAAATGCAAATCAAAACAACACTGAGATACTGTCTCACTCCAGAAAGATTAGCTATCATAAAGAAATCAACCAACAACAAATGTTGGAGAGGCTGTGGGGAAAAAGGAACCCTTCTCCACTGCTGGTGGGAATATAGACTGGTGCAACCATTATAAAATTCAGTATGGAGATTCCTTAAAAAACTAGGACTGGATTTCCCATTCAAACCAACTGTCTCCCTACTGGGAATTTTCCCAGAAGAACTGATTGTGATAACCAAATCTGGGAAGCCACCAAAATCCCCATCACCTGAAAAATGGATGAAAATGATGTGATACATTGTATACAATGGAGTATTACTCAGCTATAATGGAGTATTACTCAGCTATAAAGAATGAGAAGCTCAAAACCTTCATATATAAGTGGATGCCACTTGAAGTTATACTCTTAAGCTAAATAAACCAGACCCACATGTGTAACTATTGGATAGGCACCCTAGTGCAAGAACTCAAAAGAAGAAATAAAAATTGAAAGGTATAACACAACTAAATGGAAAGTGAGAACTTAAGAATTAAACAACAAAGAGATTGCAAAGAGAAAAGCTAGGAAATGTGGCAGGACAAAACCATGCATTTATATATGTAAGAAGTTAGGGGAATGATCCTGAGAATTTCCATTAGGTTTCTGAAAGTAGCAGTTAATTGGTGGATTCTCACCCTGACTAACTGTATATTCTGATACCTATGAACTGAGCAACTGCACTGAAGATAGCAATGTGTTATAATAGGGCCATGCTTGGAATTCCTGTCATTCTGGTCTTCCAAAAGAACACTGCTTCTAATGTCATATCAATTACTGCTATACTCTCTCTCAAATAAATCTTTGGTTTTTCTAAAAAAAAATTGATAAATGTAAACAAGAAACAAGAAAAAAACTGTCATAGGACTGTCCTGCGACAATGTTGTTTATGGTTAGTTTTCTAAATTTCTGTGTAAACATTTGTAATTGTTTATTTCCATTTTTTCACATCCTGTGTGGATTTAAAGCTTAGCATATCAATGATTGATGGAAAATACCTGTTCCATGTTATGTCTAAGGCTTTTGATACTCAGACAGATACTGATGATGTTAAGCTCAATGGCTTATGTTGTAGGGTAATAATATCATTAAGCTTCTTTTCTGGAGGGCCAATAACTTAAGTTGGCAGACGAGAAAATTATAGAAAAAGAAGGGCTACAAGGATAGCCAATATTTTGGCCCTAGCCCTTTAAGGTCAGTGAGGACTGATGACGTAAGAGAACCTGTACTATAACATCCCGTAACTCAGTGGTGTCCCAAATTTTCTGTTCAAGGAGATTATGGGGCCACGGAGGAAAGTGATCAATGATGTAGAGTATGCCTAAGGAGAGTCACACAGAGAGAAAAAATATTCTCTCAGGCTTCCACAGAGAGCAAATTGGTCAAGCAATGGCCATGAGTCATCCCCATGGGTAACACTGAAAAAATATCTACAGACTGCAGTACAGGGTTTCAGGGTAAATCCTGAAGGGATTTGACTGACATTGCCTGATACAAAAGTTACCTTTCTTGTTATATAGGTCTTGCTTAATCTTGGTCTTAATCATCCAGCAGAAAAGTATAAACACAAAGTATAAAAAGTGTAGCCATATTAATATGCTGAGCTATATAAGGCTGAAGTCATCAACTGCCAACATTGCCAGTCCTATGGATAACCCACTACTATTATGTACTACTGGACTATATTGGATTATTTTGCTGAATTCATGCACCTACAATATTTGAATGGCAAT
>NW_004524579.1:5162955-5168757 GCF_000260255.1 Octodon degus | reverse complement strand
CAAAAAAGAGGGATATAAATGAAGGACCATTCTGTAGTGATATCTATCTATCTATCTATCTATCTATCTATCTATCTATCTATCTATCTATATCTACATATAGATAGATAGATAAATATAGATAGATAGATAGATATAGATATGCATATCTCTGTATATACAAATTAGGATAGATATATAGCTACTTTCTCTTAGTTCAATGAAAAGAAAATTTTGAAGTAATAGTGTTTAGACAAGATATCATGTCTGCATCTTGTACTATGAGTAACTACTACAAAGACAGCAATATGCAATGTATTAATTATTTTAACTGTCCTACTAACCTGTTTTGAAACTATCTCATTGCTACTTCTTTCTCAATAAAATTATTTTAAAAATACCGATTCTCAAAAAGTATTCTAAAGTAAGAAGATTTTTAAAAACTTATCCTCGAATAACTATTTCTTCAATTGGTCTGTAAAATTATTGGTACAATTTGGCATTTAATTTAATGTCTGAAAGAAAATGTATTAAATATTATTAAAATGTAATATATATACCAATTCTACAAGATGAATGTAGTTCTGAAAAAATATATGCTAGTAATGAAAAAATTACTATTAATTTCTATTGGCTCATTGAAAGTTACAGTTATGATAAATTTGGCATGCCTATAACTTGTAATCTGATCAACCACTTTGAGGATTAACATATGCAATATTGCAAGCATTTTTAATTTAATTTCATCTTATTTTGAAATGCTTTGTCATTTTTATTTCATTTTATTTTCTTTTAAATAAAAATTTACAATATATTTAAAAGCATATGCATTTTAGATTAAGAAACACAGAGAAGCAAAGAAAACACAAAATATTTTGCATGCAAAAATAACTTCATCATAATCACTCAGGCATAAGGAATTTCTCCAAGGATATCTTTATTAAATTACTTTCCCCTTTAGTCTATTCATAGAATTCAAAAAAGTTACTTTAAAGCCATATACAATGAGATTATGTTATTCTGATAAAAATATGTTAGGATAAGAGAGAGGGATTTCTAAAGTGATAAATAGTTACATAAATTGCATAATTTGTACCTGTGTCATCAAAAACAATTACTAGTGTCAAAAATTTAATTTGAAATGCAAATGTTTATGTATATAATTTAGCTTAGAGACTATCCTAACATCTACGGACTAAGGAATTTTCAAGGCAGTTTTGATACAAGGTTATGGTACAGTGGTATTAGATATGAATAAGAGCATGTTAATTGGAAAAATATCATACAGTTAATGATCATTAAAAGAGTGAAATGGGATAGGGATTAAGAAAATAGTTTTGAGTGCTGTCCCTGAATAAAGATGGAACAGAAATATCAATAAAAAATTATAAAACAAGCAGCAGCTACTGAATTAATCAAATCAAGCGGGTTTGATACCTCTCAAATGTATTCCTAACCTTCTGGTATTTGTAATTACTGAAATATTTAGTGTCTTATCTTCACAATGTATTTGTCAAGGGTAATGATTGCTTCTATTTCCCTTACAAGGATGTGGGAATTAATAAAATAAAATTCTTAAGGAATTTTGAGCTCTTCGTGTGAAAATCACTATGTAACATCACTAGAGAAGAAATTGACTAGGTCATAAATCACTGTTTTGTGATGGGAAATATAAGGGTTATGTAGTAAGAGCAAAGATGACACAATATTTAAAGGTGTACAGTACTTCTAGATTTTATTTCATGATTTGATATGTATTAATTTGATTGTAATTTATAAGGTGGGATATTTTCCTCCTGGGGATTTTTCTTTTTGTCTTTAAGAGTTTATTTATGAATAATTTCCTTTCTAGAACTTGCATACAATATCAATTCACTCCTTTAAAACTACTTACTTTGAACTTCCAAACAATTGTCTTTCTGACAGAAAAGGTAATGTTTTCATCTTTCATAAGACAGAAAATACTTAGGTATCATCATCAAGCACATAGGGTCAAAACTGTATCTCAAAGGTATGAAAGGAGGGAACTGAAAATGAGAGAAGAAGGCTCAAGGATTAATCAGGGGCTTTCTCTGGGCTTTTATGCAGTTCCTCTCTCCTATTTTTACCAAAGTCCCTTGTCCCTTTAACACACACACACACACACACACACACACACACACACACACACACACACACCTACCTCTACCTCACAGTTTTCAGCATCCTTTCTTCCACTGAAACTTGCTGAAATTGTTTCAAAATTGAGGCTTTCATTGATAATGCTTTAACGAAGACAAGGTGCATATATGTTTATGAAGCAACTCTCATTTCTTTTAGATGCATAATCAGAAGAAGATACGTTGAATCACATTCTAGTTCTATAGTTAATTACTTTAAGAACCCCTATGTTTTCCATAAAGCTGTGCCAGTCTAGACTACAACTTACATTCAGGATTTCTCTTTTCTCTTGTCTAAACTCTTACCTATATTTCTGACTTTTTTTTTTTTTTTTAAACATTTCTGTATTTGGTACACAGTGTCACTATGTAGCTCAGACTTATAATGTTCCTCCTTTTTCCAGCCTCCCCAGCTCTGGGATTCGTGCTTCACCACATCTGGACTCTGTCCCCGGCTCACTACATCTCCCAGGTGGGACCCACTTGTCATGCAGGACTGGGGTAGAACCCTGGCCCTTGGAATTGCCAAAGCCGGTGCTTAATCTGAGCTCTCTTGCTGGCCCTACATTTCTGACTTCTTAAGAGTAGCTATCTTAACAGATGTGAGGTGATACCTTATATATATATCCTGGTGGTTTTATTTCATATTTTCTGGGTGATTAGTAGTGTTAAGGCAACTTTTATTATATTATATTCACCATTTCTTATGTCATTTTGTGGTTTGAATTTAGGACCTTGTGTTTGCCAGGCAAGCACTTATTCTACTGAACTATCTGCCTGACCCTTCTTATGTCTTATGAAAGGGTATCTGTTCATGACATTCATCATTTTTTAGGTGGGTTATTTTTTCTGCTATTGAGTTATATATTCCTTACAAATTGTAGATGATAGTGCCTCATTGGACATGGTTTGCAAGTGTTATTCCAAATCTGAAGCTTAGCTTTCCATTTCATTGTTTATTTTGCTGTGTGGAATCCTTTCACTTTGATGTACTTCCAGGTATACATGTTTCCTTTTGTAGTCTTGTTTTTAGTGTGATATATGAAAAATCATTAGAAAGGCCAGTGTGAAATTTGTTTTTTTTATTGTATGCTCTCAAAATCCAGTACATGTATCTCAATTATATCAGTCATTGCCTTCTATTCTTAGTATTTGTTTATAGTCTTTTTTAAAATTGTAAACATTGTGGTATTTTGCAATAGGGACTGAAATGCAAGATATGATAGTAATAAAATTGTCCCTAACATGTTCTGCAAAAGATTTATACATTGATACTAATATATGTACTAAATCCTTCAAAATATGGCTAATTTGAGCAAAGAAAAATGAAATTTTGTATTTGAGCAATGAGCAAACTACAGTCTACCTTTAGCAAATTATATGTCTTCCAACCAAAGAAGCACAACACTTAAATACTCACTGACATTTAAACAATTATCTCTAACTTCAAAATGAACCTCGAAATTTATAGTAAAATCTCCAAATTGTTTAATAAAATCATGTTTTAAAAGTTCAGTTCATCTGAAGTCAATTTTAATATTTAATTGTGTAGATTTCCGTATTGTCGTTTATAGAGTTTATCTTCTCTGTCACTGATGCTATTATTAGTAACACTAAGTCTCTTGTCTCCTGTATCATCAGTAGTAAATACACAATTTGTGAGGATAGATTTTATCTTTAAGGAGCCACGTAACAGAGATGAAAGTAGCTTATAGATGTTTAACTAATAGAGAATTTGGAAAAAAAATACAAAAATCAAACTATTTAGCATAGTGGACTAAATTCTATCAGTTCAAACCTAGAGCACGAGATGCTTATTTTATATCATAATTTCATGCATCTAAAATCTAATACTATTTGTCTTTACTAAAACAGTTTCTTTCTTTTTCACAGTATTATATCTTTCAGAGATTGTATTTAACTTTAAGGTTCTTAAGGAAAAAAAAAGAAGAAGAAAAGATGGAAGGGGAAAAGAAACAAATACACAGGATAGCTTGGGTAATTGTACTCTTGGTATCTGCAGGACTAATGGAAGGAGTAGTTAATGTTTATTTTTCCTCCCTCTGGTTTTTAGCATTTATAATTTTTGGCTAATTTTGCATGCTTGTATCTGATAATATTAACAAATAATTTGAAGAAAACAATATGCAATATAACAACCACTGTTAATTTTCAAAGGGGAAGAAAATGTCTAATACTGGACACTGCAAAGAAGAGTATTTTAAAATTCTAAATATTTCCAGTCTGAGCTGCATCTACACCTTCCTTCCCTGAATGCCGCTTTTGGCAGTACTATGCTATTACAGTAATACATATCTAGCTCCAGGAAATCAAACTTTTCTGTATATAACCTGAGAATGAGTAATAGCAAAACCTTTGAAAGAAGTTTCAGAAGTTCTACAGATGCCAAAAAACACTGTGAACCAGGACGTACTCTGAAAATCTAGTGAGAGACCCTGCTCTAGGTCACGAAAAGCAGTCACAAATATTTATTAAAGCTCACACACACACATACACACACACACACACTCACACACACACACACACACACACACACTGTCAAATAACCTTATATATAAAGTATATTTTGGGGCTTTAGTTTGCTTCACAGATACTAAAGACTATGACTCGGTTACCTTTTTCTTAAATATGTCCATCACAATTCTTCATATATAAAAGTGAAGTTAAATACTTTCTATATGTTGAATGACTTTGTAAGTTACTATAGATGCAATAATTGTGAAGAAAAAGTCTGAATAACAAGTAAGTTTAATGTATATCAGGGAACATATAGACAAAAATTATAGTAATCACTAAATATGAAACAACTTCATTATAGACAGAACATTGAAATATTTTCTGATATTGACTATAGGATGGTAGGCATTTGCCTATTTAACTGCATTGAGAAATCACTATTTCATTACATGTGACAGCAGTTTTGCCGAATATGCTACTTAAAAGCAACACTTTTCAGCAATACTCATACAAATTTGACAGATGAAAGTATAAACTTGAGGACCTAGAGGGATAGCTCAGCAGCATAAGCGCCTGCCTGGCAAGCACAAAGCCCTGAGTTTAATCCCCCATACAGAAATAAAATAAAACTAAATTAAATTTTAAAAAATCTCAAATAATGTGGATGATGGATTCATGAGGATCTAAGCAGGAAAACATAGACTTCAATCAATGCAGATAATGAGTCATTATATTGGTCTAACTATTTGTGTATGTGTAGTTCCCCATGACCCAAACACCTAAATATATGCAGCTATGAAAGAAGAAATAACATATGTTACTTTATAAAAACAAAGTTAAAATATTACATGAATACAATATAGTTTAATTTTTAAACACATATAGTAATTTTTATAATTCTTTTAGCTTTACATGTTGAATATATATATATATATATGTATATATGTTCAATATACATATATATTGCCTTCTAACATTCACAAATAATCTTTTAATCTAAATGATTCTTTTACTTTAAAAACTCACAAAATAATATTATGTAGTAAAGAACTTTCCATATAGCACCTCTTTACTTTTATTTTTAAGTCAGATTAATTATATATCTTTATACAAGATAAAATTTGATGTTTTTAAATATATTTCCATTGTCAAATGATTAAGTCAAACCAATTAACAAGTTCATCAC
>NW_004524579.1:5161169-5162354 GCF_000260255.1 Octodon degus | reverse complement strand
TGGGCTCTCTGTGAAAGTCTGAGAGAGTGTCTTCTCCTCATGTGACTCTCCTTAGGCCCACTCTATGTCATCGATCACTTTCCTCTTTGGACCCATAATCTTCTTGATCAGAAAATTTGGGACACTACCGAGGTACATGTCAGTCTACTCTTAATAATTTTGAAATATATAATACATTTTTTATCATTGGCTATAATAAATGCAATATATCACTAAAGGTAAATTGAAATAAGAAAAAATCAATAAAAGCATAGAAAGTTTTAGTTAGGGAAAGTAAATTGAAAAAAAAATCAATAAAAGTATACAGGGGCCGGGGAGATGGCTCAGTAGAATAAGTGCTTGCCTGGCAAGGGCAAGGGACTGAGTTCAATCCCAGTTCCAAAAAATAAAAAATAAAAATAAAAAAGTACAAAATTCCAGTTAGATAAGAGAAATAAGTTCAGTAATCTATACAATGTGCCATATTTTTGTCAAATGAGATAGATGAAATCATAGCATCTAATAGAATTTTTTTCCAGTTTTCAGAAAAACTCCTGAGTAATTTTGTATAAATAATAATGCTGTTGAGGCCATGGAGATTGCTTGGCACTTCCTAAGCAAGTGCAAGGACCCGAGTCTGATCCCCGGTACCACATACAGCGCTAGCTCTGCTGTGGGAGCACTGGACCAGCCACCAAGACCAGGCATGTTGGTGCACGCCATCGCTGGGAGGCTGAAACAGGGGAATCAGTGCGAGTACAAGCTATGCAGTGAGACCTTGTACCAAATACATTAAAAAAATAATCACGTTGTGCTGTGGAGATAGCTTGGTGGTCTAAGTGTCTGCCTGGCAAGCGCAAGGACTGGAGCTTGTTCGCTGTTATCACATGGTGCGCCAGCCCTGCGCTGAGCCAGCCACAGAAACCAGGCATGGTGGCACACGGCTGTATTCCTAGTGTTTGGGAGGCTGAGAGAAGAGGGTCATTATGAGTCCAAGCTGTGCAGCAAGACCCTGTACGAGACAGATAGGTAGATAGATAGATAATAAAAAATATATATTTTTTTAAAAAGTCTCCTAAGGGGCTAGGGAGATGGCTCAGTGGAATAAAGCACTTCCCTGGCAAGCAGAAGGGCCTGAGTTCAATCCCCAGTTCCACCACAAAAAAAAAAAAATGATGTCAACTACATTAAAGAAGGACAGGGTGA
>NW_004524579.1:5155379-5158516 GCF_000260255.1 Octodon degus | reverse complement strand
TACTCACAAATGTCTTTATCACTATGTTTTCATTATGTATATTATAGTATCTGAAATTGGATAATTCTTTCTTTAAATAAATTTATTCAATTTGGGGAGATAGCTCAGCAGTCTAAGCACCAGCTTGGCCAGAGCCAGGACCCAAGTTTAATCTCCGGTACTGCATGCCAAGCTGGCCTCACGCTGAACTGAGGCATGGTGGTGTACACCTGTAATCCCAGTACTAGGTAGGCTGAGACAGGAGAATCATTACAAGTCCAAACTGCATAGTGAGACCCTTTAGCAAAATAAATAAAGAAATAAAAGATAAAACTATCTGTATTTAGTCAAAAACTTGCACAGGGAGATATATTCTATCTAATATACTGAGAATATACCAGTAAGAGAGCACCACAATATTCCTCTGAGGGTGGAACTCTTTTTCCTCTTTGAGCATGTCTCTCTCATTGTACATGATTCATTAACACATATATGAGGGGGCCATCCATACCAACTTGTGTATTAACTGGTAGTTGTATGTGAGGAATTGAAAGCATTTTAATGCCTGTGACAGTCAAAGGACAACACATTTATTTCAAATCAGGATTGCTCAGAAAAGAGGTTCTGAAGGAGGCATCAGCATCTGTTTTCAGTAGTTGAGCTACTATAACAAACACCAGATAGCCTGGACTGCTTAAAACCATTTATCTCTTACAGTTCTGTAGGCTACCAAAAGAAAGATGATGGTGTTGACAGATTTAGGGTTGGAGGAGCATCCACTTCCTGGTTTCCAGGTAGCCACTGTCTCAGAAAGAGAGATACATGTCTCTAGGCTTTCATCAGTATATTAAAACCCACCCAAAGCCCTACTCTAATGTCTTAAATACTTCTCACAGACATACCCCATAGTACTGTCACACTGCATGTCAGTACTTCAATATATAAATTTCAAAGACTGGACAAAAATATATTATTCAGTCTCTAATAGCAGGAAACAAATGAGTGTTCCATTCCTTGACATAGATACATATAGAATAAATGAAAAATGGAATTGATCAGTTAAGTACTAAAATCTAGTACTACTACTCCTATTTCAATTAAAAATGATATGAACCTGCTGTGTCATTCAGCAATTCAACTGATCCCAAACTGCTATTTTAGCATATATGGAACCTCAGGGATGGTCTGATTAAGAGGAAGGAGTTGAGCCTTCCTGAGACACCTCAGGACACATTCCTGATGTGGTTAAGGAGGTCCTACTTCATTACAGTTTCCTCCTCAAGTGCTAGTGAGATGACACAGCCCAGGGCCAACAGACAGCAGCTGTGTTCTGAAAGCGACTCTAGTGAGCACCTCATGTACACTCTATAGAAACTCACAAAGGAACTGTAAAAAATTATTATTAAACATAGTCACATTTTAGTAATCATGTGGAGGATTAAGTATCTATTTGATATTTGTAGGTCAATGTAACCCTGAGTTTGAAAGATGCTAATATATTTTTCAATCAATAATTGTCCCAAATCTCATGTATATCACACCCTTGTGGGGGAATATAAATATCAGAAAAGCAAAATCATTCAGAATAGCTGAGAAAGATTGAGATGCAAATATTTAGATAAGAAGAAACACAACAGATACTAGGACAGATGGTTTTTTCAGAATCAAGGGAGGCAAAGCATCAGTGTTCTATTTTATCTAAGAGAAGTAAGAGATGGGCAATGTGTTAATATTTTTTGAAATGATCCTTCGAGCTACTTCTTGCAAGAGCCAGACAGCTCATTTAGACAGACACTATGTAGAGAGTGTGACCTGGGGCCACAGTCCTCGGAAGCACCAGGCCTGCAGGAAGGCACTAGTTAGAGCAGCACTGGGGCTCCTGAACCTGCGTTCCACAGCCAGCGGGGAAATCTGACTTGAGAAAATGTAGTGAGGCAGTACAAGAATGCACATGTGAATAGCCATAGAAAGACTCTTCTTGGAATTATATAAAGAGATTAATTAAAAGACTATTAGAGGGCCCCAGAGATAGCTCAATCTCCGGTAAAACACACACACACACACACACACACACACACACACACACAATTAGAGTATGAAAGCAATTATTTTTAAAACTGAATCAGTGATAAAAAAAAACCACAATATACAAAGTAAAATACTGTAGAACAATGTCAGAAAATCCAGGAAGATTTTTAAGTAAAGAATATATAAGATAGAAGCATAGGAAAAATAATCTTTAATCAGTTTTCATATGTTTGAACAATGTTCATATTTCTACCATGCAGTGTTGTAGTAAGATTTTGCATTTTATTTTATAAATGTATAATTTGAATCATGTTAAGATAGTGCCAAGAGTTTGTACCTGGATCATCTGCTTTTCTTTCCAGGAAAAATCAACTGGGAAATTAGACAGAAATCCCCAATCTTTTTCCCAAAAAATAATATAAAATGATCCTATATGTCACTACCTCAGTTATTCCTGTAGATTGTTTCTTTCTTGGGTCATATTTATGAAATAGTAACTCTTCTGTTTTCACATAGCTCCTAAAAATCATTACAAAATTGATCTCCAAGAAATTTGTCTCACTTTTCATTGCAACCAATTACTTACATGACAATGGAATTACTTTAGTAACACTGATAAAATAGAGTCATTGCCTTAAGCCACTTTTGTTTTTAACTGATTAAAAACCTTTATTTTAACATAATATGTGATTTGAAATCAATAAGTTGCAGCCATAACTCAGAATTATTCTTTGATCTTCTTCATTTTGCAAGCTATCAGTTTACTTTTCCTTTGTGAAATTTGAACATATCTGTAGCATGCCTATAATGATTCTACATTTGACATATCCTTTTATATTTTCTTTAACTTTAGATCCATTAAAACCAGGAGAACATCAGACTTCACCGCATAATTTCCTGTCCTCAGTCTGAAAATCTGAACTAAAGATGAGAGTATCTTCAATTTTTTCATACCAATCTGCTATCCCTTCCCTGGTTTCTGCTTCTGTTCTCTTAAATGTCCTGCTCACAGGAAATGCAAGAAAAAGAAAGTGAAATGTCTTTTCGCCAATGTTATTTGTGTTGGAGGCTGATTTTGAATGCTAACTTTCTTTTGTAGAAAGTAGCTATCTCCCCGGCCCCAGAAAATT
>NW_004524579.1:5149786-5155279 GCF_000260255.1 Octodon degus | reverse complement strand
TTCATTAATTTCTGCTCTCATCTTTCTACTCTAATTTCCTACCATGTTTGGGTTTGGTGTGCTCTTCTTTTTCTAAAGGCTTGAGGTGCTGTATTAGGTCATTTATTTGTTTTCATTCTGTTTTCCTAATGTGTTATTTCACCACTATAAATTTACCTCTGAGGACTGCTATCCTTGTATACCATAAATTCCAGTAAGTTGTTTTTGCATTTTTCTGGTATTGTTTAATTTACTGTTTATTTTCATCTGTAACCCATTGATTGGTGAGGTGGGTGTCACTTAATTTCTATGTTTGGGATTTTTGTGGTTTCTTTTGTTGTTAATTTCCTATTTCATTGTGGTATTGTCAGATAATATGCATGGGATAATTTCTCTTTTCTTGCATTTCCTTAAGCATGATCTGTGGGCCAGTATATGATCTATTTTACAGAATGTCTCATGTGTAGCTTAAAAGAATATGTATTCAAATGTTGTTGGGTGTAACACTCTGTATATATATACTAAGTACATTTGTTCAAATTTTTGATTCAGTTCCACTACCTGTTTGTTAATTTTGTGTCTACTTGACCTATCTCTTTGAGATAAAGGAGTGTTGATCCCCTGTTAAGACTGTGGTATTGGTTATTGTATTTTTCATGTCCATTAAAATTTGCCTTATATAGGTATGTGCTCCCATATTTGGTGCATACATATTTATATGACTATTATCTCTTTCTCTTGAAATTTTCCCTAACCAGTATATAGTGACTTTGTTCATCTCATTTGATCACCTTTATTTTCACTATCTGTGAAAAGGATAGCTACCCCTGCTTTTTTCTGGACTCCTGGAGCATGTAATATTGCTTTCCATCATTTTACTTTCAACCTATGAATTTCATTATGAGTTAAATGTGTTTCTTGTACACAGCAGATTGTTTGATTTTGTTTCTTTATCTACTCTGCCAATTTATTTCTTTTAATTGGTGAGTTGAGACCATTTACATTAGTGGTTATAAATGATATACATTGGCTTTTGTTTGTCATGTGCTTTTCTTGTTGTTGGTTCCCTACTTTTCTCTTGTGTTTAATTGTTTGCCCTCTTTGGTGGGTTCTTTCTGTTTTCATTTTTGGAGTTGTCATTTTAATCCCTTTCTAGAATGCCTTTCAGTATCCTATGTGAGGTTGGTTTTGTCATCATGAATTTCTTTAGCTGTTCTTTGTCATGGAAGGCTTTTGTTTCTCCATTAAACCTGAAAGAGAGTTTTGTAGTGTATATCAGTCTGGGTTGGAATTTGTTTTCTTGTAGGATGTGAAATACTTTCCATTATGCTCTTCTTAAGTTATCGGTTTGTAATGAGCATTCTGCTGTTATTCTGATGAGTTTTCCTTTAAATGTGATGTATTCCTTTTCTCTAGCAACTTTTAGTATGTTATTCTTGTGCTGAATTTCTGGTATCTTGATTATTACATGTCTAGATTTAGTTTTAATTGGGTTGATATTATTTGGGGTTCTATATGCCTTGATTACCTGAATGTCAGATTGTTTCCCCATATTTGGGAAGTTTTCTGCTATTACTTCTGCCCACATTCTTTTCATGTTGCTTGTGTTGGCTCCTTCTATCTCACTGATGCCTCTTCGTCTGCTGTTTTTCATTTTTGCATCATCTTACAGATGTTGAATTATTATGTTTTAGGTCTTTGTTTTTCTAACAGATTTTTCCTTTGCTGGTCAGTAGCTGCACTGCATCTTTAAGGTTTGAAGATCTATCTTTACTTTCATTCAAACAACTTTGCCAACTAGTTATGGATTTTTTAATTTCCTTGTCCATCACTTTGTTTTGTTTGTTTGTTTGTTTGGTTTTTTTTTTGTTTGTTTGTTTGTTTTTTTTGTTTTGTTTTTTGGCTGAACAAGGATTGAACTCAGGCCCTTGTGCTTGCCAGGGAAGCATTTATTCTACTGAACCAACTCCCTGGTTCCTCCTGTCTATCTCTTTGAATCTGCTTCATGTTTTCTATCTTTTTCCTATATTGTTTATTCAAGATTCCCATCATTTTTCAATTCTCTGTTTTTTAATTGGTGTCTTCTTCAGAAATGCTTCATAATTCTTTCATTATAGTTATCATTTTTTTAACCTGGAAGAGTGTTTTTGATCTCACTGTATCTGTCTGCAGTTGTTTCTTTACCTCATTTGCTATTATTTTAGAGATTTCAGGTATGTGAGTTCCAATTTGTTCTATGTTTATTTCTTCCAGGATTGTTCTGAGTGGGCTGGCATCTTGAGATTGAATTTTACTCCCTTGTTTTATATTTTCTATTTCATAGAGAATTGTTTATTTTGATTTCTGCTATTTTTCTGAAAGTTTGACAGTAGTAGCTGTATGACTGTATGACTGATATAAAGATATCTCTCCTGTGTCACAGATGTGTGTGTGTGTCCAAAGATTTTGCCTTCTCTGTTGATTGAGAATCCGATATTGGATTTCATTTGGCTCTTTCCTCCATCCTTTGATATCAGGCATTTGTGAAGTTACTACTCAAGTACTTACCAGCATTATTACCCAAGGAACAAAATGTTATTAAGGTAGATATAGTATCCTATTTACAGTAGTAAAATTAACAATACGAATAATAGTTAGTGAAATTTAGAAATCGACAAACTTTTGTAACTAATGGATTTATACCTTAATCATAGGAGCAAACATTATAGCTATATTAGGAATTTGTATTTAAATTATCCCCCCCACGAGTTCTTTCTGGGCATCTCCAGTTCATGTACCTGAAGTCCTCCAGGCAGACTAATTCACCCAAGTTACCATCTTCCACTTCTACGCTTTGAAGATCTTCCCATAGGTCTGGTCTTCAGTCTGAGTCAAACTGGGCCTAGCAGTATGCCTCAGACAACAGGATCTGAACTCAGGTCTAGGCCTGGATTCATTTGCTTCAAGTATATACCAAGGAGTGAGATAGCTGGATCTAATGATAATTCAATAACTTGTGTGTTTTGAGGAAACTTCATACTGATTTCCATAGAACTGAAATAATGTAAGTCCCAACCAACAATATAGAAGGGTTGATTTCCTGCTAATCCTTGACAGCTTTTATCGTTGTTTGTGTTCTTCACCACAGCCAGTTCTTCACTTTAGCAGATCCAAGTCTGACTTGGATCTACCTGTTGTGTTCTGCTCCTTCCAGTTGCACCCCATCAAAGTGAACTGGTAGAGCCCCGGTACCATATTTGTTTTTAAACAATGGTGCGATAGTTGTGTGAAAAATTTGAAAATTCAATCAGTTTTTGACACTCTTCTACCCAAGTACTCTGTCTTATATCCCTAACTCTAATGTAATGAAATATTTATAAATCTTCTCCAATTTAGGTTATCAGTAGAAATCCTGAAACAGGTGAGTAAAGTATTGAAATTGATACTTATTACATAATTGTGTCATTGGTATTACTCTCATTTTATTTTTCTTAGCAATGGAAAAAGTAGAAGACTAGCTGTGAACATGTCAAAATCATGGAAGTATTATAATGAACTTATAGTCTTATAAAAAATTAAAATTAGGTTGAAACACTGTATAAGAATCATCTTGGAAAAATGCTAATTTTATGGTTTGAATTTAATTGCAAAAATACTAACGATGCTTAAATTGTTAATTATGCTCTATAGATGCATTAGAATAAAAATCTTCATTGATATTATACAACATAACGTTTTGTGATTTACTTTTCTATATTTCATCTTATTTTTGCTAATATTAACATATATTTCTTTCTATAAAACAAGGCATAAAACCATTTCATATATGCTCAAAAAATAAAGTTTTAAATATAACACAAAATTAGGAAGTGAATATAAATAAAATCATGTCATCAGAATGTGACATCTGAACATTTAGAAATGATATCAAGCAAATGTAATAAACATTTCTGTTTTATTTAAACTGTGAGTTGTATGTCCTAGAATTGACTTTTAAATTAATTTTCACCTGAAAATATGCATTAAATAAAATAGCCTAAATTATCACAATATATTAGCAATAAATGTAGTATTTTGATAGTAAGTCTGATTTTATGTAATTCTATTTCAGGTTATATGTAAAGATTTTATATTAACTTTCTTCTGTATCAATACTCACTATATAGCTCTTATAGTTTAGGAATAAATGCACATTAGCACATGAACTAGTTCTTCTGGTAGTAAAAGAAATATTATATCTAAACATTGCAACTTGTAAAATTTCTTTCCCTTGTGATTTTGAATATTTCTCTTATGGCTCCAAGTAAATCATTATTACTATCAAGGGAATTCTGATAGAGACTAGGAAGACTACAGTCAAGATAATGTGATGCTACAATGACCAAGGGAACTGTACATGATTTTTCAACATTTTCTCTTACTTCAATAAAGATATATTAAACTATATATCAAAATTCACTTTATTAGCAGGACAGTTTAAAAATTAGTACACTGCATATTGTTTTCTTCTTAGTGGTCATTCATAGTACAAGATACAGACATGATATCCTGTCCACAAACCCTATTTGTAATTTAAAAGCAATTTAGATAAACAAGCACTTTGCAGGTTCCTTATCAACATTTAACCTGTACATTGTTATCCCCCAATCATAGTTCAGCTTATGTTTTACTGCATTAAAAAATAATTTGTGCAATACTAATTAGGATACAACTTTTATTTTGAAAGTGAGTACTCATTACATAAAAAAATTATTGAAGTTAATGTTTTTACAAATGAGAAAAATCTAGATACATGCACTTTTCTTTCCACATAATTTTCAATCATTCTGTACTACAATTTATTAAGGGGCAATTGTTTCTACTGTAATGCAAAATGATTTTTAAAAACAAAACCTTTGATACTGCTATAAGAAAATAGAAGGTGAATTCCTAAAGCTAGAATTACAAATACTTCCTTCCCAGTACTCAAATGACACGAGAAGTGATAGAAAAACTTAAATTGAATTGCATCCAAACAGTCTGTATAATAAGGTCAAAAACTAACAAAATGAAGTACCAGAGTACAGATCAACAGAAAAATCATTGCTAGGTACACTTAGAACAGAGTATTAGTATCTAGAGTATATAAAAAATTAACATAACACCAAAAAATTCAAAAACCACAATAAATAAGTGGACAAATAAATGGAACAGACAGTTCTTAAAAGAAGTGCAAATGCTGATGAAGATTTTGAAAACTGTTCAATATCTTTAAGCAAAGCTACACTAAGATTACATCACACCCTAATATGAGGTGAAGTTATAGCGGCTGTAGTGAAGAACACAAACAATAAAAGCTGTCAAGGATTAACAGCAAAGGAGCCCTTCTACACTGTTGATGGGGACTTAAGTTATTTCAGTTCTATGGAAATCAGTATGAGGGTTCCTCATAACACAAGAAATACTGAATTCTCATTAGATCCAGCCGTCTCACTTCTTGGTATATACCTGAAGGAAGTGAAGTTTGTGTATCATAGGGATGCTTGCATATCCATA
>NW_004524579.1:5139941-5149686 GCF_000260255.1 Octodon degus | reverse complement strand
CCTCCTAAAAAGAATGATGATGTCAACTACATTAAAGAAGGACAGGGTGAAACCACATTTGCTATCTATCTTGAGCTTGCCAAATACAAACAAAAATAAGTCAAACCCCTTTCTCATTCACTCACTCATACAATAATTGCAAGAACAAAATGAAATTATGCATGCAACCAAAGCAGTAGGTGAGAACATTAAGCATCTTCGCATGCTTGAAACAGGTATTTTTTTAAAGTAAGAAGTTTGGAGAAAATTAACTTTCTTAGCCATTGTCCTTATCACTGAGACAAAATACTCAATATTCACAGCTTAGAGGAAATAAAGTTTAGTGTGCCTTATGTTTTAATCCATAGTTGGATGACTCCAGGGCTGGAGGCTCTAAGGCTCAAAGAAAGAATAAAAATAAATAAAAGAAACAAACGCGTTTATGTTTCTAATACCGCAGATTATCTTAGAAAATCCATTTTACTGAAACTTTCAATGGGTGATAAAAATAAAAATAAAAATATATAGTAGAAAGTAGTTGAAATATTGTACTAAATCCTTATGCATTCCACATTCTCATTTTACAAATGTATGTGTTCTAAAATTTATCACCACAACAGTGTACTCAGAAAGACCTTAGAGTCTCCAGAATCTCATTATATGCATAATGAAACTGAGGCTCAGATATAAAGAGTGAGTTCTCGAAGTACCAGATTTAATCCTAGTCAAGTCAAGACTAGAATTTGGTTTTCCTTCTTCCAAGTTTTGTATTAGACATGTTCTCATCTTCTCCTTCTGGAAGTAAGTCAAAGAGCTACAACATTTTACTTCCTCTCCATGATACTAGCTTTATAGTAAGAGAAATAATGCAAAGAAAAATGTAGGAAGGTGTCTTCATCACTCCCTCCTTTCTGGATTATAATACCCAACACTCCCATCTTATATGTGTGTCTTAGTAGTTGCACTTGGGGAACACATGAAAATCTTGTGTTCACGCATTTGTTATGACCAAAGACAAGGTGTATACATATGTGTGTCTTAAAGCATAAAGAGGTAAGTTCTCCTCATATTATGTACCATGCTACATTTTTGTGTGTTTATATTTTTAATAAATACTTTCTTTTGACTTTTCTTATAGAATTATTGCTATTCACTACAATATTGCATGAAAACCTGCTCTCAAACTCTGGATGGATGTTGAAAATGAGTCATCAGATGACTCCACCACTGATTGTGACTTGGATCATATAAACCAAAGAGGTTAGCAAAACATGACAGATTGAGAATTACTCTATAGAGGCCTTGATTCAGATGAGAAAGAAAACATTAAAGTAAGTAAATATTTGCCTCATTAAAATACTACAAATGGTCATGTATACCTGAATGGTCCATTGTTAGAACTAGGTTGTAAAATATTATTAGATTCTTTTCAGGGGTGAAAACTCTTAGAATGTCAATATTCTAATTCAGTGTTGGAAATTAATTGTGATGGATGATATGCTATAAGGTAGTGTAATGATGTTCAAGTAAAATATTCTATGCACATCTAGAATATATAAATATGTACTTGAAGCTCGAATATATATTTATCATGACACCTCACTGTCTGAAGTAAAACTGTATAGCAGGACTTGATCGTTCTAATCATCAGAATATAAATGATTTATAAAGATGTGATACAAGTGGCATTGAGAATTTTAGAATAATGACACTCAAGAGACTTGGTTTCCTTCAAACTTGACTATGTCTTAAGAAAATGTCTTACAATTTGCCTGTTGTTCATTTATATTTTTGAAAGTTTTGTTTCCAACTAACAAGCAATTTCTACACCATCAAAATACATGATAATTGGCAAACAACTTGCATCGCTTAATGGCTTGTCTTTTGGCAAATATATGCCAAGTTACCTTCCAAATATGGTATAAAAATAAAATGGCTTTGTATCTATCTCCCTGATAGATACAAAGCCATTTTATACCTAGATTTTAGAAATTTATCCTGGAACTCAGCCATTAGGTCATTATGCATGTAGTAATAAACCATATGAATTTGCAAACGGATTTGTTTGCACCTATTTCAAAATGTAATCCAAATGTCACACTCAACAATTGGTTCACTTCTCTTTCATTAATGTTCATTTGTTAAAATAATGCCAGTGAACAAATGCAGGAACTGTTCCCAAGAACAAAGATGAGATTTCTTTTTTTTAAATTTAGGACAGAGTGGACAGGGTGGACAGAGTGGACAGAGTGGACAGGGACTCAATACTAGATCAGACTTGCAGTGATCCTCCTGTTCACAGCCTCCCAAGTGCTGGTACTACAGGTGAGCACCACCACACCCAGTCTCAGTCACCCTCTTAGTGCGCCCCAGGGCCAGGGCCAGCACGGCAGGCTCGAGGATCAAATCACCAGCCCCTTGCCTGCTTGCAGGTGGTTTAATCCACTGAGCTATTTGGCTGGCCCCAAGATGAGATTAAATGTTTGCAAGTTAACAATGATATGTGGCACAATCTTTAGATTTCAGAAAGACAGAATCTTCAGGGTCAGTATGTGGTGCCTAGTGATTTTAACGTTAGTATGGACTGCACAGCAGAGGCTATCTCAAAGCAAGCAAGCAAACAAACAAATAACCACAACAAACAAACAAAATTGATAGTAAGTCCTCAAAAGAAATGAAGCCAGAAATGCTCATATGCTACAACAAAATGAAAGGCAGAATAGATGTTGTTAATGAATTATGATATCATTCAAACATAAACTTTTGGCCAGTAATTGCATTTTATCTGATCCTAAACATGTCAGGCATAAATAGTTTCATAGTTTATGAAGAAATTAACAATCACAGAACATAGGAGAAATTTTCTTAGATGTTTGGGACTAAAATTGATAAATGATCAATCACAACAAAGGAAGAAAAATATATGTCTGCCTAAAGAATTTAGGAAGATAATTCTAGAGCACAGCAGTGAACAGAGAGGGAAAAATATCAATAAAATCCTTAGAGACATTATAAGAAAACTGAAAGACCAGAAAGATATCAAGAATGTTTTAACAAAGAATACAGGAAAGGAAAACACAGGAGCTACCAGTGTAAGCAATACTTGTGATAGACATGCTGTTCTCATGGGTGAAAATTGCCTTAGGTGTGATAATTGTAGTAATGATTGCTTTTGTGGTAGAATTTTATTTGTATGTTCATTGTAGTTACATAGCACTTTATTTGTGCTGTTATTTTCTAGATTATGTTAAGCAAGTAAAAAACTGAAGTAGAAAATATGGATGTTTGTTTTACATATTCATTACATATTTGATATTTTATTTTATTTTAAGTAGAAATTGTATAATAAAATAGAACTCATAAAATTAAAAATAATAACAAGTCATCAATAAAAATAATTCTAAAATCTAGAAATGGGAGTTATACATGCTCCCTACAATGCATTTTTCAAAAAAAAATTTGTTGTAATGCTCCTGGAGTTAAAGGAGGAGGAGTTTCTTATGGCTTAGGTTTCCAGTCCATGGTAAGCTTGATTTAAGGCAGAAAGTGCTTAGAAGAACTTGAAAAAGAAGGTGGAGGACCTGCAAGATAGCCAGCAGACTAAGTGCCTGCTGAGGCAAGCACAGGAATCTGGGTTCAATCTCCAACAACACATACACGCAGGCCTCACCCTCATGTGGGCAGAGCTGGTCACTGAGTTGGGGCATGATGAAGCATGCTTGTAATCACAGAACTGGAGAGGCTCAAAACAGGAGGGTCACTACAGTCCAAGCTGCGTGAGACCCTGTACCAAATACATAAATTTTTTTAAGAAGAAGAGAAGAAGAACAAGAAAAAGAAGAGCAGGAGGAGGAGGAGGAAGAGCAGGAAGAGGAAGACAAAGAAGAAGAAAAAGAAGATAAAGAAGCAAAAGAAGAAGAGGAAGAGGAGGAAGAGGAAGAAGAGGAAGAGGAAGAAGAAAAAGAAGAGGAAGCAAAAGAAGAAGAGGAATAGGAAGAAGAAAAAGAAGAGGAAGAGGAAGAAGAGGAAGGAGAGGAATAAGAAGAGGAGGAGGAGGAAGAGGAAGGGGAAGGGGAAATAGAAGCAGGAGCAGGAGCAGGAGCAGAAGCAGAAGCAGAAGCAGAAGCAGAAGCAGAAGCAGAAGCAGAAGAAGAAGAAGAAGAAGAAGAAGAAGAAGAAGAAGAAGAAGAAGAAGAAGAAGAAGAAGAAGAAGAAGAAGAACAAGAATAAGAACAAGAACAAGAACAAGAAGAAGATTCTGGTGATAGTAATAAGGAAACAGAGTGAGAAAGGAAATGCCAGACAGGGATAGAACCCCCTCCAGTGCCCCACCTCTAACCTAGCCCACCTCTTAACTGTATACTCAGCCTCTGTACAGAACAATGGATGACTACATCAGTGAGTTGAGTGACCCTCCTAGTAACATCACTGTAAGGTTCCTTCTTCTGGTACTAAAGAGATGGGTTAAGGCAAAGAAATCCTTTATTGCTAGTGGGGGATGGTGACTGAAAGAGAAGCCTGAAAACCAGGAGACAGAGGTTGGAGATTTTATAGACTGGGCTAGGGGTGGAGTTTACATGGGCAGTACAGGGAAACAACAGACACTCCCTGGGGAAGAGTGAGCTCCACGAAAATCAAAAAAGGAAGTTCCAGGTTGACTCAAGATGAGAAGACCAAAGTCAGACTAAGAGCCGCTAGGTGTTCTTTGTTTGGCGATTCACAGGCCTTGCTGCCTCAGGGCTGTGACAGCTCGGTGAAATTGTAGACCCATAAATCATTGCCCCAAAGCACCACCAATGAGCACATATGATTTCCAGAGGCCATTGCTGATCCATATCAAAACACAGACAGATGTATGTGCACATAACTGCACTGGAATAAGGCAATATTTTATAAATTTCCGCATACCTGTAACCTTTGATTCATTACCTGTGTTTACTATTTTAAATGAAAACATTCCACTTTAAAATTTGGTAGACCTCTAAAATGGATTGTACTTTCAAGAAAAAGACATAGAAAATAGACAAATAAATAAATAAATAAATAAGTCACTGAGATTAGTTCATCCCAGAGTCAGTCTGTCTATTTGTCTATCTATTTTCTTAGAACCAGACCCTACCCAATTCTCTGAGAAATAACTCATAGTGGACAGTTGCTTGAGAAAATTAATACAAAAGAAGCTGAATTGAAACTAATACCTGGAGACCTACATTGCTCCAAATGACCGTCTGAGTTAATAATCTAGAATCAAGTGTCAGTTGGCAGGATCTCAAGTAGGCAGGGATGTTGACTGCAGGTAAAAACAACTATCTTTGTAAGAAAAGTCAAATATCAAAATCCAGAGTAGCAGAAAAAAATGAACTGCAAGAATGAACTTGTCTAGCCCTGTAGATCTGTGTGTACAAAGGAAAAGGGGGAATGCAACCAGTGAGTCAATTTGGAATAGAGATGCTTCAGTCTTTAAGAAAAAATGTGTTGCTTTTTCAGAAAATTTATTCAATGAATTCCTTGAGAAAATACAGG
Source organism: Octodon degus (assembly GCF_000260255.1). Taxonomy (NCBI): domain Eukaryota; kingdom Metazoa; phylum Chordata; class Mammalia; order Rodentia; family Octodontidae; genus Octodon; species Octodon degus. Next base: position 5,144,184 of record NW_004524579.1, on the reverse strand, counting down.
CTAGAGTTTCAAGCAAATTTTTAAAATTTAATTAGTAGTAAAATATACACTTTCTCAAAAATCAAACTATGTTCAAGCTATGGCAACTTGGAAATATTTGAAAGCAAATATATTATTTAAACATGATTTTACCACTATGTATAATGTATTTGTGCTAAAGTTGATTCCTGGATATGCTGGCAATAGAAAATGAAAAGTCAGTTTTCACTTGTTTTTGTCATATACATTGACAATAAATTTTAATTCCAGTGCATTTTTGCTAACTATAATGCAATAGAAACCATCTTTGCAAATATTTGACCTTCAGATGCCGAGTACCAGGCTGGGGATATAGCCAGTATTCTAAGTGCCTCACTGGCGAGAGCAAGGTCTCTAGCTTGATCCCCAGTACTTTTTTTTTTCCTTTTGCAGTACCAGGCATTGAACTCAGGACACTGTGATCCCCAGCTCTGAAAGAAAGAAAAAGATGCTGTGTAGCATACTAATCTCATGTTTACACAGTATATATACATACATGTGTACACATATATGTATGTGCTATGTATACAACTGCAATGATTAACACTATCATATATATTTTTGAATGATCAATTTTTAGTTATATAAGAAAATAAATTATAGAATACATGATTTTCTGTTGAATTTAGCATTGGTAAAGAAAGCACATTATTATATTGAGCAGCAGAATTTATCCTATTTTCTTTTCCTAAAATTTTATTTTATTTTATTTTGAATGATAAAAACAAAAGCAAAAACAAAGAGAGAAATAGAGTAGTATAAAACAATATATATGTTACAGATTTTCAAAACAAGAATAGAGAACTAAAAATGTTGATGTATTACCTATTTTATCATCAAATCTGTTGCTCAGATTAACAGCGGTAGTTATGCAAGATTGGACAAATAATTGAATACTAACACTTGCATTTAATAAACTTTATTTTTTTCTTGTCTTTTTCACTTTAAAATTATTTTAAATACAATACAATAATAATTAATAAGACATTAGAAACAGGACACATTTAGCAGACCAAGCTGTGTGGAACTCAACCATGGTTTTTGCATTACACAATGCTCTCCTCAATGTAGTTGCTTAAATCATGTCTCTAAGCACAGAGAATTAGGCAAAGTGAAAACTTTAAAACTTAAATGCTATTTTTAAAAAGACTGATGGAAATTATTTGTACAATCATCTCAGCCATCCTGTATATATACTTGCATAATATTTCCCCTTCCTTTTATCTTATTTTTTCTCTTTTCCTTTGTTTCCTTTATCTTTCCCTCATGTTCAGTTTCTTTTCATTTTACTGTACCTATTGTACCATTCACATTTTATTTATTCTTTCAGGTACTTACACTAGGAGAAATATCATATTTACATATGTGGGTCTGATTTGTTTCACTTATGAATACAAGTTCTTGTTCCATCTATTTACGTATGAAGGCTTTGAATTTGTCTTTCTTTATAGCAGAGTAATACTCTAATGTATAAAAATACATCTTTTTGATCCATCCTTCAGGTGATGGACATTTTGGTTGTTTACAGGATTTGGCTATGACAAGCTGTGCTGTTATAAACATTGGTGGACATGTATCACTATTGTATGTTTTCAGTTTCTTTGGGAAAATACTCAGAAGCGGAATAGTTGGATTGAATGGGATTTCCAGTCATAGTATTTTGAGGAGCCCCACCCTGATTTCCATAGTGGTTGTACCAGTCCACTTTCCCACTAGCAGTGGAGAAGGGTTCCTTTTACCCCATAGCCTCCCCAGTGTTTGTTATTAGTTAATTTCCTTATGATATCCATTCTCTCTGAAGTGAGATGGTATCTCAATGTTGTTTTAATTTGCCTTTCTCAAATGACCAGTGCAGTGGAACACTTTTCATATATTTATCTGCCACTTGTACTTCTTCCTCTGAGAATTGTGTATTCATCTCAGATGCCCAATTTTGTACTGAGACTTTAATTTTGGGGGTCTAATTTTTTTAGTTGGCTAGAAGATAGAACACCTTTGCCTGAGATATTGTTGATTAATATTTTTTCTCATTTTGTGGGTTGTCTTTCACTCTGTGGTGATTTTTTTGGCATGCAGAAACCCCTAAATAAAATGAAATCTCAGTTTCTGAGTCTTTGAACTATTTCTGATGCACTTTGATTTTTGTTCATGAAATTTCTGCCTACCCACATAAAGAATTCCACCTACTTTCTTTTCCAATAGATTTATTGTTTCTGTTTTAATGTTTAGATCTTCAATCCATTTGACGTTAGTTTAGTGCATAATGATAGACCCAAATCTAATTTTAGTTTTCAGCATCTGGAGAGCCAATTTTTCCAATACCATTTGTTGAAGAGACTATCTTTCTTCCAGTGAACATATTTGGCCTGTTTTTCAAAGATAAGATGGCTGAGTGTGCTTGTGGTTGTATCTACATCTTCTAGTATGTTCCATTGATTCTCAGGTCCTTTTTTTTTTTTTTTTTTTTTGGCCTGTACCAGGCTGATTTTATCACAGTATCTTTGTAGCATGATTTCAAGTCAGGGATCATGATGCCTCCTACCTTGCCTTGATTGCCCAGGATTGCCTTTGTGATTCTAGGTATTTTCTGATTCCAAATCAATTTTAGTAATGTTTTCTCTAGATCTATGAGGTATATGTTATTTGGATAGAGTTTGCATTAAATCTGTGCAACAAATTTGGGCATAGGGCCATTTTCACAACATTGGTTCTTCCTATCCAGGAGCAAGGAATATTTTTCCATTTTCTGAAATCCTCTTCAATCTCTTTTTTCAGTACAATATTATTTTCATTCTATAGATATTTTACTTCCTTTGTTAGATTAATTCCTAAGTATTTTATATTTTTGGATGCTATTGTGAAGGGTATTGTTTCTCTCACTCATTTCTGTGAGTTGTTATCTGTAGAGCAATGCTACTGTTTTGTGGGTGTTGACTATGTATCTTGCTGTACTACTGAATTTGTTTATTAATTCAAGGAACTTCTTGGTGGAGTGTTTTGGGTCTTCCAAGTAGGGTAACATGTCTTCTGTTAATAATGATAATTTAACTTCTTTTTCTATTCTTATTCCTTTAGTTTCTGTCTTTTGTCTCAAGGCTCTAGTTAATGGTTCCAGAACTATCTTGAATAGGAAGTGTGTGAGAGGACATCCTTATCTTTAACCTGATTTAAGAGTAAAAGCTTTCAGTTTTCTTCATTGAGAAACATGTTGGTTGTTGGTTTATCACAGATGACTTTTATCAGATTGAGATACAGGCCATCTATTGCAATTTTCTGTAGGGCTTTGACTATAAATGAGTGCTGGACTTTGTCAAAAGCTTTTTTCATCATCTGTTGAGATAATCATGTTATTTTTGGTTTTGGCTTTATTGATATAGTGTATTATGTTTACAGATTTACATATGTTGTACTATCCTTCTATCCCTGGGAGGAATTCTACCTGGTCATGGTGCATACTCTTGATTTGTTGTATTTATTTCCTAGTAATTTCTTGAATATTTTTAGATCTATTTTCATGGAGGAAATTGGTCTGAAATTCTCATTTTAGTTAAATTTTTCTCCTTTTGGTATCAGTAAAATACTTCCCTCCAGAAATGATTTTGCAAGTATTGTTTCCCTTTCAACTTCATTCAAGATTTTGAGTACTATTGTGATTAAATCTTACCTGTTTCTTGGAGAATTCAGCTGTGAATCCATAGACCTGACTTTTCTTTGTTGGTAAGTTTTTTCTTATATTTTAAATTTCATTCGCTGGTATTGATTTATTCAAAGATTTTACATGTTCTTGATTAAGTTTGGTAATTTGTACCTATCTAGGAATATGTCCATTTCTTCTGTATCTTCAATTCTGTGAGAATAAAGATCTTTAAAATACCTATTGATGACATTCTAAATTTCCACAGGATCTGTAGTAATTTTTCCCTTTCCATTTCTTATTTTTTGGATTTGAGTTTTTTCTTTCCACTTTTTGATAATGTTGCCTAGGGGGTTATCACTTTTATTTAATCTTTTAAATATCTTTTAAAGAACCAGTTTTTTTTTCTACAGTTTTATTGATAAACAGATAGCAATGAGACAGTTTCAAATCAAATCAGAAGTACAGTTTCAACAAATAATACACTGCATATATTCTTCTTAGTGGTTAATTGCTCTACAAGATGCGGACATGTGATCCTATTTACAAACACCATTAGAACAAATCATTCTATTCATTAAGACAATGCAA
>NW_004524579.1:5138368-5139841 GCF_000260255.1 Octodon degus | reverse complement strand
TTCCCTGAAAAGTATCACCATAGGTCCTTTTCCTCCCTAATTTATAAGCTGTTTAAAGAAACACCTATTGATTTTACTGTTCCTTATGTTTGTTTTCTATTTAATTTATTTCTGCTTGGTTCATTGCTACTTTCTTCTTCCTTCTCCTGATTTATTATTTTGTGAGAATTATAAGCACATGGCTTAAATCATTGATTTTTCATCCATTTTTTGTTAGCATTGGTTCTCTTTTTAGCCTTTGAGATATTGAAAAGGAAATTTTTTGATGTCTAACATTTGAGTTCTCTCTAGTTACAATTTCATTAGTTTTTCATTGTATTGAACTGTGACTAGAAAGCGTAATAAATATAATGCCATTATTTAAAAAGATTTGAATTATAGCTTAGTGCTTGTTGACTTATACAAGTTTCAAATGTGCTTAAAATCTGCACTCTAAATTTATTAATAGCATAGAATTCTTTACATCTTTAGTAAAACTTGCCTATTATCTATATTTTTAGAAATTATAGATATCACACTAATATAGTTTCTAATATTAGTAAAAGCCTGTAGAACTCTACTGTGTTTGTACATCTGTAAATTGTCTTGAGCTTTGGTAAGTTCTACTACACTAAGCTATATTTGACAGAACTTATACATTTAAAAGTATTTCGCAACACCACCTATTTCAATATATTTTCCTTGTGTTTATATGGAGCACATTTATTACCTACAGGAAGAATTGCTTGACCATTAATGTACCTACAAATTTTATTAATGTTGTCCTGTTTCACTTAATTCCAGTATTTAAACTTCATTTACCATTTTGCATAGCATTTCAGATGTAAGTAGTTCTCTTGTAAAATTTTTTAAAATTTGAAACATCCACTTTAACAATCTGCCTTTCAACTTGTATTTTTTGTTGTTGTTGAAGCTTTTATTTGAATTTATTAGGCTGACCAGTGCAGTTGGACTATTTTTACAGCTTTTTAAAATAATTTTTATTCATTTTAATAAGAAAAAAGGTAAAATAGTGATGAAGCAAAGTTAGTAAATAAAATACTCTGAATTCATTGATAATATTTTTACAATTTTATTTGGCAATTTTTATATGACTATTTCACCACTTGTAGTTTGTCTTTCTTCTTTCTTATTTTTTCATTTATTTGTATCTTAGGAAGGGTCTACAGAGTGTTCAGGGTCTCACTACTAGATCAGACTCATAGTGATCTGCCTGTTTACAGCCTCCCAAGAGCTGGGATTATAGGCATGCACCACCACACCCAGTCTCAATTGCTGTCTCAGTACGCTCTGGGGGTGGGGCCAGCATGGCTCCTTTTCATTTTAAATTTTCACTTTTAATTTCTTTTACTTTTTTTCTTAGGTTTTTATTTAATGATTATTGAAAAGTTTGAAAGATACTGAAATGAACAAATGATTGACTATCTGCTAGCCTGTGAAACACATCTCTCTAGATTCTTGGTCCTTCTCTTT
>NW_004524579.1:5136781-5138268 GCF_000260255.1 Octodon degus | reverse complement strand
GATGGATCTGAATATCAACATCATTTTGAAGGAAATAAGTGAGACTCAGAAATACAAATATTGCAAATTCTTCCTAATATGTGAAATCCAAAGATGACATGGATATGGAAGACTCTCATTATACACTTGGAAGATTGTACAAGGAAAGGAAGGAGGAAGAGTTGTCAGAGCTGATACTAAGGAAGATGGACATCAGAAATATGTAATATATATTGAATCCTTCCAAGTGTGAAGCAGGGACAAGTGGAAGCAGCGCAACAAGATAGAGGGAAAGCCATCGAAGTGGACTGTGTGCACGTATGACTCAGTCAAAATGGAATTCATCGATCTGTATAACCAATATACACTATTAAACAAAAACATGTGAAATGAAAATGATACTTTCAAGTTGCCTTACTTAGTTTCTTTATTAAAATATAATTCATATGAGTGGGAATTAACCAAATGCCATGCTATTTAACAAATAGCACATGGGTACAAAGCATAGAATTCCTTCCCATCAGCATTCTGCACATGTATAGAGTTAGGAAACCATGTGAGTGTAACAAATGGGCATCAAGTATCTCCTAAAACTCACAGCTGGATCTACTTCACTTCTTGCATTTATTATTAGAAATTGTATTTTTATGAATTTGTTATATACACAGTTATGGTCAGATGTTATATTTTATTATTAAAAATGATGGTGTATATGTTAATATTCAAGGGAAACTTGTTTTGAACTGATACTTTTTGTTTGAAAGGAAAAGTAATGATAAAAGTCCAGCAATCACAAACTGACTGTAGAGGTCACTAACATAGGTAAACCAAAGGGCAAGAAGTTTGCTTGGTTAAAAGATAAGTGCTGGTTTTGGTTTTCTTTAATTGCACAGGAAATGCTGAAAGCAAGGAAGCTTTGGAGTGGAACCAGAATTTTATTTTTCAGTTGTGGATTCCCTGTTTATTTTTCGAAATTATTTTATTAGTACATGTTTGCAGCAGAAAAACATCACATTCCACTTGGGGAATAATTACAGGCTCCTAACAGTTCATTTCTTTGTTTAAATTTCTTTCGCCTTTCCACACACCTCCCTGCCTCCATCTTGAAATAGATTTTGCCATTTTCATTTTTGTTGTCATTATTCTTCACCACATTCACTGTGGATGTTTGGTACCATGGTATTTTAAAATTTTGTGTTAGGTAATATAGACTTCTACTTCGGAGCTCTGAGTGCATAGCAAATGTAGTGTTAACTTCACAAAAATTGAAGGCACAAGTTATCAGCAAAAAATCGAAGTGGATATTTCTGAGATGATCTGCAAATAACAGAATACAAACTATGTAGACTACAGCTTAAGTTAAAGGTGGAACTTAGATAAAGTGTCTAAAAAGTTGGTATAATATGGTAACACTCAGTAGGAGCAAGGCAAGTGAGGAAGAACTTTGTATATAGCATAAAACTGCTATACCATTAACTTCCCAGTATAGAACTGCAAAGTTAAATACC